>NC_051414.1:23268938-23270148 GCF_015228065.2 Penaeus monodon
AATAAAAATGGGATTTTATATCCCCCAAGATACACAAAAATAATCACACATCAAGCAACGCTAGTTCAGTACCCACTTGAAACATACCGCTCGACCATTACAAAAATCATTAATAATTCATAAATGTCAAAAAACAGTCTATACTTACGCGTCACATTATCGGAATCCATGTTTGAGTCGAGGGGAACAGGTTCCTGTCTCACGGTAAGGAGTAAGAGCGATAGTAAACCCTCACCGCTCTCTCACACTCGCCTCACTGAGTGCTGAACACAGCTCCCCTACTGGCTACGGAACGGCTCTCTTCGCTGGGTTGCTTAGTTTTCCATATCGGTCCGTCTGACGCGCTTGTTGTCAGGTTGTTCTGACGTGGTACTTCCTTATCTTTGCTTGATGTAGCTGTTTTCTTGTAGCATGAGAATTTAGCGGGGTATGTTGAGAATGGCGTATCTCTTTAATTAGTCACCTTGGCGTTAATAGTGAAAATAATTTGATTTTTTACGCTTTCCCGGTGAACTAAACACACGGATAAAACGCCCAAAACATGGTCCTCGCCTCCCACTGGTGGCTAGAGAACATGTAACCCTTACGTACTGTTGGCACTAGGAGGAAAATCATGATGCTATCCTCCAAAACAGCGCGAGCAAAACTAATCCTTATGCTCGGGTATGTTAAGGTAGCACAAGCGGCACTGCGGTCAATACGAGCGAGAGACGTTTATCCCGCTTAATTGCCGCACTTAAACGCCAATAGCCGACTTGACATGATTTTCGTAACGAGCGCTTAATTTAAATAATATTATACATTTCTTTCTGACATACAAATTGCTACCTTATAAGTGATATATGATTAAAATTCAAGGAAAGTCAAATAACCGGAGCTCATTCTTCTGAGCACGTGAAGCAGATAATCTTTCCCCAAAACAAGAATCTTCCTTCTGCTGATGATTAGCATGTATCACTGCATGAGATTTTGTCTGCATTGAAGTGCCCTACGCTCTGCATGAATACATAATTCAAAATAGTTTGTTTCCTTGAGACATACCCACCTCCCCTGGCAGTGCGATTTCCCGTGCTTTATGATTTTACACATAACCGTTTTCTTTGAACACTAACTTCCCGGCAACATGATAGAAAGTAGAATGACACCAAACGCATCAAGTACGTCGGGTGTCAGTTGAGAGGATGAAAAGAAATTAAAATATGCATTAGCG
>NC_051414.1:23270170-23270933 GCF_015228065.2 Penaeus monodon
ACAAAAATCACGTGATTGCAATATTCTAAAGTTTTATGATGTGTAAAGCAAGGTGTGTGAAAACAATGCCTGTATTTCGTTCGTTTCTAGAAAGTTCATCAAAACACAAGTTTGTATACTGATATGGTAATTTTACTTCGAACTATGCAAAATAGACTGAATCATTATCACTACTGCTAAACAAATTAACTGTTATATACATACAAAAGAAGAAATGCAGTAATATCAATAGATTAAACAAACTTGGAAAATGTCGCTGGAAAGTTATATAACCCATAATATTATCAGCTCCTGCTATCTCCGTTGTCTTATCAAAGCAGAGCTGATGGTTCAGTGCATTCTTAGATTTTATTCTTGCCCTGAATTACCAAGGGAGATTTATTATCGATTATTCAGACTTTTGACATCGCTATCCCTTGTGATACGTGTGCATTTTATATCTTAGAAACTCGCTGACTTATGGATGACATTTTCAATTTTCAGAAGAATGACTGACGCGCAAATACGGGCCGGCATAAAATCGGCTAGAAATATGACGCTTTTCAAGGGCTTTCTACAGTGGACATTTTTATTTTTATTTTTTTCCACATTTATTTACTTTTGAGCAAAGATATGTTTTCATGAAACATTGGGAATCCGAAAAAGCACTGTACTGCGGAAACAGTGTGGTAAAATTAAGTAACTCATTTACAGAAATTAGAAACAGCAAAAGTAAGGAAAATAGAGCATGGTTCTTTTAAGTACGGGGTGCGACTCAGTAGTG
>NC_051414.1:23271441-23271721 GCF_015228065.2 Penaeus monodon
GTCGTGATGTAAAACCTTTGAAGAACCTTGATATAGATAGATGATGCAGCTTTCAAATACCTAACACCATATAACGCTGTCAGTTCTGTTATATTTTCAGATAATGAGACAAAAGTATGAACTTTCTTTAAAGACATTGCATAGATCGAGATATTAATGAATATCAGTCTCTGTGATGGAAGACATATAATCTCAAATCACGATGTATTATATGCGTATTAGTAAAATGTAATTTAAAATCTGTGGATATTGCTCTTCTTGCTTGATAGGACCTAGGAAG
>NC_051414.1:23272457-23273098 GCF_015228065.2 Penaeus monodon
TGATTTTATCATCTAAAAGACAGCGTCGCTTATAGCCAGGGGAGGCGACTAGCTTATTCTTTTTTAGAATGAATATCAGGTAAAACTTGAAAAATAAAGAAATATGCATGCTTTCATATCTGCCATATAGCAACTTTTTGGCAGAAATTCACACTTGAATTCCCTTTTCCATTATGCATTATACAACGCAAGATCGTTTATATCAAATCTGAATATATTTACGAACGCCCGCCGTAGATTGTTTACTAGATGCTGATAGCACCAACAAGTTCTTTTCTTAGTTACTTGTGAACTCGCATCATGGTTAGTCTATTTTGGAATGCATAGGAACGATTTCGTAAATATAATGTAGATTTATCTGTACTAACAAACTGCAGGATTAAGGTGCTGTATAAAAAAGTGTAGATAAGGTGAAGAATTACCAGTCATTTGTTGGCAAAATATGAAATATGCTTCTTTCATTCCGACCCAAAGTATATGATTTTATTTAAATATTTCGGAAAAGTATCCATCTACCGAAGCATATCTAACACATATCGAAAAAAAACTATGATAATCAATAATTCGTGTATTCTAATTTCATTCAATATTTTCTCTAAATACCGTTCATTTATACAGATTCTACAGGTAATACATCTCGT
>NC_051414.1:23273920-23275904 GCF_015228065.2 Penaeus monodon
GATTATGAAAAGCCAAAAAGCTGTATGTGTGAATGAAACTGACAATGAATGGAAATTGTGTTGGTTAAACCTAACATATTTTTTATGCGTAGAAAGAACTCAGTGTACCACCACTTTGTTACCGTACGTTGTAAAGTGCTGTATACTGTATAAAAATTGCAGCATTGTAAATTAGACAGGTTATCTTAAAATCAGATAATAAATGGAAAACGAGTCGTTGGAAGTAAAATCCCTGTAAATAAGCGACGTAAATTACGTTTGGGACTTTTACAGGAGTCAATTTTTAAAACATCTTTCCGATACCAATATTTATTACAGACATCTAATAGTTACTGTATATATATTCACAAAATTTAATATATATCAATCTAAAATATTATTATATTTTTAAAACAAGGTACAAGAATGAAGAAACTATCACACTGAGGACTCAAACAAAACGGTCCTGTTTTCCTTCCCCGTGGTGGTCGAGCAGGAGTTTGTTTACGACCCCGCACCTCAACCACCGCTCACTGTGGGTATATATAGAACTGTGATCTTCACTGGACTGACCTCACGTAACAATGTCAAACAACAAACGAATACTCTATGTTGGTATGTTATTGTGACATTAATTGATTTTTTTTTTTCGTGTATTTCATAACCGCAGGAATGGAATCTTTGGGATGTGATGATATGTATGTATGTCAGCTACTAGTTTTATAGGTATTAAATTTGTGTTTTTGGCCGGATTTTAGATAACCAGAATTTATTTATGACACGTTTTCATCATATTCTGTATTTGTTTGTCGTCCAGGATATAAGGTAATTATTCATGATGGAATTGCACGAGAAAGAAAAATAATAATTTGATAGTCCCAAAGAACACAGAAATATTTTTGTAGTTGTATATTTAGATGTAAACGCTGCATCTGAAATTAATTGATGCATTGGCCTGTGGAGGAGCTTCAATCTATTTCACCATCTAATTTGCACTTTGAATTTGGCTTCCTGTCATGGGTATACTCTACTAATTTCAATTCATCATTTTGAGCTTGTTCTTCATTCTCCATGCTTTTTTCAACCATAATATGTTTAGGTGCAAGACTCATTTCATAAGCTGTGCATGAATACTTGGGAACATTGCAGTAATTATTTAGCTTCTTGTTTTACAGTCAAAAATATAGTTATCAGAAATGTTGAATAGTATTAACATTTCAGGTGGCTTAGCTGATGAAGTCACAGAAGATGTCCTTCGATCAGTCCTTTGTACCTTTTTGGTGAAGTGGTGGATATACAGATCCCTCTTGACTATGAAACAGAGAAACAATTCGTGGAGTTGCTTTCATTGATTTGGCTTCCAGAGATGGCAGCTGCTGCGATTGATAACATGGTGAGACCCTATCTGCCCAGTGTTATTTAGAGTATGAGCAACCATATTTTCTTAATTTCACACATTCACATGTTCCTTTGCTTGTTTTTATCCTCTGTTAACTTTATATTGTTTGACACATTTACAGAATGAAAGTGAGTTGTTTGGACGTACTATACGAGTTAATTTAGCCAAGCCTCAGAAGGCAAAGGAAGGATCTTCTCGTGCTGTATGGGCTGACGATGCGTGTTTAAAGAAATATGCTGGTGCAAACACTTGAGGACAAGGAAGATCTGAAGAAGGGACTTCTGAAGGAACTAAGCGATCTGCAGAAGAGAGTGTAGGTATCAGACTTTTATGTTTTTAAATGTTATGATATTGTGAAAGGAAAGTTATTGAAGAAGCTAATTAGAAGAAGCTAATATGTATACTGTGATTTTCTGAAACTAGTGTTGGTTAATTTTTGATAAATCAGTCAAAATCTAAAATAACAAAAACATTTACAAATGACTGCAAATGGATTTATATGTTTCATTATTAACCTGCAAATGGGTAAAAAGATGTATTCTGTCCCTCCCACATCTAAAAACTGATTGACAATTCAAGTTCCAAATTTATAATATGATGTTTCAG
>NC_051414.1:23275939-23276151 GCF_015228065.2 Penaeus monodon
TCCACAGGTCTACTTTGATATTAAAATTGAGGCAAAACACTTGGGGGAAGATAGTGATGCGCTTACGAGCAGATGTTTTGTACCTAAAACTTTTGAGGTAAGTCAGTTTCTCTACCATTGCAACAGGCTACTTGTATAATCCACTGTAGTTTTGTGCTGTGAATTTTGTTTACACTTTAATTATTAGGCCATACATGACTCACTTGATTTCC
>NC_051414.1:23277448-23277667 GCF_015228065.2 Penaeus monodon
GAAAGTATTTTTGTAAGATCCATTTCCCTTTGATCATTGCATGTAAAGCTTTGGGTACCCAGAAGCTTCAAACACTCAAAGATGCTAGATACTGCTTGTGAAATTTTGTGTAGGTTCATATCAATTTTGGCTAAGGAACATAATTTTAGGTAATAGTTTCTGTAGTCAGGTTTTTGTGCCTAATTTGTGACAGAATAAAAAAACACCAGCGCATTTAGT
>NC_051414.1:23281531-23283288 GCF_015228065.2 Penaeus monodon
ATTTTCCTTCCTTTTCAGAATTTCCGTTGCCTTTGCACACATGAGAAAGGGTATGGCTACCAGGGGTCGACTTTCCATCGCATCATCCCTGGTTTCATGTGTCAAGGTGGAGATTTTACCAACCATAACGGCACGGGAGGACGGTCTATATATGGCTCCAAGTTTGAAGATGAGAATTTTAAACTAAGGCATACAGGTATAGTTAAATCTTATTTAAGTGCTTATACCTTTATATACTCATTCTAGAATACTAGAAACAAAAGCAATATATGCTTGTAAGAATTGTAATGTTTAGAAATGTGAAATATGATGAAAAATAAATTCAGATCACTGCAATGATTAGAAGTGTGATTTAGGTGACAGTTTACTTGTTTACAGGGCCTGGAATACTTTCAATGGCTAATTCTGGCCCTAACAGCAATGGATCTCAGTTTTTCCTAACCACTGAGCGGACAGAGTGGCTTGATAACAAGCATGTTGTCTTTGGTCAAGTTGTCAGTGGTATGGATGTTATCAGAAAAATGGAGGCAAGTAGAAGTATTTTCTATAGACCTAGAAATAAGCATTAAATTCAGTAACATTATTAGATATCTTGAATCTAAATGTAATGGAATTTCATTTTAAATGTTTTCAATTGTTTTTCTTTTATAATAAGTTCACTATCCTTAAACTTGTACCCTTTATTTCCAGAAATGTGGCTCCAAGTCAGGGAAGCCTTCTGAGAAGGTTGTGATCTCCAACTGTGGCGAACTTGTGTGAATACTCTCGGGAGAACAAACTTTTGTAAAATTTTCCACAATGAGGTGTGAGATGAATGTTTAATAAATCACTTTCAAAAAAAATTCTGTTGTGTAACCAATTCTGTTTGGAATGTTTGGATGCATGGTTATTGTGTATTGAAGGGTTGTTTTCACTTTTATGTGCTTTACTCAGTACAAAGTACAGTGATCATGTATATGAAAAAAAGAAATCTGTTAATCCTGCGGTTATTTAGGCAACAAAATTAACGTATATAGAAAAAGCAAAACTTAACATACCTTCATCTGCAGCATAAGAGAAGTGAGCTTGGTAATCAGGTCCAGAATGGCTGGGCTGTTGACCTGTGGTGACCCACTCGAGTGGTTGGTTACATCCACAATGGTTGCAGCTTCTTCATAGCACCGCTCTCTGATCTGGCCTGGGAGAAGTGTGGGCCCTGGCAAGCCTTGCTCTGGAGCAATCTGAAATCAGGTCATGTTATATAACAAAGTATTTAAAAAGTTTGTTATTTTAAACAAAGTACATAATTTCTCTCTTCACACACACACAAGAAAATATTTTTTGATTCAAATGAAGTAACAGAATCTCAAAGGCTGACTCACCTCCTGGCAAAACTGCTGAACTACTACAAGGTGCTGGTTCAGGTCTCGGTTTAGCTTTTCAATATCTAAAACTAAGGCTGCATATCTTCGTTGGAAGTCCACATTCAACTCCTGGCTATAACTGCGTTGCTTTTCAGCTTGCGCATTCATATCTCTCAGTGCACCAATCTTTTCCCGCTTTGCTCTAAGTATTTTAGAGAGTTGCACCTGAACAAGAAAAAGTTGAATAAAGAAACAGCTCAATAAATATTAAAAAGAAAAACATTTCTTCAGCATAAAAACACATGACCACTCAGACCATTAACCCATTGCAATCAAAGACAGGAAGTACATACATCTCATATCCACTGTGGCTTCACAAGAGTTACTTATTTATTCATCTATTTCTATTCCTAA
>NC_051414.1:23284293-23286733 GCF_015228065.2 Penaeus monodon
CTACACGTACCCAACAGCAATGGGTTAACCTCTATAAGAACTAAGTATTCCAACCCAAACGTGAAAAAGGGTGTAGCTAAGACCTGATCATATTAATACCAAATTCATAATATGAACCACAACTCACTATCTGCACTAAGCATCTGACTGGGAATCCTCCCAGTGTATCATCCATGGATATCTTGGATGACTTCAGAGGAGATTGGGCCAAGATAGGGTCGTTGGTAAGAGAGAGAGCAGGGCTATCTGCTCCTACGCTCCCTGGTTCTAGCTTTGGAAGTAGAGGCCGAGGAGGGGTCACCATACCCAGAGGGGGGCGTGGACGGAATTTTTGAGAAAAACTTGACAATGGCATTATCTCTGCTACTTCACTAGACTGAAATAAATAAGAGAATTTGTGATAAAAACAGACTAAAAGATGGAAACATCATAGAACATGTAGAATATCTAGAAAGGATAGATATATATAGATAGAAAGATAAATGGTTATGAATATAATTCATAAAGTGTGTAACATTTAAAAAGGAGATAGATATTCATGGATATAATTCTTAATAAAACTTTGATTTCTCAGAAACCTTTGAGTATAATCATTATAAAATAATTCTTAAATCTTCAAACAGAGAAACATAAGAACTGAATATAATATAAACAATTTGTGCAAATACAAGTCTGCTTACCAGAACTTCATAGTCTGGGATTGAATGTGTACCAATGCCATGACGGTCAAATGTTATCCGGTATGTGTTGTCTGAAGTATCTACTGCGTCGATCACTCCCGTGTAGAGCCCATTTTCTGGTTTTCTGATCCTTGCAGTGACCTATTTTTTAATTAAAAATATTCATTAGTAAAAAAGTCTAGAAATTTCATGTTTTAACTTGAAAAAACAAAAGTCTGCTATTCTTTACACAAAAAGTCATAAATATTCACCTTTGTACCAATAACTAACTGCATAGGTATCTGGTCTGGTAGTGGAAAGTCCTTGAGGGTGTTGATGTCTGTTATCTTTCGCTGCTGTAACAATCGCAGAACATGTCTCTTCTTATCAAGAGATTGGCGTTCCTCTTGGAAAAAAGCCTGTATCAAAGTAAAATTTTAAAACTATTAAGAGCAGGAAGCAGATGTAATTTCTAGATTGATGCCTACCCATAAAATATTGATCAAAATATGTATAATATGCCTATCAATGAAATAGTGGATCAAAATACTGTAAACTCTCTAAGAAGCTAGTTACCGTTCTAACTATGATTTTTATTATTTTGTCACTCACCTGTGAACACCTTCTTGGTTTGCCCATCATTCGTCTGATCATCCCCCACTGTCGACGTGTTAGTTTGCGTGTTTGTAGTTGTGGAAAGGCTTCCTTCAACACAATTTGGAAGTCATTCTCACCACCAAACAAAGGTCTATAAAAGTGACAAGCAGATTCTATTTAGTGCTAATATCTTCTTATGAGGGAGAAATATTTACATACAATATGGTGGTAATAATCAAACTTCACTATCTTTTTCATAGTCACTGAAAAAATTCTGATCCTACACCTGTCAATACAATAATCAATAATCTTTTTTTCACCAAATAATTTTGCAATCTCATACTTACTTGTCAATATTTGAATAGAACCATTCAAAGTACACCCATTTGTGAGCTTGTGGGAGCTTGAGAAAATTCCGCAGCCTTACGCCATTTTGCTGTGCCACTTTTTTGTCTGGGGTGGTGATGGTTTGTGGTTCCTATAGAGGAAAAACAAATCTTAGGACAGTGTTAACCAAGACAAACTGACATTTCAGCTTCTGTCTGCAAGGTATAACAGAGAAACATCATTTGAATACAGGTTGGAAAGGGAATATGGAATATATGTATCTTTTTAGAAAATGTTTTTAAGGTAATGACATGCACAACAGACAACACACAAATTAGCTGTTTCACACTTAGCAATCTGGTAATAACATTATATACTTCCTAAGATAATTACATAAGTGCACTCATTTACAAATAACAAAAGGGTCATTTCATATATACAATCTTCCAATGTACTAAAGGAGGCATCCAAACGTAGTTAACCCATTCACAATGGGACTTCCCCATACCATACTGAGCCATGTGCCAGGATCACATGCACAGACAGCCACTCTCTATGATCTTGGCTTCAGTATGTTTTTTTTGGGGAAAGGAAGGTAAAAAGAGGCTTTTAGTAAACTTTTCAGGGGATGTATCTCTAATGCCACAGCACACAAAAAAGCACAAACTCAACAGCACATGATATGCATATTAGCCACCTACTGTTTGGCTAAGCTCAACATGATGTGATTAGATTTCATCTGTTGTGGGTGGGTTAAATCCCATAATTCATTCCAAAGCATTATTATATTTCTCCTTCTCAGACAAGCTCCAATTCCTCCTTTAACCTACATTTCCTAATGGTATTTTTTTCTTTAC
>NC_051414.1:23286948-23288597 GCF_015228065.2 Penaeus monodon
ACCCTTTCATCCAGTGATGCTCCCCCAGGAATCATGGCAGCTTCACATTACCCATGCTTTTACTGCACCAAATCAGATCTGAATGACCTTCCAGCTTTAGCCTGAGTACCAGCTTAGAGGGGTTGTTGGTTAATGGAGATTATTATTGAAACTTTAAACAAAACCCTATGTATTCACAGTGAATTCCAATATTCATAATTTAGGTATCTCATAGTCAATGAGGGTAAGTGTCATATACAATCCCCCTTTCTTTTAATACTTTTTGCCACTATACAAGAACCCCTTTATAGTAATACTTTCTACCACCATGCTATACTTTCTTCTATAAAAAAAAAAAAAAAATTCTTTTGCAACCCTCTTCCATGCTTTGCCCGCCTCAGTAATACTATATTTATCTTCACTTGAAGCCATACAACTTTATTTGCTAAATAATATTTTATCCATTTTTGTTTTTCCAAATTAGGTATTATTACAATATTCTTGTTGCATGCACCTCTAATGTTTTTTCTCTTGCTTCTATATTCCAGACAAACTATGTGCTACAGGTGATTATTGTAATTTTATTGTTTATGTACAGTATTAAACAGCTAATGTATGTAACAATTTATATTCAGTCTTTATATTCAGGGTAATTGCCTAATGTCCACCTATTCAACTGTTATACACTGATTTTTTTAAGGGGAAGGAATATAGCTGAGAATCATGCAAAAATAATGTGAATGCTTATCTATAGTAACATTACCCTATTGGCTTCACACAGTAATTATACAAAAAATTATGATTCATAAAAAAGAAAAAACTAAAGACATTAGCATAAAAATAAAGCAATTAGTAAAATCTTCACATTTTTACAGTGTTTGTGGGACTACTGCAAATGTCCTGTTAATATTAAACATATACCATAACAACTTCTGAGAGCATCACTACAACTTACAAAGCTCATATGTACCTTTCCTTCTAAAAGATGTTCTGTTAACAATATGCTCAACTGGTAAAACCCAACAAAAAATAAACAAACATTAACCCAGACTAAACATTATCCAGATATTGGCTTCAAGCCAGCTTGTTTAATGGCAAACCCTTCTGTTTTCTTTCATTTTAATAGAACAAATCAAAAAATTAAATTTGGTCATTACCATGGCAATCACTGGATTACTGTGAGGAGCACTGATGCCTTCGCCCTGAAAACAAACACAAGTAGCCAGAGCTAAAATTTTGTCTATTAATTGGCTTACTAACAAAATAAAATTACAAATGCATTTATTACAATCACATCTCATAAATAACAAAAATAATGACTTTCTAAAGAAACATGACAAAAAGAATAACTTAAATCACTCTATCAAGCATTCAGTCAGAAGCTATTTGAATGTGAGTATTATTACTATGGCTATAAGTCTTTACCTCTTTTATGAAAGTATAATCCAACAATTCCACTGGTTTCAACATTGTACTTCTCCTTTACACAAATCCCTTAACAACTTTAATCTTCAAGTTCTGTCCTAGCAAATATTGGAAATGAAATCAAAATAATATAACTAAGCTATCAACAATACATGTGCTGTCATTTCTGCACCCAATGTAGATAATGATAAAATGTTACCACTTATACCTCAGTACAAAGATTTCTGGTTAACCCATTGGATATC
>NC_051414.1:23288641-23289286 GCF_015228065.2 Penaeus monodon
CATTTTCACACCAAGTTGGCACGCTGCACATGGCAAGTGACATGTGGCAAAGTGATTTCAGACCAAGGTTACATACGGCACATATCAGGCCACTTTCACTCAGTTAACAAGATTAGCAGCATCAGAGGATGACGATGTTATTGTTGTCCTAAGTAATCTTGTAAGAATCATCTACATGTCACTTGGAGGAATAATGTGAGGCAAACTCATTTAAATACCCCCTGCTCTCTCTGTCCAAGGCATATGTGGGTAAGTACTACTATATTTCAATGCATAGTTGCCTGGACTCATACCTGGTGTACCCATTTTCGTTGCAAAGTTTGTTTACTTTCTTGTACTACTACAACTTGAATATATTGGACCATAAAATCACTATAAAATAAAACTCAAAACAAAGCACTGAACTAGTACCTTGAATAGACTTCTATGGAAACTTTTTTCTCACAAATAAAATATTTTGATAATTCTACCAAGGAGAGTATTGTTACTGTACCAAGGTGATGATGTATCATACAAACATTTGCATTTCTCCACAGTTTGTACAATTGTTATGTTGATTGGTTCATTGTCTGGAAGAGACATAACTGTGCAGGAGAGCAGGCACACATCATTATTTCTTCCTGCAAACTGCGTGTGATTACCCTC
>NC_051414.1:23289607-23289688 GCF_015228065.2 Penaeus monodon
TATATTTCCTGATGTTCATTTTCAAATAAGGTGCCACATGGCATGCCACATGCAACATACTACCTTGGTTTTCAAGTGGCT
>NC_051414.1:23290274-23290436 GCF_015228065.2 Penaeus monodon
GGAAATGACTGAGAACCACTGATTTAGGCACCTATCAATGAAGAGGATAGCAATGATAATCAAAATACTTATATTTTGATTCCCTACCTAAAGGTCAGGGTGGCCCTCAAAACTGGGCTGCCAGTATTTTCCTATGCTCAATGAAGGCAGTCTGATAATTTT
>NC_051414.1:23290491-23290974 GCF_015228065.2 Penaeus monodon
AGCCTTATTTTCATTGACTCAATTTCTCTGGGTTAATATATATGGACACTGAAACCTTTAGTTTGATTAATCTCTGATGTTGACCCAAACAGCGAAAGAAGTTATAAGTTGCATGAGATGTCAGAGATTATTTTCCATTATGAAGAACTATATAAGGAGAAGAAAAGCAGCAAATAACCCACACTGGGTGTTTTTTTGTTTTTGTTTTTCACAAAGCAGCCAATGAGGAGGGATCCTTGATCCTCGCCTTTGGTCCTCTAGTCTGGCATCTCCATGATTTGCCATCCCTACTCCTCACCACTTAAACTCTCGAAGTTCTTCCCGAATTCTTAACCCATTTTTGACAGGTAGCATCTAATCAAGCCCTAACAAGCCAAGGCAGTTGGAAAGGATCAGCTCCATGTACAGTTGTGCACCATTAACACTTGTTTAGGGTTTTCATTTTCCCAAATTCAATTATTTTATATATGTTTTTGTTATTTC
>NC_051414.1:23291160-23292665 GCF_015228065.2 Penaeus monodon
AAATAATTGCCTCATTTTGCATTATTCAATTTTATAGTAAGAATTCAGAAACAGAATTCTACAGTAAACAGAGGACTTCCAATATTTCTTATTTAAAGACACTATGATCTAATCTTTGAAAATTATCTCCTCCTTGATGTAGCTTTTCTGGTTACCAAGTAGTAACTGTCCGCATGGAGAATGAGTGCACTTCCCTATGGATGTGTCATAGGACAATGGCAACAAAGAAGTGTTACATAGCAGTTACTGCAGTTTTAAATATTTCTAAGAGGTTGTAAAGAATTTAGAATTGTTCACACAGGCCTCCTGTGGGGGGGAAAGATTGGGAACCACTGCCCTATCTAACAATCAATCATATAATATATCTGTATCCTAATATAAACACTTCAGTTTCAGGAGGAAACAATGACAGAGGTATAAGCAGATCTCAACATGGAAATGACAGCAGCATGTATAAAAATGCTAAATCATCCTTCAATGATTACATACCATATTCCTGCTTTACTTCCTATTAATTCAATTCCATAATTACAAATTACTAAGAAACAATTAACAAATACTTCAACAGGAGAGTACAAAAATACCTGGGAAGTTGGGCAATGACTACGCTCAGAATATAAAACAAAATAATGAATGGGTATGACTCTGCCAAATAAAATAATCATACTTTCCAAATGAAGACATGTCAATATCTTTTGCAACACATCTTAATTTCCAGTACAATTCTAAATCTCTCTCCAAGAATAATACAGAAAGTATCTAATTGAAAATAAACTAGCACTTCACAAAGAACATCTTCCAAAGATAAAATTCTTCTTAAACGGTTTCTTGTCATTTAGATCTGACCTGTACTATACTATCAAAAAAATAACTCACTAGTTTTACTGGAGCAAGTGGCATGGGTTGTGGATTTGGCTGTTTCTTAGGCGTGCCCCTAGGCGTTTTCTTGGGAGACTTCATCTGCGTGGGGGAGCTCACAAGGTCATCATCGTAATACAAGCGGTTTTTCTTTCTCATCCGTGCAGGCTGTGGAAAAGAAAGGACAAAAATTATTAAGATGAACTGGTGTTAAACATCAAGAAGTAATCCATTAATTTTCAAGGAATATCCATTTGGTATAGTTTATAGAAAGAAAATAACAAAATAAACAGAATATAAAATATCTGATTTAATCTCTTCAGTGAGAGTTTCTGAAAAAAGAATCTAAAGATCTACAATAGATCTAGAGGGAATCGATGATACAACATTTAAAAAAGGAGGAAATTGAATTGAAAAATATTCATTACTAGTCTTCCTAGTAAACTCTTCAAGTCCATATTCCAAAGTGGTAAACCACCAATGAAGGATCTGTTGCAAAGGCCAATAACAGCTTCAAAAACAGGAAACTCTGGCTTACTGTCATGACATCAACAGGGACATCACTATATAAAAAAGGGTAAATCAAATGTTTTGACTAGAATACGTAAATGTACACTGATGTTAGAAATAATTCAATCCAGTACATC
>NC_051414.1:23293162-23293872 GCF_015228065.2 Penaeus monodon
ATGGTTCACAAACAAATAACATGTAACATAGGAATCAGATGGGCTAAAAAATTCTTAAAATAAAGAGACAAAAAGTCATCCAGACTTGTTATTACACACAAAACACTAAATGAATTGGATGAATGATAGAAAACACCTTGTACATTACACAAAATATTCATTATATATAAAACTAAAAGGAAAATAGTTACCATTCCTCGACGGTTTAACTGTATGCTTGGCTCTTTGGATGGTGAGGGTCTCTCTTCGCCCACCCGCTGCAAGCCCAGGGCAGACAGGGGAGAGAAGTCCTACAAGATAAGCAATAGGTCAGCAATTTTTTTATACATATTCACTACATTTCAGGTTCATGGGCATATAAGAGTGAATGTTAAATACAAAAAGACACCTAATGCTAATGTACATTAAGTTCTGGTAAGAGACAAATCAAATTTTTTTTTCCCTTGGATTAGAATTATAACAAAAGGCAGACACATCCACTGCAAGAAGGTGCTTAATAAGCATTAAATGCAATACTCAAGAATAAGGTATTTGGTATATTATACATCAAAAGCCTTCAACCAAGAGAGGCATCATCATTAAAATTTCCATGATATCTAGTGCCTACCTAAAATCTCACAAGATTTCCAATAATATAGTTGAGTACACAGATGGAACACAATGAACAATTTCTTAAGAATAATAATGGAATCCATTTGAATTCAAAGCAT
>NC_051414.1:23293907-23294173 GCF_015228065.2 Penaeus monodon
CTTCAAATGTGTAGTAACATATACAAAAGTTACAGAAATGCTGTTTAATTTATAAAATGAGGGATACCTGACTCTACACCATTCTTCCTAGCATATAAACATTTCCTGTGAAAAATTTAACTGGAAACAATAATGAATTGTGAAAGGCTTATGGGATCACGCATTTTCAATCATGCTTTCAATCTTATTTCAATCCTACCTGATATTCCAATATAAGTTTATGGAGACATAAATACCTGCTGCGGTTCCTGGGACTGTGAGAAGGC
>NC_051414.1:23294204-23294474 GCF_015228065.2 Penaeus monodon
AACCCACCATTTTTAAAAGTCAGTAGCAGCTCAGCTTGCTGCTCTGCTGACTGACCTGAAGATTGCAATATAAACAAGTAAAAAATCAATAGTAATTACAATACTGGAAATACTGCACATTTTCCAAAAATCAGCATGGAATTAAGAATTGACAAATGAAATTATAATAATAGTTAATATGCACATAATGAAATAAAACTTACAAGGACTAGGCATTCAGAAATACTACCAATGAATTAATATTTATACACCAACTCATATATGAAAATA
>NC_051414.1:23294508-23294687 GCF_015228065.2 Penaeus monodon
ACTCATGAGGAAAATATCTAGAGTATATATTTGAAACCCCTCACAATTTTTTAAAATAAAATTCTTTATTAAAGCTTAACAAAACAGTCAAGCAAGTGCAATGAAGGAGGAACAGAGACCAACAGTTGGGAGATTGGGTGTAGCCTCTTGGCAATTCTTTGGTAATCCTGGCCTTCATT
>NC_051414.1:23297237-23297361 GCF_015228065.2 Penaeus monodon
GGGAGAGGTGCAAGCATGTGCATTGTTTATAAGCTTGGGGTCAGCTGAAACTAAGCTTTCCTTTGTCCAGAGGGCGAAAGGGAGAGGAAATACTCTAAGCCATAGCTCTGATCACAGTGACATT
>NC_051414.1:23297644-23297772 GCF_015228065.2 Penaeus monodon
AGCATCTGCAGATGCCTGGTTACACAGCTGTATGGTTAGGTATTTCTCAATTTTAAAAATAATTCATTCCTTGAATAAATTCTTCACTATAGGTAGTTTTTTTCATTTCTCCTTAATCCAAAGTCTCC
>NC_051414.1:23298203-23298547 GCF_015228065.2 Penaeus monodon
TTTAACCATAGAGTACATAATCATTCTTTTTGTGATTTCATTACACCATATGCAACCTGTCTTAATACCTGCCTTACCTTCTAAAGCTTAATTTTCAAGAAAATAAGTATTCAACTTCATAAATCTTAAAAAACTCAATAACTTACAATTCAGCTTCACCATTTGACCTGAAACTCATTTCAATATATGGCTTTAAGAATCATTACATATTACTTTACCTCTATTTGGACAGGAAACCTTATCTAGTATTACTTTTTTTAAAGAAAAATTCTTACGCATTTCCAGTGTTTTATATTTTGAAATAATATGTAAAATGAATAATTAGCTACAGGGAAAATTCCTGT
>NC_051414.1:23299028-23300164 GCF_015228065.2 Penaeus monodon
TGACCTCCTGGCCACATAAAATAATACATACTGTTTCCCAAAACTATTTACCAATCAACCCCACCTCTTTACTTCTCCACTCTTTTATTCTTATGAAGACATGTCAATATCCTTTTCAACACTCTTAAACTTTCCAGTTACAATTCTAAAATCTCGTCTCTCTAAGAATAATACAGAAAGGAGCTAATGAAAAACTGAAACTAGCACTTCCCATAAGAACATCTCCAAAGATAATAAAATTCTCTTAAAACGGGTTTCTTGTCATTTAATCTGAACCTTGTTACATATACTATCAAAAAAAAATAAAAAATAAATCACTAGGTTTGAATGGAGCAAGTGGCCTATGGGTGTTGTGGATTTGGCTTTTCTTAGGCGCTGCCCCACCTAGGCGTTTCTTGGGAAGGACTTCATATGCGTGTGGAGGGCGGATTGCTCTCACAAGAGTCAATCATCGTTTTATAATACAAGCATTGGTTTTCTTCTTTTCATCCGCTTGCAGGCGTTTTCGTTGGAAAAGACAAAGGAGCAAAACATTATTAACGATGAACTTAGCTGTTTGGTGTTAAAACATCAAGAAGTAATCCATTAATTTTCAAGGAATATCCATATGGTATAGATTCTGTAGAAAGAAAATAACAAAATAAAACAGAATATAAAATATCTGACTTTAATCTTCTTCAGTGAGAGTCTTCTGAAAAAAGAATCTAAAGATCTACAATAGATCTAGACGCGGAAATCGATGAACCTACAACATATTAAAAAAGTGAGGAAATTGAATTGAAAAATAATCCCTATTAATGTCTTACTAGTTAAACTCTTCACATTGTCCATATCACAAAGTGGTAATACCCAACCAATGAAGGATTATTTGCATAAAGGGCCATAACAGCGTCAAAAAACAGGAAAACTCTGGCCCCTTACTATCACTTGTCTACACGTGTACTATCCAACTAGGGGGACTCATCACTATATAAAAAAAGTGGTAAAATCAAATCGTTTTTGACTTAGAATCGGAAATGATACACTGATTGATAGAAAAAAATTCATACTCCAAGCTACGAATCATTTTAAAACCAATGTCGCGCCGAGGCCATGTATGGCACACATTGCCTATATCCATGTGATAAATCTTTTCT
>NC_051414.1:23300701-23301545 GCF_015228065.2 Penaeus monodon
CTGTGGAAAACAAATGGATCGTGTTAAATGGGTTCACAAACAAATACAGCATGTACCGATAGGACATCAGCGATGGGCTCTAAGAATTCTAAAATAAAGAGACAAAAAAGTCATCCAGGACATTGTAACTTACACACAAAAACATAAATGAATAAATTATTGGTTATGAATGATAGAATAACACCTTGTTACCATTACACAAAATATTTCATTATATATAAAACTAATAAGGGAAATTATAGTTTACCACTCTCGACGGAGTTAACTGTATGCTTGGGCTCTCCCTTTGGTATGGTGAGGGTTCTCTCCTCTTCCGCCCACCCGCTGCAATGCCCAGGGCTGGACAGGGGAGAGAAGAACTTAAGTCCTACAAGATAAGCAACGTAGAGTCAGAGCAATTTTGTTTTTTATCATATTCACTACATTTCAAGGTCCTTAGTGGGCCATATGAAGCGTGAATGGTAAATTACACCAAAAAAAAAAGACAGACACCTAATTCTAATGTACATTAAGTTCTGGTAAGAGGACAAAGCAAATTTTTCCATGGAATTTAGAATTAACCAAAAGGCTAGACACCATCCACCGCTTTGTGAAGTAAGAGCGGCTTTAATTAAGCATCTAAGATGCAATACTCAAGAATAAGGTAGTTGGTATTTTTTATGTATACATCAAAGCCTTCAACAAGTGAATGTGGCATCATCTTAAAATTTCCATGATTATCTTTCGTGGCCTACAAAATCTCACAAGGATTCCTAAATATTAGTTCGAGAGTTACACAGACTGGAAACAACAGAACAAGTTTTCTTAATAATAATAATGGTTATAATTTGAATTCAAAGCATAA
>NC_051414.1:23301586-23301691 GCF_015228065.2 Penaeus monodon
GTCGGTAGTAACATATACAAAGTTGAAATGCTGGTTTAATTTATAAAATGAGGGATTACCTGACTCTACACCATTCTCCTAGCATATATAAACATTTTTCCTGTG
>NC_051414.1:23301725-23303015 GCF_015228065.2 Penaeus monodon
TTTTAAACTTGGAAACATTAATGATTGTAAATAAGTATGGGCATCACGCAAGTTTTCAATCATGCTTTCAATATTATTTCAATCTACCTGATATCTCCAAATAAATTTATGCGAGACCATACAAACCCCACCTGCTGCCGTGGTGGTTCACTGGGATCTCGTGAGGGGGAAGAGCAAGCACGAAGATTGATGATGAAGGATGCGACTGAAGAAAACCCACATTTTAAAAAGTCAGTAGCCAGCTCAGCTTTGCTGCTCTGCTGACTGACCTGAAGATCTTGCAATATAAACATAGTAAAAATCCAATAGTAATTTACAATATGGACAATTACTGCACATTTTCTCAAAAATCAGCATGGAATTAAGAATGGCCAAAAGAAACAGTAGAATAAATAGTTAATTATGCAAAATGAAATAAAAAAATTACCAAGGACTATGGCATTCAGGAAACTCCTACCAATGAATTAATATTTTATACACCAAAACTCATATATGAAAAATATAATTATAACTAATTTGTTAATACTACAACTGCAAATCATGAGGGGAAAATATTCTAGAGAAGTATATTTGAAATCCCCTCACAATGTTTAAATTAAAATTTCTTTTTATTTAAAGCTTAACAAAACAGTTCAAGCAAGTGCACATGAAGGAGTGAAAAACAATAGACACAACAGTTTGGGAGATTGCCTCTTGGCAATTCTTTTGGTAATCCTGGCCTTATTTTTAACCCAGCTGACTACGGGACTGTTTTGTAACTGTCGCTTCCTGTAGAATTTTTAATGTGAAAATGATTTGTAGCTATCTCTGGTGGTGTGTGGTTGTTGTGTTTGTTGCTTTTTTGAATCAGTGTGGTGTGGTGTATGACGCCCTTCTTGTATAGGTGTTGGTGTGTGGTGTTATGTGTGTGATGTTTTTGGGACTTTTGTGGTGAATGTGGTGTGTTTGTAGTGTGTGTGTGTGTGTGCTAGCTTTTCTTAGACCGCTTTTGTTGTAGTGTCTTGTGTGTGACAGTGTGTGTGGTCCCCTGTGTGATTACTTTGTGTGTGTGTGTGTTGTGCTTAGTAGCAAAGTATGCGGTGCCAATGCAGTGGGTGTATTGCATGTGTAACGTTGGCGTGCTCTACGGGGTTCTTAGGCGGTGCTAGACAATGTGCCATTGTTTATAAAGCTTTGGGCAGTACAGCCATGGAAAACTAGCTTATCCTTCTTGTCCAGAGGGCAAAAGGAGAGATAAAAAATACTCTAAACCATAGCTCTGATCACAGCGACATTTACTGAGCAAGTGAC
>NC_051414.1:23303118-23303477 GCF_015228065.2 Penaeus monodon
GTGTAATAGGTGAATATAAGGGCAGGTATGCACTTCCGTGAGTTACACATGCTTGAGTATGTCCGAGTGCATGTGACAGTATTTGTGAATGGTGTGCCAGGTTTGTTTACATGTGTACATACATATGAATATACATGACAGGTTGACTTATTTTGTTGGTCATTGTGTAACACATGTCCGTATGTGCTGCAATCTGGAGATGCCCTGGCTAACAAGCTGTTCCCCCAGGTTAGGGATTTCTCATTGTTGTATAAAATAAGTGCTATTCCTTGAACGAAATTTGCTTCACTATAAGCCGGAGGGGTTTATCATTTCTCCTTAATCCTAAAGGCCTCCCCCCCCCCCCCACACACCACGGT
>NC_051414.1:23303897-23304272 GCF_015228065.2 Penaeus monodon
AACTAGCCCTCAGTTAATTGAACATAGAGTACATAATCATTCTTTTTTGATTTTCAGTTACACCCATAGCAACCTGTATGAAACTCCGTCCTTACTTCTTTAAAGGTTTTTTAATTTTCAAGAAAATACAGATATTCAACTTATAAATCTTAAAAAACCTCAATAACATACAATTCAGAACTTCACCATGTGACCTGAAACTCATTTCAATATATGGCTTTAAGAATCTTACATATTACTGTATCCTATTTGGCAGGAAACCTTACTAGTATACTTTTTTAAAGAAAAATCTTTATGCCATTTCCAGGTTTTTATTTTGAAATAATATTGTTTAAAATAATGAATTAATACGTACAGGGAAATTCCTGTAGAAAA
>NC_051414.1:23304389-23304566 GCF_015228065.2 Penaeus monodon
CGACGAAAGGGAGGAGCAGACGATCGAGAAGGAAGAAAGCGAACCGAGAGGATGAGATGAGCACCACACGAAGGAGATGACTGGATGATGATGGAGAGACGGTAGAGAGCAGATAGAGATTATGCAGCGAGTCTTATGTTGTTGAGACTAGAGAATCGTGGAGGTGACTTGAGCAAC
>NC_051414.1:23307110-23307188 GCF_015228065.2 Penaeus monodon
CCGACTAGGATGATGGGAGAGAGATGATGAGCAATAGCGGCCAAGAAGAGTAGACGATTGAGGCGCGGAGTATATACC
>NC_051414.1:23308775-23310299 GCF_015228065.2 Penaeus monodon
CTCGAGGTAGAGACCGAGGACGAGCAAGAGAGACGACCTGAGAAGAGGTGACGAAGTACAGAGATCTTTTGAGACACGTAGAGGGTTAGGAGACGAAAGGGAGAGAGATTGAGAGCAACAGAGGAGACGAGATCCGAGAGCGGGAGAGAAGAAGAGATGAGGATCGACGTGATGATTGCCGAGATGAGACAGAGAGGATATTGGATGGAGATGATGGATTGAGAGGAGAGAAGAGGAGTTTGAGAGATTTAAGAGAGAGAGTGGGGGGGGGGGAAGATGAATTCTGCTGATGGTGGATATTGCGAGACGAGAAGAGAGCGAGGATGAGAGCAACAGATCGAGAGGAGACTGCGGAGAGCAATCAGAGAGAGAGAGAGAGAGCACCCAGAGAGAGAACGAGAGAAATAAGGATTGGAGAGCTCAGCAACCAGAGAGAGTAGATGAGTGAGGACCATAAATTGTGATTTTGGCGATACGCCAGATTAAGCAAAACAGAGGCAGAGAGAGAGAGATAGAGCTAACCGAGAGAGAGAGATGAGCTTTAAAAAAAAAAACCAGAGAGATGGAGAGAGAGGAGAGGGATGAGAGACGAGAGAGAGAGAGAGAGACGAGAGACAGAGAGGATGAGGATGAGAAGATGGTGAGAGATGTTAGGAGAGAGATGAGAGATTAGAGAGGCGTTAGAGAGAGAGAGAGAGGATGGATGGAGAGCCAACAGATGATGAGAGTGAGAGAGATGGTTGAAGAGGAGTGAGAGACGAGAGAGAGAGAGACGAGAGATGAGAGAGATGCGACGAGAGAGACTAGAGAGAGAAGAGAGAGAGAGAAGAGAGAGAGAGAGGAGCAACCAGAGACTAGAGCTTGATAGAATTAAGAATGGATTGAGAAAGATGCCGCGACTTGATGCACAGAAGAGAGAGAAGAGAAGAGAGCAACAGAGAGGATCGAGATGATGGGATCGAAGAGAGGATGGGAGCGCGGAACCCGAGAGAGCAACAGAGGAGAGAGAGAGAGAGAAGCGAGATGAGAGAGAGAGAGAGACAGAGACTAGAAGAGATGACCGAGACTGTGAAGAGTGAGGAGACGAGGGAGAACGAGACATGGAGGAGAGTCCGGAGAGAGAGATGAGATGAGAGAGAACAGAGATCGAGAGACGAGGACCAGCAACCAGAGCGAGCGGATGAGAAGCAAGTCCAGAGAGAGAGAGAGAGTTGAGGGAGTAGAGGATGAGGAGCAACAGAGAGCGAGAGGACTCCGACAGAGAGAAAGGATGATTTGAGATTTCGAATTGAGAGGAGCAACAGGAGAGAGAGAGAGAGAGCAACAGAGGAGAGAGAGCAGAAGAAAAAGAGAGAGACTGATGAGAGCAAACAGAGAGTATGACGACGGAGAGACTGAGAGAGCGCATAGAGAAGAGAGGCTGAGAGAGAGAAGAGAGAGGAGAGTGGAGAGAGGAGACGAGAAGAGGAGAGACGTCCTGAGAAGATGAGTTAGAGAGAACGATATTAGAGAGAGAGTTAGAAG
>NC_051414.1:23310688-23312998 GCF_015228065.2 Penaeus monodon
GAGAGAGAGAGCACATAGATGGAGCGAGACGAGAATGATGAGAGAAGAGGAGATAGAGAGAGGAGAGGAGAGAGGAGAGAGACAGAGAGAAGAGAGAGATGCGGAGAGAGAAAGGAGCGGAGTAGGAGAGAGACGCACGAGACGACGTACGAGACGTGGGATTATGAAGAGAAAAGAAAGAGGAGAGAGAGAAAAGAGAGAGAGAGAAAGAAAGAAGACCTGCACGAGAGAGAGAGCCGAGAGAGATAGAGAGAGAGGAGAAGAGGACGAAGACGAGGAGAGAGAGAGAGAGAGAGAGAGAGACGAATGTGAGAGGAGGAGAGAATGAGCAACAGAGAGAAGAGTAGAAGAGAGGCCTGGACCCACCCTCTTAGACTTCGAGCAACAGAAGAGATGAAGCAGATGTTTAGAACGCAGGGAGTGGACGAGCCCTCAGCGATTTTTTTTTTTTTTTTCCCCATTCCAGAGCAACAGAGATGAGAGACGAGATGGCTGAGAGCCAAACAGCAGAAAGAGAGATGAGAGTATGGAGCCAAGCAAACGAGAGCGAGAGAGAGCAAAACACACAGGAAGAGAGAGAGAGAGAACACCAGAGAGAGAGGATATGTACTTAGGAGCAACAGAGAGAGACGAGAAGAGAGAGGTTGAGAGGATAGGGGCCGGAAGATCGATAGATGAAGAGAGGAAGACGGAGAGATGAGGGAGAGAGAGTAGAGCGAGAAGATGGAGAGAGACGAGATGAGAGATTGAGAGAAGAGGCATAGAGACCAATTGAGACACGAAGAGGAGAGCAGAGGCAACAGAGGAGAGAGAGAGACGCAGAACAAACAGAGATGAGAATGAGGCAGACCCTTGAGCGAACGAAACCTCAGACCGTGAACGAGGAGGAGAGAAGAGAGAGACGAAGGGAGAGAGAAGAAAAAAGAGAACGAAGAGATGGAGAGAGAGCGAAGAGAGAGAGCAGAGAGACGGATGAGAGAGAGATGAGAGCAACAAGAGACGCTAGGAGAGGAAGGAGAGAGAGTTATATACAATGACAAAGTGAGAGAGTATGCAACAGAGAGAAATGAGGAGAGAGAGATGCAAAACAGAGAGACGCAGTGAGAGGACCAGACACGGACTGATTCGAGAGAGAGAGAAAGAGAGAGAGAGAATACGAGAAGAGAGAGAGAGTAGAAGACGAACGGAGGAGAAGGACGACGAGCAGCAACAGGATGACGCTTCGAGAACGGGGGGTATAGAGAGGAGGAGAAGTTTGTAGAGACGCCGTGAGACGCAAAGAGAACAGATGAAATGAGAGGAGAGATGATAGATATGATCGATGAGAGATTGTTTTTGAGACGACTGGACTAACGGCAGGAAGAAGTGCATACTCGAATTTTTTTAGTCTTAATTGTAGCACTCAGGATCTAACAGAGTGAGATGTAAGAGACACCGAGATGTCATGACTGATCTTATTATAAGAGAACAGGGAGGAGAACACAGACTAGACAGACAGACACAGGAGAGGAAAAAGACACAGAGAAGGAGAAACAGGACACCAGAGATGAGAGACAGACAGAGAGAGAGACATGAGCGGAGAGAGAGACAGAGACGTGGGGAGAGAGACAGAGATTTTGAGAGGAAGAGAGAGAGAGAGAGGATGACAGACAGAGGAGAGGAGAGAGAATGAGTTCAGGGAGATGGGAGATGAGAGTAGCCAGAGGAGGGACCGCACGAGACGAGAGAGTCTGGAGACGAGAGAGAGAGAATAGAGACAGACTCAGAGAGAGACGCGAGAGAAGAGTGAGGGAAGGGTAGAGAGACGGAGAGATGAGAGAGAGGTCGCTAGAGAGGGGGGTAGAGAGAACACAGGACGAGAGAGCTGATTGCCTTGAGTCTATGTATCTCAAGTGAGATGTATGAGAGACAAGACGATGAGAAAGCAGAGACAGGACAGAGAGAAAGATGGAGCGAGAAGGACGAGAGTCGAGGCCTAACAGAGAGGGAAGAGAGCACAAGAGATCGCGTAGAACAGAAGAAGAGCAACAGAGAGACGAGAGCAACAGAGAGAGAGAGCAAAAGAGAGAGAAGAGCAAACAGAGAGATGAGCAGACATACGAGAGACCGACGAGCTAAACACCGAGTATGAGAGAGAAGACGAGAGAGAGCGGGAGAGAGAAGAGAGAGAAGAAGAGAGAGAATTGTCGAGGACGAAGAGAGAGACGGAGAGAGAAGAGAGAGAGACGCCGCGAAATGACCCCATGCGATAGACGCAGAGCTAGACGAGAGGATCGAGCAACAGGAGAGAGAGAGTTCACCAGGCAACTC
>NC_051414.1:23313226-23313922 GCF_015228065.2 Penaeus monodon
CCGAGGAAGGAGCAACCAGAGAGAGATTTCCGAGACATGGTTGTGGCAGAGCAAAAAGAGAAGAGAGGAGAGAGCAACAGAGAGAGAGAGAGGCTAACATGAGAGAGAGGAGAGGAGAGAGAGATCGAGAGAGAGAGAGAGGAGCAGAGAGGGAGAATGGTTTAGATGAGAAGGGTACCAGGAGAGAAGAGCAGAATGAGATGTAGAGAGAGAGGGGGCACCGAGGAGGTGGATGGTAAGTCCTTTCTCGCGGATCTTGTTACTTAAAGAGCACAGAAAGTTCTAGAGTAAGAGCCAACAGAGAGAGAGGTTCTCGATTGAGCATGACGAAGAGCAACAGACGGGAGAGAGAGATGCAACAGAGAGGAGAGAGCAAACAGACAGAGAGAGTTACAAGACGTTAAGAGAGAGAGGAAGAGAAAACAGAGAAGGGACGAGAGGAGAGCAAACAGAGATGAGAGAGAAAAGCAACAGAGAAGAGTATAGCAGCTAATCAGGAGAGAGAGCAGCAATAAGACAGTAGAATAGCGACTGAGGAGAGATGGATATAGGAGATGAAGAGAAGATGTAGAGAGAGAGAGAAGTTGCAGAGAGACAAGAACCATTGCTTACTAACAAAAAGAGAATGTTAACTCGACCCGAGAGGATGTGGTTACCCGAATGAAGGACGTTATAACCCCTGATTGAAGGGAAAAT
>NC_051414.1:23314028-23314104 GCF_015228065.2 Penaeus monodon
CAGCAACCACGTGAGGGAACCCGACAGAGAGACCATCATCAAACCAGACGAGATTGGAGTGAGCAACAGTAAACCC
>NC_051414.1:23314190-23315463 GCF_015228065.2 Penaeus monodon
CCTAACAGAGAGAGAGAGATTTCTGTACGAGCAGTCAGAACAGGGAGAGAGAGAGACCCTTACCGTAGCAACAGAGTAGACGAGAGATGAGCAACCAGAGAGAGAGAGGAGCTTCCCCCCCCTGTACAGCAACAGAGGAGAGAGAGAGCACCCAGAGAGGAGAGAGAAGCATGCCCTAAACAGACAGAGAGAGAGAGATTAGAGTCTCAACCAGAGAAGAGAGAGATCTGATTCTAGAAGCAACAGAGAGAGAGAAGTGAGCAAAAGAGACAAGAGATAGCAAAACAGTAGGAGGGAGCCAGAGAGCCAAAACAGAGATGAGAGAGAGAATGATATGAGAGAGAAGAGAGAGAGAGACGAGAGAGATGACGAGGAGAAAGTAGAAGGAGATCGGAGAGAAAGAGATCAATCATAACAGTAAGACCGAAGGTGACACGATTAATGAGGAATCCGGAGTGGAGGTTTACCAGATTGGCCCAGAACAGACGTACTCACGAGACGACCATATGAGAAAAGAGAGATAGGGAGAGAGAGCAACAGAGAGAGGAGAGGTAGGATTACACCCATCTCGCAGGTCATTAACAGAGACCTTACCAGCGAGAGCGAAGAGGAGCTAACAGGGGACAGAGAAGAGAGCAACAGAGAGAGAGAGAGCGCAACATGAGAGAAGAGGAGAGAGCAACAGAGAGAGAGAGTTCCTAAGCACGTCCCATTGCCGCCCTAGCAAACAGAGAAGAGAGAGAGTAGCAACAGTGGAGAGAGCCACCATCTGAAGGACTCGAGAGATGAGAGAGAGGAGATCGATACCGCCATGTCATGACGGAGAGAGAGAGACTTTTGTAGAGAAGATAACAACTTCGAGGCAGAGATATAGCGCTTGAGAATCGATCCTAAGGAGAGAGAGAGAGAGAAGAGAGAGGAGAGAGAGAGAACACCTGAGGAGACCGAGAAGCAACAGAGAGAGAGAGCAACAGAGAGCGAGATGAGCAACAGAGGACGATGAGAGAGAGCACAGAGAGAGAGAGCAACAGACTGAGAGAGAGAACAGAGAGATCGTACGAGAGAGTCAACGAAGAGATTAAGAGCAGCAACAAGAGAGACGAGAGACGAAGAGAGAGGCTAGAGAGAGAAGAGAGAGATTCGAGAGATGATGTCTGACCTGACGGATTTAGAGAGAGAGATAAGAGCATGAAGAGAGAGAGAGAGAGTTGCGACTGAGGTGTGTTATCTGATCGAAAAAAAGCGAGGCTGATGAGAATCTCGCACGGTAGAC
>NC_051414.1:23315895-23316390 GCF_015228065.2 Penaeus monodon
CCAGAAGAATCCACCGAAGAGCAACAGAGAGAGGAGAGTAGGACGAGCAATAGGATTAGATCTGAGAGAGGGTACAATCCCAGCCCTGTGAGAGATGAGAGACGTAGATGATAGAGAGAGATGAGAGGAGAGAGGGTGGAGATGAGACGAGGAGAGAGAGAGAGACTGATGACGATGAGAGCAAGAGAGAGAATGAGAGCAACAAGGATGAGTAGATTGTCGAAGAAGAGAAGTACGATATGAAAGCTTCAGATCTTCTTATCGATGAGGAAGCAAAGAGCCGAGAGAGGAGTTGACGAGATACGAGACAACAGAGAGAGAGACTTATGTATGGATCTCTAGGTGAGGAGACAAAGACGAAGAGTTGGTTACGACGAGAGGGAGAGACGAAGAGAGAGAGAGAGAAAGAGAGAGAGAGAACGAGGGATGATTGAGAGGATAGTAGAGCTAGATATAGATAGAGAAGAGAGAGAGAGGGGTCTTTTGTCAGACCGT
>NC_051414.1:23316441-23319435 GCF_015228065.2 Penaeus monodon
GACATCCCTACCTGGAAGTGAGAGAGCAGAGAGAGAAGCTAACAGAGAAGGACTCTAGAGAAAACATCACAGACAAAAGCCAGAAAGTGAGACCTGAAGAAGATCGGATGAGGATGACGAGACGCAACAGAAGAGAGAGAAGAGAGCTGAGGGGAAAGATAGAAGAAGGGAGGGGTAAAAATGAGCATCCAAGGGAGGAGAGCCAACCCCAGAGAGAGATGAGGAGAGAGCGAGAGAAGGAGAAGCAACAGAAGAGATGAGGAGAAGAGAGAGATGAGGGAGAAGAGAGAGAGAGACGAAGAGAGAGAGAGTGGGAGGCTAAGATGAGATTATGAGAGAGAGAGAGAGAGAGAGAGGAGAGAGAGAGAGAAGAGAGAGAGTTTGGAGAACTGATGAGAGACGAGACGTTTGAGAGAGAGACAGAGTGGGTGGAGGAGATTGAGGAATGACAAGCCTACAGTTGTACATGTGGAGATAATGAAGAAGTGAAAGAACGAGCGAGATGAGAGAAACGATTTACTGAGGAAATGATGAGCAACAGAGATGGGGAAGAGATCGACTGAGGCAACAGAGAGGGAGAGAGGTGAGAGTAGCAACAGGAGA
The DNA here is from genome assembly GCF_015228065.2 of Penaeus monodon. Classification (NCBI taxonomy): domain Eukaryota; kingdom Metazoa; phylum Arthropoda; class Malacostraca; order Decapoda; family Penaeidae; genus Penaeus; species Penaeus monodon. The sequence goes on from NC_051414.1 coordinate 23,317,045, forward strand.
GGGAGAGAGAGAGAGCATACAGATGAGGGAGAGGGATGATGAGAGCAAAACAGACGAGGAGGGAGAGAGAGCAAACAGAGAGGAGAGGAGAGAGAGAGAGAGAGAGAGAGAGAGAGAGAGATTGAGGAGAGATGAGAGGAGTCCGAGAGAGTAGGAGCACAGACGAGACGAACGGACTGAAGAACTAGAAAGAAGAGGTGGACCATGAGAGATGAGAAACGAAGTGAGAGAACGAGAAGAAGAGAGAAGGAGTAGACTGGAGAGAGGGGGGAAGGGGGACGAGCAGGGGAAGGGCGGTGGGTGGGGGGCGGGCAGTCGAGGGGATGAGGATGAGAGGGGTGAGCAACGGTGAGAGAGAATGAGCCCTACCGGAGGGTCGAGAGGGAGAGATGTCGGCATGAGATAGAGAGAGCGTCACGCAAGCCTAGGAATAGAGGGGAGAGGGAGAGGACTTCGGAGAGATGGAAGGAGAGAGAGATAGAGAGAGGATAAAAGACAGATAGAGCATGGAGGAGTGAGAAGAAGAGAGAAGATGAACTGAGAGAGGGAGAGAGGCATTGAGAGAGACCAATATGACGACCTGCTAGATGAAAGAGAGAGAGAGAGAGAGAGTTAACAGAACCGACATGAGACGAGAAAAGACTTGAATGAGAGGAGACAGACTCCTCAACGAGGAGAAAGAAAGGAACGGAGGAATGAGGAAGGGGATAAGTGTGAGACGGTAAGAGAGAGACGAGAAAGAGATGCAAGAAAATTATCATCGAAGAGAGGGAGAGACAGAGAGCTGAGGAGAGATCCGAGAGAGGAAGAGAAGAGAGAGAGGAGAAGGAAAGGGAAGAGAGAAGAGAGAGGACGAGAGAGGAGATGAGAGAGAGAGAGAGGGAAAAGAGAGAGTAGAAAGAAGAGAGGATGAAAGAGAGCAGAGAGAGAGAAAGAGAGAGAGGGGGAGAAAGGGAGGGTGGGGAAAGGTGTGGGCGGGGAGAAAATAAAGGAAAAAAAGGAAAGGGGAAAAAGCAGAGAGAGAGAAGTAGGAAGGAGAGAGAAGAGGAGGAGGAATTGGTGGTGCAGGGCGAGGGAAAGAGAGAGAGATTAGGGAGAGAGCGGGTAAGACGACCGAGAGAGAGCTGAATTTGATGGCGGGGCTGTGCGACATGTCATTTAACACATATGCTGGAGAGTCGCCGTCGTGGAGAAGAGGAACCCGACTAGAGAGTATAGAACGAAGAGAAAAGAGATCAGAGAAAGAGTACGTGTCGAGAGAGGGGGAAAGGGAGAGAGGAAGAGAAGGAGAAGGAAGGAGGGGAGAAGGAGATAAGAGAGGGGAAAGAGAGGAGAGGGGCGGGAAGAGGGGAGAGAGAGGGGAAAACGGAGGAGGGGAAAAAAAAAGATTGAGGGGGTGGGATGAAATAGAGAGGGATTTTAGGAAGAGCACATAGATTGACACAAGAAGGAGGAGAGAAAAGAGAAAGAGAAAGAAAAAGAGAGAGGAGAGACAAAGAGAGTGAGTAGAGGAGAGAGAGCAGTGCTGGACATGAGAGTGACAAAGGAGAGACGAGAGCAAGAGAGAGAGTCTAGTTGGACTTGTAAGAGGGGGGGGAACCAATCGAGGAGGGATGGGAAAGAATAGGATATTAAGGACCAAAAATGGAGAAGATAAAGAGGAAGGACCCTTGAGCAGAGAGAGACGAAAAGATTGAAGAGGTGTAAGAAATGAGACAGACATGAAGACGGAGAGAGGAGGAGAGTTTTGGTTATTGTTCTGCGAAATACGAGTGGAGAGAAAGACACGATGAGACCGCCAGGAAAGAGAGAGAGAGAACGATGAGAGAGAGAACCCGAATGACGAGATGAGAGAGAGAGAGAGACGATTTTGGACAGAGATACGTGATGATGGAAGAAGAGAGAGAAAGGAGAGAGTGGCAGAGAGAGATGAAGAGCTGGAAAAGAGATGAGAATAAAAAACGGTGGAAGAGAGAGGGAGAGAAAGAAGAAGGACTGAGGAAAGAGAGAGAAAGAGAAAGAGAGGGAAAGAGAAAGAGAGAGAAATAAGCGGGAGGAGAGAGAGAGAGAGAGAGGAGAAGATGAGAGAGAGAGGATAGCAGAGGGGATGGGACGAAGATATAAGTAGTAGAAGACAGAAGATGGAAGTAGGATTGACGGAGAGGGAGAGGAAGAGGATGAGAGGATGAGAAGGGGAGTGAAGAGACCCAGAGACAAGACATGAAGATTGAGAGATGAGAGACAGAGACAGAGACACGAGACAGACGAGATGATGACAACGAGACAGAGGAGAGAGAGAGGACAGAGACAGAGAAAGAGAGAGAGAGAGAACAGGGAGAGAGAGAGACAGAGAGACGAGAGAGACAAGCGAGGGAAGGAATAGAGCTGACG
>NC_051414.1:23319604-23319827 GCF_015228065.2 Penaeus monodon
GAACGAGAATAGAGATAGAGGAATGTGACATGGAGGAGATTGAGAGAGACGGATGAGAAGAGGAGAGGTCAGACTTCGGGAGAGAGAGATGAGAGAGAAAGCGAGAGATTTGGGAAGACGATAGAATCGAGAGACGACAGAAAGAAATAAAAAGGAGGGAAGTGTGGGGAGGAGGATGAGGCGAAGGAAATGGCTATGGATGGAATTCGCAACTGGCGTATAT
>NC_051414.1:23320390-23322200 GCF_015228065.2 Penaeus monodon
AGAATGCTAGACCTCTCTAGGGGAAACAAGCGTTGGTACTCTGGATAAAAATCTTCTACGAGATCATAATCACTCAGACAATAAGTAGGATATACTTTAAAAAAAAGACTCTTGGGGACATAGGGTCAATTGCATGAACTCTTAATTAATCATCAATCATTTTACCAAAACAAGTTCAGAACTAAGAGTTAAGTTTTATTTTTACTCATAAATCAGTCATAACTGAATTAGCCTCGATATAAAAAATGACATCATATCAGCAATGAAAATAACTTTACTTGGCTGCTAAATTCACCATATGAGTCAACTTATGGCAATCTATCTGACCTTGTCTAATTTTGTAAACCTTTCTTTGCACACTATATGCCTAATCTTCTATATTTGTAACAAGCTGTGAAAGGCTACAAGGGAATCATATCAGTACATGAGAGAGAATAAAAGAATAATTCTTTATGTGGTTGATTAAAAGAAATGTCAGATGGATATATGTTTGATCACAGTTGGGTCAAGAATCAGATAAGTGTGTAGGGTTTGGTCAACTGAGAGAATAGTGACATTTTGTAAATAATATAAATGACTGGATAAAATATTTTTTAAAAAAGTAAATTAGTATCTATTTATAACTTCAAATAATCAGTAAGAAAAAAAAAAAATGTTGAAAGATATTATTTTAAAGCATTAACATTTATTCAAATACAGAATACATCTTTCTAGACTGCGCATATATGAACATGACCACAATTCATTTAATCAACAGGATGACTAAATAAACAGGTCATCAAATCGCGATTAATTATTATATAAAAATAGCAAATACCATGATTCTAAAAAAAACAAAACTACAAATGGACTATGGTTGACAGCTATATCGAAGGAATAATGATATTTCTATCTACTCCATAATGAATATCTTAATTGTAAAAAATAAACTTTGTATTCTAATGGCATTTTTTATAGTGTAATGTCCTCATCATTACAGAGACACATTTTTGGGGATTTAATATAGGACTTTTGTTTTTACTCCTAATTCAGTTTCAGATTTCTCAATAAATTACTGTTCTAACATAATTACTGAACTGAAAATCGTCAAAATAAATAAAAATTGTTCACTGGGAACTGTCTTGCACATGATGCTGAAAAAAATAAAAGATAATGTCAAACTTTTTATACCAAACGGTATATCAACCCAAGATAAAATGATGTGTTTAACGAATTTTGACTAAGCATTGACATGATAGATTCAGACAGTAATGAACGCTCAATCCACTTTTTACAGTGCAAATCCTTTATAACATAAAACGGATAAACAACTTGAATTTAAATCAAAATTTAGTTCATACCCTATAACACTTTAATATTACTGTAAAAATATCAATATCAGTTCACACACACACAGAAGTAAGAGACATAATATCCTGAACCTTTGGTCACAAATGTTTGCAAAATGTTCACCACGAATAAGATCCAGAAAATCACACATGACTCTGCAACACTGCATGCCAACACACACTCAAAGACAGCTCTTAACACACTTACAAAGAGCAAGTGTGTTGTTGTAGTTTAATGCAGCATAAGGTCACAGCTTTACACCTTTGAATGGGCCACATTTTCGGTCCCCCAATCAAATGATTTCCATTTCCATCTAACCATTTCCAATTCTAGCCACAACTTTCCACTGCTGACAAACAATTTCCATTTACCATCCAGCAATTTATATTTACCAGCCAACAATTGCCTGTTCCATTCAAGAATTTTCATTTCCAGCCAACCAACTCCACTTACACCTAACAACTTCCATTTACACCCAACA
>NC_051414.1:23322273-23322474 GCF_015228065.2 Penaeus monodon
GCCACACCAAGGACTCTCCTGTCGACAGGCCTGGGACGACCCAGCTCCTCAACCCCGGCCAGGAACACCACCGCAGATCCTCCAACGGGGCGAGAAAAGTCCGAGCTGGAAATTTTTGTATTTGAGTATTACGCCATTCGAGGAGGAGAACCAAGTGTAAACAATCTTCCCCAGACACATATGTACTCTAGGGGTGGAAAT
>NC_051414.1:23322526-23324016 GCF_015228065.2 Penaeus monodon
GCGTCCCCGTCATTAAGATGGGCACGTTCTCCTGCCCGGTGGAGGTATTAACACGAGAATATCACAAAAATTACCTAATTCGCTTTCAAGAGTGTCCGCCATATTATGAGGCTGCGGCGCGAGGTGCATTGTGGGGAAGGCGCGCTCGGTCCGGTTCGCAAACCCGGGCCTATTTCGGGGCCCTTTCTCGCCTCCTCCGCTGGCCGAGGGTGGGGGATTTGGGTCAAGCATCGCGGGGGAGGAAAGAGAGGAATGGAATCGAATCGAAAAAATTAGATGTCGAGGGGTTTGGGGGATTTTGGTAAATTGGGCGAGTAAAATTCGGCAGGCGACATCGGCAGGAATGCGTCCCTCGGTTAGACCGCCGCAGTTTCGATTGGGATTTTTGTATAACAAATCCTATTAAATATCTGGTTCCAATGGGATATTTACAAGTGTGTTAGAATGAGGGAATGGCGCTAATAATATATTTATCTATTGAAATGTAATTAATTTTCTTGTCTTTTACGTGCATTTTAAAATTTTACATCAAGTTACAGTAGGAACTTTTGATAAGATAGCCTTGATTGTTCCCAAGGTTGTTAAAAGATTTTGTTTGTGGAACATTTCTTATCATCACAATAAAAAAATTAATGCATATTGATATTCGTGCTGAGAACAAAGCTTATTTCCTATGCTCAAAAGTTAGCATGCGGATCATCTAAAAATAACTGCGATGGCACTAGGTTGTGACCACTCTGCAGTACTGTATTCCTGACGGTGAACTCTTTCTTTTAATCAGCATGACTGACTTGAAATGGATTGCTGGATTATATGATTATAAGAAAATATTATGCTTTCTCCTACAGACTTTCTGAAATTCACCCAGCTTCATTTGCTCTGTCTAATTATAGACAATAATTTACGTGCACATATTTCTTCCAGTTCCTAACAGAGAGATTCATAGTTCTTTTTTGGCCCGTAGGCGATTCTGTCGTAATCTGGTTTGACGTTTCTATCTTTAAACAAGAATGACTCAGCTGCAGTAATATTCTTTCAAATATCTTCATTTCAGAAATGTTGAGATTTTATAAGACACCTCAGAATCTGTTGCGTGCAAGTTCACCATATTCGTGCCGAATCACAATTGCTTGGCATTCACTCACTGTACAGAGTTACTGTTAGGATCAACGAAAAGAAATTGCAAATTTATCAGTGGACATAACACGAACTGCTGTAGCCGGTGGTCCTCGCAGCCTGTGTTTAGCCTTAGGGCTATCACCCAGAGTCCATTCACCTTTCAACTGCCTGTCCTGTGGGTCTTTCAAGCCTTAATTCCAGCATGACCAAGGACAGAACGAGGTCAGAAGGATGCAATCGAAAATATTCATGGAGTATTTTCGAAGACTGAAAGAGAGAAAAAATAGAGAACGGCGTTTTAAAGAACCGGTTATTTTTTCTATTACATGACGTTCACTTTCTTACGAGGTTAAGGAATTCAGTAGCATGCT
>NC_051414.1:23324071-23324687 GCF_015228065.2 Penaeus monodon
GAAAGATCATAACTTTTAACACTCATGAATCATGATCTCCGACATTTGTGAGCGTTTACTTTTACATGAGGCTTACAACCAGGAGTGATACACAGAATAGCAAAACAATTATAATTTACACCCTGTACATTTCATCTAAAAGGCAGACCAGCGACCTATAAACAAGTCCGCTGTATATGGAATCGTTACAATTCTTGTACCATTTAGATCGTGCGCCATGACGACAACAGATGAGAAGCAAGGTAGGTCATCCACTTTGCCATATGGATGACACATGACAGGGTCACCAGAGAGCAGGAAGCAGAGCGAGACAAGCCTGAGAACTCGGAAGAAAGCCGCAAAGTGCGACCTGGAGAATAGAGAAGCCTGAACTCCCCCTTGTTCTCTATCGACCTGTGTTATATGAGACATGATTTTAAGAAGCGATCGTAGCGTGTATGGGACCAATTTAGTGCCAATGTGTAGCCAACTCCTTTCCCGTTTTTTGGTGTTCGAGTGAGTAAATGTATCGATTGACATTGTTAGGAAGAGTGAAAGTACAATGCACTAAATATTGCCCAGAAATTTAGTCTTTTTGATTAGATACATCGTGTCGGACTTCGTTCTTTTTTCATAG
>NC_051414.1:23326360-23327522 GCF_015228065.2 Penaeus monodon
CGCTAACTTTTCGAAGATTCTTCAAACGTTTCCTTGGTCACAAGAAAAACGTTGAGTTTTCTAATACTTTTCGTCAGTTTAATTGTAGGTGTACATGCGGGAAGGCCTATTTTTTGTTCGGTGAGAGGGTATTGTGGTAGTTTTATTTTCAAGGGCTAAAACACACAACGGAAGTTTATACATATACATAGCCTTATACATTAAACAGACGCACTTATGAAAAAAGATGTTCCACAAGCGTTAACAACGTATTTTACAAAATTTATACATTCACATACATCTGCACATGCGACAAATACGTTAAAAATAATGAAAATACATTCCTCGAGTATTAACAGCTATACAAAAACTGCAAGGGACGCACAATCTAATTTTATACCTCACGTAAGCTGTCACGCGTAAATGTAATTCACCCTGGTCACGGTCGGCCAGAGCTGGACTCCCGTGGATCAGATGATGTGTGGTATGACGACCTCCTCTGTCCACGGTGGTTGGAAATTAATCCTTAGAAAAAGAGAATGAATGGAAATTATGTCTACCAGCTGTTTTTACCACGTTGTAGGTGACTGGTCCATATATACATTTTGTGTACTGTTTCCATGTAACCTTCATCCCGTAGACTTATGGAGAACAATTATATGAAGGAGTGTGCTTGTGAGTGTACCTTTTTAATTAGCAGACACGCGATGCCATATATATAGGTGTATTAATATGTACATGTTATAAAATTTGTAACACGATCATATCATTTGAATATCTCTGCACTCATTAATTTTCATGTTTTTGTACACGCCCACTCGCCCACATATAAAGACACCACTAAAAATGTTACACACCCTCACGCAAATGAGGTCATGCATACCAAGCGTCAGTCTACATGATGCCATGATGACAGGCAATTTAAGACACTTATTATTCACGAGACATAGAAAGGAAGGGCTCTCTCGTTCATCAAAAGGGTTGAGAAAAATACTAATCAGCAACAACTTAGATTTCTTGCAGTGTCAACAGAGAAATATGTCATTAAATAGAATCATTAGGTGAAGTGGCCTAAGTACTGTGAAACGGAAGTGCCTGTAACTATATTAGGACTAGGCGTTGATAAGGTTTTCTAACATTCACTGGATCAGGAGTGTGGCCAAAGTGAACCCTATTTAGGTGT
>NC_051414.1:23328475-23328868 GCF_015228065.2 Penaeus monodon
CCCAGCGCCAGTGGGACCGCTGGCCTGCGTGACGCCGAGGCGTGTGGCTCCGGCGGGTTAACGCAGGCAGAATGAAGAAGGCAGGGGGTGGGGAGGATCCCGCGGTCAGTGACCCCCATAACAATTTTTTCTTTCGTTGCAGTACCGTCACTGTTCTTAATGGTTTTGTAAGAGTATTGCGTGTTATAAAGAGGTACCGATTTTTTTCCTTTTCTTTCCAGTCATCTGTTATCTTTGAAGACCATAGGATCTATAGGCCTACTGAAAAGGATGCTGGGTAGCGAAATCCACCGGGTCTAAACGTCCAAGTGTGTGTGAGTAATACAGGAACAGTCCTGTATACAATTCTAGAGGTGATGTTGTCCTGCAGCACGTTTACGGCCATGAAATAAG
>NC_051414.1:23330132-23330215 GCF_015228065.2 Penaeus monodon
GTAATTTACAAAATAATGTTTTGCTCGCAGAGGATTGTGAGTCTCATGAACGAGAAAGATAAAATCAGAGTAGAAAGCACTGG
>NC_051414.1:23331106-23332326 GCF_015228065.2 Penaeus monodon
ATTTTTGACTTTGTTGTGTGCCATAAACAATTAAATAGTGTACCAAGGAGCGAAAATGTTCGGCGGCGTAAATACCTGCAGGTGGTGGTCTCACGCAGGTAGTGCAGTACACGTACCATTCCCCAGCGACAGAGGGGACGTAAAGATAGCCATAGTCGAGATTTATCTGTAAATCTTGACCATAAGAGACAAGGACTGTTTGAGGGACTGAACACTAATAAGAAAAAAAAAATAAGTTTCGTAGGATATATATTCCTTAATTATCATTTGGTTTATTGTCACTTCTTATCGGAGGATCGAACTCAATGACTGAAAATTAATTCTGTAACTGAAATGGCACAAAGCGATTGATGCAATGATAATGATACTGTAATCGACGAAGTCAACCAATACCTCATTACCGGATTGGGATTCAGAGTGGTTCGGATTTCCAGTTAGTGAGGTCTCGAACTTGTTTTATGAGAGACATGTGAAAGCGGCGTAGAGTGGAAAAAATCGTGAAACTCGAAGAGGAACCTGACTGTCACGCAAATATTATGAACATATGTGTATTATTATTTGTCTTTCTTTCTTGCCAATTAAGTAGGAAGACTGAATCATGGATAAATGTCAAAGGGTAACAGAGAGAGTGACCGCAGCATTAAAACGGGTAAAAAATCAGGAAACTTCATCCATTGCCATGAAGTATGACACAGCATAACCATGACCGTAAAAAAGACGCTGTGGCTAGGGACAGGACAGTGTACTATATCTGCAGTATACCTATACCTTCTCAGTATATTCCATGTATATGTAATAACGCGTGCGGCAACTATATACGTCAGTTCGTACGTGCACGCCAACTAGTCTTATCATCAAACTTTTAATAATCATTTACTGTGACCTTTAATGCGCCGTTTTCTCTCGTAGTGAAACTAGCCAGACGCTCACTCCGATGTTGTTAATGCTAAAGTTATAGAAGTGTTTTAAACCCGCACGATGGGAAAAAAGTAGATAAATAAGTTGTAAAAAATAGAAAAAAAAACAGGATGCAACCTTGGGACTGGTTTTTAGAGTGGTTACGTAATATGGTAATAGACAAAAACAGTGCGGTAGGTTTTAAATGTTAAAAGCGAATGATCTGTATGGCGGGTGATAGGAAGACAGAATATCAATGAAAAAGAAAAATACAGTCAGGTATATTAAAGGGTTAATATATAAAGAAATAAGTGACATATAGT
>NC_051414.1:23333150-23333342 GCF_015228065.2 Penaeus monodon
TCGCATCAAAAGTGCATTGCCGGCATCTAGTCTGGATTCAAATGAAGTTCACAGCGCGGCCAACTCAGGGCGGGTCTGCGTGACCTTGAGTGAGGCCGCGGGACCAGCAGCAAGGGCCAGCAGGAGTGTTAACAAGCTTCTTTCATTTGCTTGTTTTGTGGCTGTGCTTGAAGTTATGTTAGTGTTCTGCTG
>NC_051414.1:23333960-23334106 GCF_015228065.2 Penaeus monodon
CCCTGCTAAGTGACAAGACCAACCTATTCGTGTGAGTTCCTGAGTAGCTTGTTTTTACGCAGACACGTGGCTGGTTTGCGACTGGTTTGCCTCAGTAACAAAATGGAACCTTTCGCAATTCTAGAACGCTTGTTACCTCAGCAGAA
>NC_051414.1:23335265-23336394 GCF_015228065.2 Penaeus monodon
TATATACATACTTACAAATGTGTATGCAAACGCACGAGAGTGTGTGTAAACTATTAAAGCATTGACGGCTCTAACGTAATGGTATGAGGAATAACGTTACAAGAATTACAGGAATTCTCATCTCATTTTATATTAAATCTGTAGGAAATGATGATCATTATTTATGTATAGATTTAGAGCTTATGAATTTTTTTTTTTTTTGTAAATGTTATTTTCATTATTGTAGTTATTAATGCTATCATTATTGTTAATGCAAATAATATTTGTTTTCTTGTAATTATCTTTACTGCTGAAGTGACCCACGGCACTGAAGTTGGACCCTGTTATGCAGCATACAATGTGTAATAGAAATAAATATTACTTTTGTCATAATTTCTGTGTTGCTGCTGTTACTTTCGCTGTTGTCGTAGTTATCGGATGTTACAAAGAGAACATCTGAATGTTTTCTATAATACTGAAGAGAAGGGCATTCAGTCTAAACAATGATTAATGCACACGTAGATATGTCTGTGACGACGATCGGTATCAAACTGGCGTGATAGAGTGCCAGAGCCACACAAAGCATGACAGGTGATTCACAGTGTACGTAACCTCAAACACACGCCTAGTACCGGTAACGACCCTGTTGTAGGAATAGTAGGAACACCTGCGAACTGCAACAGCTACGGATAGGCGCCAGCAGCTGCGACCTGCCTCATTTTACATTGCAATGTCATACGTGTAGTATAGACGAACATTGTTACTGCGTCCGCATCTTTAAAAAATATACATTATCCCATGAAACAGAAACCTGTCCTAAATGTACAGCATTTGTTTTATGCTTGTTCTTTTACTTTCTACCTATACCCGAAAGAGACACATTTCCGAGTCAGACACAAATATAATTATCCAGTCCTTCCTGATACAAAGACAGACCAGCACTGCAACCGTACTGCTAGAAACTGACAAAGCAGTGTAGATACATTTCCGATTATTATCAGGGGATGGTCGGGTCACGGTCCGATTACGTGTTCGTATGGCTTAGTGGGTCACGTGTGGGATTTTCAGTTTGCGGTGTTATGGGGACTCTCACAAAGTCTCGTGAGACATTTCGGATTTCGAATTTTGGGTTTAGGGATGCTAAAATTGT
>NC_051414.1:23337180-23339220 GCF_015228065.2 Penaeus monodon
ACTAACCAACCATCTCATAGTTCTGTAATGACAACTCAAGACAGAGCTGACATTATTATTGTGAAAGCATATTTGGTACTATCACAACCCTTTGTATATTTTTAGTAAGTTCAGAATATTAGTCTACAAAAATAATCACATATAAGGAAAGACAGACTTAGAAAATTACATTTATTTTCATTTTTTAAAAATAAAACAGCATTAACACAGAAACTGAGACATGCAAGTACAGAATAAAGATATGACTAGTTTAATATTAATTCAACTATATTTCTGCACCTTCAGTTTCAGTTTACCTCATACTGACATAAATTTGTTATACCTGTTAGAAGTTGCTACTTCCTGCCAAATTAGGTCCCACATGAATGATAATTGTAATTACAGAAATACAACTGACTCAACACAAAGTTGCAACCCTAATAGTATAATAACATTTGTTAACCAATAGGTCAATCTTAGTGTGTCTATGATGAACATAAAATTGACTAGATTTCTTCATGGCAATGTATCTAAAATTAACTATATGTGTTTTTAGGCCCTTAAATATATCCCATGGATAAATTTGTACATGTGCAACATTTAACATATTTTACCACTTGGAGGGTATATTTCATTTGTGCAACCTACAACACTTGAGTTATTTGTGGCAAGCTTGTACATTGCATTCGTATATGAAATCTGCATATGCTAGAAGATTTTATGTGATTATTTCCAAAATATATATTATATGCAAACTTATTGTAATATGCATGATACTGTCCATATATTTATTATTGCTTTTCATATACAGGCAACACAAGGCACCTCAAAATATATAGTTAAAAATAAAAAATGACATCTGTATAAGTTTTCCTTACATCATACACATCCAAGATCAGGAGCTGTATTTTACAAAATATGAATAAAGATCAAAATGACCGAAGATGCAGAATGTAAAAAAAATTAAGCCACATACTCACAACTTCACATTGAAACTGCTGATATACAGGTGTGCAAACTGTGTTTTTTTCACTATTCTAATATGAAAATACAACTTTGCTGTATATGCCATAGTTATCATTAAGAAAGCCCTGAAGAAAAGCTAGTGTTCACAATCAAAAGTGTTTTTTAATAAGGCAGCAATAGCATATGTCAGGGGTGTCAAACTCAAAACTCCTTGCAGGCCATTTTTTCGTGTTTATTAGATTTTAAATGACATTAATGCTAACAAAGAATATTCAGCAATATTTTCGATCATAGTGATCATAATCTCCAAGGCTAATAATTATTCTTGTTTTACCGTGGGCTACTTGTGAGCATCCCAAGGGTCAAGTTTGGCCTGCAGGCCATGAGTGACACCCCCAGCATATATAGTTTGCTATTTTTCTCTACACACTAAAAGATGAAGATTCATTCTAGGCACTGATAATACTTTTTTGTCTTCCTGACCCAGCACTGGATCTGATTGTCTAAATGCAGTATCAACACATATAGTTGATACATATAATGAAATATGTTTCCAGACATGACAAATAAGGCCCAAAAGAAGTACAGCTGATATAATAAAATTAAATAGGCTAATAATAAGTTCAATGATAATAATTTTTGATATAAAAACTACAAAAAAAAATGTAGCCACTATACAATGCAACATATCAGATATATCCAAGTTACCCTGAATCTGCTAACTATTTATTTTTGAAAAGAATGCTTAAAAGACGAAAACTGTTTCTACACACAGTTGAAAAACATAAAAACTAAGTATACAATTAAAGTTTAACTCAAAGAAAGTTTAAACTGTTTATAAAATAATGGAAATAAATCATGATTAAAATTTGTATTTTCCCCAAAAATTTTTTCCATTTTCAAGAAAAAATTTAAAGTCTTATCTTCTTTTAAATTTTGGAAGAATTTTTACTGGGGATTGTTCAAAAAAACCAGAAATTAACCTATTTAAATATCAACAATTCAAAAATTCATTTTTAAAATATACAAAAAAATTAAGAATGGATGTATTTTTATGTTCTTTAGAAGGAAAGAAAAAGGAGGAGAAAGAGGGGG
>NC_051414.1:23339599-23340154 GCF_015228065.2 Penaeus monodon
GAAAATTTTAAAAAAATGAGGTTTTTTTTGAAAGAAAATATTTTCTATAAGATTATTTTCCCTCCCATTTAAACAAAATGAAGTTTAAACAGGTCTCCATAGAACTTTACTGTAAGCTGGGCATGCACTTACTGCCTAGTTCACTGAAATATTATGCAGAATTTTACCTGGTTATCTATTGCTAAAAGACTAGTCATATTTCACATCACCTGTGAATGGCCAATTTTAGTTTTTCTCATGCATCATTTTCTTTCATTCAGATGCAAAACCATATCAAAACCCCTTTTTATTTTTTTCTCAAACTTTTAAAAGAAAATTGGGTATCTATTTTTTCTGTATGGGGGGGGGGGGGGGATTACTGTTAAAAATAAATGACATACAGCATTAATACTGCAACATACTTTCACTTATTCATCAGTGTTAACAAATAAAATACCAGTAAATTCCTTGGAGTATCAATAAAGCTGTAATAATAATTCAATTCTTGATATATAAAAGACGTAACTTATTACAAAACCAAGGTTTCAAGTATATTGTGTGTCCCCTGTTAGTCAG
>NC_051414.1:23340197-23340554 GCF_015228065.2 Penaeus monodon
CTCTGTTCCCTTCTTTTACAGGATTTTTTAAAAATCCCAGAAATGTCATGTATCATGTCATCAGAAAACCCTTTTCACTTATATCCAAAAACACTAAAGTAAAAAAAAAGGGCAAAAAACACAATGCACCAATTGGGGACCTGCATAGTATATAAGGTGTAAAAGAACCTGAGCTATACAGTCAATATAGGATTAAATTAATATCAGGGGGCGGGAAAAAGTTTCAAATAATCAAAAAAGAGCTTTTCTGTATGGGGTTTCTGGGACCCAGCTAGCCAGGCCAAAACGCTGCAAGGCCCCAAAAAAATGCACATCCTCTCCCCCAGTCAACCGATCTCCATTGAAAAAAAAAAGGGG
>NC_051414.1:23341748-23342403 GCF_015228065.2 Penaeus monodon
TGCTGTTGGGCACTGCATAATGTTTGTTTATACATCTGATTTATAAACCCATGGCACCCGCACCCTTTTTCTACATTTTTGGTATTGTAGGTACCCCGTTTAAATATTACCGGATAACCCTCCTCTTAGTCGTGCTGGAGCTTGGTTATCATGGCTGCAGGTTTTTTACTTTCTACTAAGGTTTAAGAATTTGGGATCCCAAAGTGCTCAGCAACCAGGACTAAATAAAAGGATATGCCATGCCGTTTTCCCCTTTCCCTTGAATTGTGGGCTTTATTAATATCAATAAAATTAAAACAATAATAAATAATCTTTCCAATAACGGGGACAAGGAAAATGAAAGGTAGGAAAATACCAACTTATTGGTGCTAACCCTTATGACATCTCTGGAAGCACAATTAATAAGAAAGTTAGGGGGACTGGATAACTTGTGGTCATGCTATCCACAGCCTTTATGGTTAATGGTCTTGTTTTCCCCCAGAAGATTTCATTTTCTTTTACAAAGCGTATCAGATAAAATTTGAAGTCCCGGGCCTCTCTAATTTTTATGATTTTAAAAAATTTTTTTGTTCCCCTTTGTAAAGGATTTTTTTCTTTAAAAATTATTGAACCCCATATAGCCAAAAAATTTAACAGAAATAATGATACACCGTAT
>NC_051414.1:23342473-23345588 GCF_015228065.2 Penaeus monodon
TTATGTAAGCATTCATATACTAAAAAAATACTTTTGGGTATACTGATGGGAAAAGAAACATGAAATTTGAAAAAAAACTATTGTTAAAAATGTTCATTATAACATTATCTGTGTGGAGCTCGTAAAGTATAAATAAATAAATAATTATGTGATATAACAGCAGATATTTTTTTTTAAGTCTTTTTTTAAAAACTAAAAATACGTAATAATAAAAAATTTATTGCTAAATTTCATAAAAAGTTCTGAATACTACCTCCTTTCTGATGCTCATCCTTTAAAATTGGGATTTGTGCATTTCACCCTATGCAACGGAGAGAAAAAAGATGCAGGTAAACCCGGGAGCCCAGGGTACCTGATGCCATGAAAAAACCCCCCTTTCCTCAAGTAAACCCCTACAAACAAACAATATATAGGTATCTGAATACAATGTACTTTTTTTTTCTATGAATTTACATATGTACAGAGAATACAAGAAGTAAAAAAGAAACATGAAAATACATAACCTTAACTTATGCATAGTGGACAAACCTTGTTTAATCTCTATTATAAAACACAGTTACATAATGGCTATTGATAGTTACTGTAATAATTTGCCTAGCAATAATGCAAATAATGAATTCTCACTTCTTTTCTGTTCATCTTCTATTTGTTTAAAATAATCATAATTTTTCCTCCTCTTTCATTTTAGCCTGTTATTCTCTTCTTTTATGTTCCCTATATAATTTCCTTCTTTTACTGCCCAAACAGCCACAAAACAAATTGTTAAAAGAAATTATAAAAAATAAAAGACGGCCCATTTTGGGGTTTTTAACTCTGGCAAGGGTCGGGGGTTCCACATCAAAAAGAAAAATCTAGACAAAGAAGAAAAACAATATACAGTCATTTATCAAGATGACAAAATAATATTCCATTTTTTTAAAACATTATTTCCTTTTTAATAAATATATAAAATAATGCTCCTGTTGGAAAAAAAAAAATAACTAATTTCCCAAAAAGACAGTGGAAGTGAAATTCCGCCGCAACCCGGGGCACAGAACCAAAATGAGGGAAACCATTTTGAAAGAAGAGGATGAGGCCCCTGTCTGATTTGTTTAAATCATGAAGACTCTCACTCAGTCTCTGCCTCCCATTACCATTGTTCTTACTGATTATAAACCCATTCAGCTGCTCATGAAAAATAGTGCTTATGTTGTTTTGGCCTGGACTTGAAGTAGAGGGAGCCAGAAGAAGGCTTGGCATTGCAACTATGGGCCTGTACTCTCTCTCACTTAATCTCTTCACCCAATCTCAAAAGGGGAAAATTACACAGACTCTTTTCTTTGCGCTAGCATGAGCTACTGAGTCCTTTTCTTTTCTGCTTCTTTTCCTTTGGAATTTTTACTTCCCCTCCGGGAATAGGGGGTGTTGGGTGTAAAACTTTCTTTTTCTATGGTATGATGCTTTACTGGGGTATCAAATGGATTTGGAAACATCATATTTTTGTCATTTTTAGCTACAAGAATTAACTCTGGATTTCTTGGGTTCGGTTTTTTATGGATTTTAGGGTCTTGTGCTTTCCTTTGGTAGGCCAGTCTACCGGCTCTTTTCTTTTTTTGGTGTTTTTGGGGGGTCTTTAGATTTAATATAGCTTTTTCTACAAGAAACAACCTAGCTGAAGAAGTATTTCCTCTTCCTCTCATGACTTTATGGGGGTTGCGACTTTAAACGGTAATTTGCTTTTTTTTTAATTCCCTGGAGCTTCTTTTTTGCCCTTGGGAAAACTACTTTTTGAGCCTTGTTTTCCTCTGTCTACTTTTGTTTTTTCGGGGGATTAAATTCAAAGAAGTAAAAGTTAAAAGGTTCCCTTTGGGATTAAAACTTCCAGCGTTCCTTTACTTTTTTTCGGATTGCCTTTTGCCTGAATTCATCTTAGTCATGCTGAAATATAAATCTAAAATGAAGACCAAACTATAACAAACTTGGATTTAAGCAATATTCCTCATACTGCAGCAAATGTCCTAACTGTTTAAATGATGTATATCAACTTCTCAAAAAATTAGGAAAAAAAAAAAACAACCAAACCTGTTATCAAATATTAATTTACTGTAATTTTACAAAATATATACATCTGTTAAAACAACATTACCTAACAGGCAGAAGAACTTTTGGGAGTTAATAAAAATCCAAATGGAAAAGGTCCCCTTTCCCTATGTTTTCCCCTCTTATGAATGTCTCATAATGTTCATTGTTGATACATACTTTTTAAAAAAATATAAAACACTAGGTTTTGCGGCTGAAAAACTTGTTGACTTTTGGATTAGATAACTGAGCCTTGCATATCTAAAATTTTCAGTGATCGATTTAATACCTCATATTTTGTTGGTTTGGGGTGTTTTTTCAAAAAACCTTTTTCTGAAAATTAACTTATTGCCCCTGATTGATCACCCAATCAAAATTTTATCAAAACAGAAATTTATCATTAGATTCGTTACATAAAAAAAAAATAAAACCACACTCAAAATATGCAAGATTCATAAAAAATTTTTTTTAAATTGTAATATTATTACAAGACAAAAGTATACACCCCCTTTTCAATCCCATGAAAAAAATTATGCAAAATCAATCAAGGTAAATTTTTTAAAATCCCTTTCCCCATCAATTATTACGACAAATTATCCAAAACCCCCCTAAAAAGGTATCTTAATTTTACATCATTAATACAAGTTTCACTGACAATAAAATAAAAATTTCCCTTTTTAGTGGTTCAAAAGACATCTATATTTAAAATTAACAAGATAACACTTGGGAAAGATCAATCCAGAACTTTTTATAGAACCACCTGTGTTTAAAAAAACTGGAAAGAAAAATTAAATTAAAGCAAAATTTTAAAAATAACTTCTGATTTTCCTAGAAATGAAAGGGGATCAAAACCTTGTATTCGTGCATGATAACCTACTGTTCTACCGCATTATCCCCCAAAAATTAAAAAGTCCTCTTTAGTCGGGGTTGGAATCCGTCACTTCTGTAAACAAACACACGTTTTTATAAGACAAATCCGCGGGGGAAATCCGGGAAAGGGACGATATGGTTTGTTTGTGGATTTTTACACTTGCCAAAAATTTGGGCCGCACCCCCA
>NC_051414.1:23345705-23345981 GCF_015228065.2 Penaeus monodon
CACCCATAAAATAGACGTAACACTTTTTTTTGGGGAAAAATCATAAGGGTGGAAAAATGATTTTAAAAAAGGGTAAAGAAAATTCAAATTTTCTTTGATTTTAAATTATTAAGTTTTCTAGAATGTTGACAGAAAAATTTAAAATTATGTCATTTGTTCTTTCTTTGACCATTTATTAATAAAAAGGTTTTATCAATAACAATATAGCCATTATAACCTTTTATATTACGCATTGTGTGGGACAATGGATTTATTTTTTTGCCTTTTAGCAATTGA
>NC_051414.1:23346536-23346723 GCF_015228065.2 Penaeus monodon
AATCAAATAAAAATATATAAATATTTTATATACAATACTATATAAATAATATTATAATATATTATATAATATTTTTAATAGCATTAATACATATATATATAACAATATATATAATTAATGTATAATAAAAAATTATAATATAAAATTATAATATGGTTTGTTGTTAATATGTTAATATGCATATAGC
>NC_051414.1:23349906-23352530 GCF_015228065.2 Penaeus monodon
TGTATAACAAACGGGTTTTTTTCTATTTAACAAAATATTTTTTCTTTAAAAAACACACAAAAAATTTTTTTTTTACTGTACTGTTTCTAAGCTCCTGGAATGAAAAAATAAAATATAAGTATATACTTTATTTCAACATTTTATAAAAAAATTATTTTACTGTATAAAAATTTTCGATTTTATTTTGAAAAAAGCACAACAGAGTTATACTTTGTTGATATTTTTCCTCTCGCTGTCATCAGGTCCTATTTATGCTCAAATTTTTCTCTTTCATTCCTAAAAATTTTTTTTTTCTCAGTAATTTGGAAAACTGGAAAAAAAAAAAAATATTTGGTTATATCTGAAAAACATATAGCACTTGATATTTATGTATTCACAAACAGGCATCTTGCCTCTCTAAACCACACAAAGAGCACTCACTTATTTGCAAAAAATCTGTTTGAAGTATCAGTGATATCTGACAAGGATGGGGTTTTTCCCCGTGGGTCATTTTATCTCGAGCAAGTGGGTTTTACATAGAGACCTGCCCTGTTGGGAAAAAAGTCCGAGTTTTGATGTGCATAAAAGCTTTCTAAAACCTGACTAGCAGATATCTGTGGCTGCAATTTCTAAGGCCTGACTAGCAGATATCTGTGGCTGCTCTAGTCCCATTTCCTTAAGAATAGAAAAGGAGGTATTATTATCAATAACACAGCTATTTTTGTAGTCAGTAAATGTACAGCTTATTATATTAAACTGCAGAAAAATAAAACAATAACTTGCAAAAACAACTGCAGCCATTTGGTTAGAGGGAAAAAAATAATCAACTACTGTTTAAAGTACATCATCTTATCGAAACATCTTTTCAAACATACAAAGATTTTGGGTTTTTCTAACAATGGCCTATTCTGTGGGGGCAAAAATGTATTCAAGAGGAAGTCGTTTTGATTTTGCTTTGGAGGTACTAAAATAGGGGGATGGATACCTGGAAAGAAAAATATATGTAAAAAAATTATGACCTTTTTTGAAAGAAAACCAATTTTTACTATCAATAATTTTAAAACCTTTACAGGAACATTGAATTTCTGACAATTTCCTTCCCCCATTCAAAAAGTAAAGAATATTTTTTGTTTTTTCTATAAAAAAAACAATATTTTTGTGTAACACCAAAAAATATTTTTACGTAAAAAAAATGTACTTTTTTGGTTCAATTTAAATCTCCACAATTTCAAAAAAAAGAATATTTTTGTTGCCAAAAAAATACAATATTTTTTGTACCACACAAATAATATTTTTATGTAAAAGAAAGTCTTTGGGTTTCAATTTTTAAAGACTTTTTTTTTTAATAAAATTTTTTATATTTGAAGATTTAAATTTTTATAAAAATTTTGCACAAACCCTTATTCAGACAAATAATTTATGTGCCTAGTAATTTTAAAATATATGGAAGTATATTCGAAATGAAATACCCCGGAGAGTTGCAGGAAAATTTTTTTTCCCCCAAAGGTTTTGTCTATACTGCAGGAGAGACCCCCACCTTTATGGGTGTTGTTGTAGTAGTTTGGGTACATTACATATTTTAAAGATGTTATAGTTATATTCCCTTTTTTACAAAACTTTACTATCCTGTTCCTTTTTTGCTGGGTAGTTCAGGTGTCAGGTGTTTTCCCCCATGACTGCAATGTTTTTGCTTGTATAAAACTAAAACATTTGGGATTAATTTAATTTTCTTTTTGAAACCCGTGTACCCTTTTCTGTAACTCTCGGTAACAGAGCTCCCTTGCTTTTACATCTACATATTGCTTTTTTAATCTCAGCATGGCAAAATCTAGTTTTCCTGCCAGGGGTTTTTGTGAACCTTTATCAAGAAAGAAAGAGGGAAGAATAAAGCCCCGTGTTGAAATCGGCTGACAGCAGAGTTTTCAGAAGTTTATTTGCCCTCTCTGAAATTGAAAGCAGACGAAAGGTCATATAATTTTTATCAACAAAACTTTTCTTTTTTTCAAAGTGCTATTATTATCTGGGGATTGAAACCATCTGAAAAAAAACGTTTTAAAAATTTTTACTAAAAAATTCACTTGCAACTGAAATAGATAAATATTTATATTACATCTTATGTGATTAGCCCTATGCCCCTACGAAATTAAATAACCAAAACCTATTTTTTCACCCCACAAAACGCGGAATAAACCCTTTCACCAAGATAGTGAACGACAAACACTATACCAAGCACCTTAAACACCGCCGGCCCTATTTTCTCCTGTAAGTAAACAAAGTCGGGGTAAAGCAGTATAAATTTTTTGAAAAAAAAGAAATTTTTTTTAATTCCTTTTGGTGAACGGTTATTAAACTTCGTAAGTTAAAGACTAAAAGTACCAACGAATTTAACATAATTTAATAAATTTATCTGGGCACTTTTCCCCCGTGCCCAAACATTAGCACACGTCGCTTTCCCTTTCAGATTTAAAAATATTTGTGATTAAAAAAATATCAGAAATTTCCCTATAAGTTTTTTTTCAGCAGTGCAGTTTTGATAAAACATTTCCCCCAAAATTAATAGTGCAAGTCAGTCATCCTGGGATGAGGGTGAAAACGCAAAAAGGGAAAACAGTTTTTACCTGCACCCTTTGATGTGCTAACAAAAT
>NC_051414.1:23352860-23353227 GCF_015228065.2 Penaeus monodon
CACAGGAAAACTACCAAATAAATCCCAGAACGTTACTTTTGAGTATTTTTTTTTTTTCAAATAAACTTAAAATTCCCTCTCCTGAGGAGAAAAAAGCAAAAAGTAAAATTTTCAACTTGTGCGACAAGTTCCGCTAATGGGGAAAAGAGAAAAAAAAAAGGAAAATGATTTCCAATTTTTATGTTGCAACTTGTTGGGTTTCAGGCTAGTATCCTTTAGATTTTACACATTTTTCCTTGTCAAAGGGGGGGACACTCAAAAAAAAGGGGACAGCCCCGGGGGTATTTTTTGTCGAAATTTTTTAAAAACCCCAAAAAAAAAACCCCTCATCATGGGGGGACACCCTGAAAAATATCATGTGATAAAG
>NC_051414.1:23353260-23353424 GCF_015228065.2 Penaeus monodon
AAAAAAAAAAAAAAAAACCCCTAAGAAAAAAAAAAAAACCCCCCCCAAAAAAAAAAAAAAAAAAAAAAAAAAAAATTTTTTTAAAAGGGGAAAAAAAAAACACCCCCCCCAGAAAAAAAAATAAAAAAAAAAAAAAAAAAATTTTTTTTTTTTTTTTTTTAAAT
>NC_051414.1:23353650-23353876 GCF_015228065.2 Penaeus monodon
TTTTTCCCCAAAAAAAAAAAAAAAAAAATTATTTAAAATTTTTTTTTTTAAAAAAAATTTTTCAAAAAAAAAAAAAAAAAAAAAAAAAAAAAAATTTTTTTCATTAAAAAAAAAAAAATTTAAATTTCAAAAAAATTTAATTTTTTTTTAAATTTTAAAAAATTTTAAAAACAAAAAAACTAAAAAAAAATAAAAAAAAAAATTTAAAAAAATCCCCCAACATAAC
>NC_051414.1:23353937-23354115 GCF_015228065.2 Penaeus monodon
CCCCTTTTCCCGTTTTTACGTTGTTTAAAAAGTTTTAAGAAAAAAGGGGTTTAAAAATAAAGGGGGGAACACCACAAAAAAAAAATTTTTTTCGGAAGCAAAGAACTTTTCATTTTTTTAAAACGTTGTAGAGAGTTTTAGGCTGCCCAACCCAAAAAATTTGAAGGTCTGTTGGGGG
>NC_051414.1:23354166-23354525 GCF_015228065.2 Penaeus monodon
CAATCTGAAACCCCCAAAATTAAAAAAAAAAGGGAAAAAACACACCAAGGTGGGCCCCTTGGGGGAAGGTAGAAACAATTTGGGGTTTCCGCCCCAGAAAAAAAATCTCTTTCCCAAAAAGCCCCCCCAGAAAATTTAATTTTCTTAATACCCAAAATGGAGGGGGGGGTTAGGGGGACAAAAGTAAGTACCTTGCAATGGGCAGGTAAGTCGGGCAGGACGGCTTCCAGAAAAGGAAACAGACTGGGTATCAAAATAAGGAGGCAGGGGCCAGAAATGGACAAATGGGGGAGAAATAACAAAATTGGGGGCCAATATTTGAAAAAAAAAAACGAGAAGGAAGAAGGAAAAAAAAAGCC
>NC_051414.1:23355407-23356424 GCF_015228065.2 Penaeus monodon
TTGCTCATGATATCACTTCAGTTACTCCACAAGTTCCACACTACATATTGTTGAAGTGCTGTGTGGGGTTCATTCTGTATTCTCAGGAAATCACAGTATCTAACTGAATGCCGTGAGAATTTTGTTGGGAAATGGTTAAAATTGAAGTGTTGACTTATCTCTCTAGAAAAGGTTGTAAGAAAGGGAGTCAATGAAGTTACGGAGTTCTTCATAGTGAAGGTGAGAACTTGGATTGGCTCTGGCTGCCCGGAATTCCATTTTTGTCGCTAGTCCACAGGGAAGAGGGTTATAGAAAATCTTCACGAAAAATATTCGCCTCGACTATTTATTGGTTGTTTTTATTGAGATACTACAGAGACGATATTACGTCGTCGAGAAATTTATTATTGTGACGGTTCTTTTAAAACAGCAATAAAAATCTTATTGTTCAATCTAATGGGGAAAAAATATGTAAAACGATTATCATAAAAAAGCAGAATCACCTGCCTTCCACATAATGGTAATAAAAGTCTGAAAAAAAAAGAATGGATAGCAGGACAGAGTATAGTAAAAATGCGTTATATGGATAAGTGACTACGGCATCACGTTGGTGGTGAACTTTAAACTTAAAAAATTAAATATTTTTGTAATAAATTATTTAAGGATTAATATAGAATAAAAACTACCCCATGAGAGTATTACCATTCAAGTCGTCCCAAATAAAATGTGTAAACACGTTACCCCTGTAACCTTCAACCAAAATAAACAACTTCGAAAATGTGATGCATGGGAAGGTGACTGAAATTTGAAAGTTTATCTGTCTTGTGGATCAGGGATATGGTTTTCGGGAGTAAGTACAATGGTTTTCTTTGATGTAGGACTAAGAGAACTGACGAATGAATGTTTTGAATGCATGTGCAATGTCATTTTATGTAATTTTATTTCTATTTGATTGCTTTATTTATTATTATTTTTTTTTCATGCATGACTGTAAACAGCATGCATGGCTGTTTACTACACAATTGCATACACACTCAT
>NC_051414.1:23356467-23356717 GCF_015228065.2 Penaeus monodon
TGTGAATCATGACTACATCATAATTTCAAAGATATGTAATGTATTGAAATTGTGCTTTTAATTTACAATCCATATTTGTTTTAGTATTAGGAATGTTAGCCATCATCTTCAAAGTTCATATCTATTTTGAATGCTGATTTGAGATTTTTGACACACTGGTATTCGACATGGTACTTTTCTGGGTCCTTTTCTGTTTGAAAGGTGACCTATTTCTTGAGCATGTGTATACTTATACATTGGTATTGTTATG
>NC_051414.1:23356803-23357100 GCF_015228065.2 Penaeus monodon
TATTTACTTTACTCACAATCCCAGTAATTATTCAGAATAGAACCAAATGATGAATTCTCAGCGCTTAGTGCTCAGTCAGACTGAAACAAACCTTCATTGCATATATTCTGGTTTTTAGATCTCCCTGATCATTTATTGTGAAATAAATGAGACTAGCCTCCAATATGACATATGCTCAAGGTTTGTTGACCAGGTTAAATGCCTGGACCTGGAGTGTGTTCAGTCTGCCTAGCACCTTGCCTAACAGTCAAAGTGGAGTTAATACCCCTTAGTTGAGCGACTCCATTGCACACACAC
>NC_051414.1:23358902-23360445 GCF_015228065.2 Penaeus monodon
GAGAAGAGGTGTGAGTATCACATTCTTTGTTGTTATTTGATGTGTCATTCTTTGAGCAAGTAGTCAGGAAACACTGCTTCACCTCCTAGGCAAGCAGCTATGTAGGCTGTCTTTGAAGTGTGCATGTGACATACAAACACTTGTGCATATTTGTATATGGAATAAAATTATTTTGTGTGTTCTTTATTTTGTCACTACTTAATTATGGTCCTATTCTGGATATGTACCTAAATTGCTATAGGTTGAAAATGCAAGTATTATTAATTTTCAAATACAAAACTGATTTATATTTCCATATGTATTACCAGTTTAGATTACTTGTTTTAATAAACGTTATTCAATAGTTTATGCAAGAATGATTATTTACAGGTTGCAACTGAAGAATAGCTGGAGCACGGCACATTGAAAATGGCTTGGAGTTGGGCCCCAAGTGATTTTGATTATCCTGTCCAAAATAATGCATTATATTTTGGAGGAAGAGGAACTGGCCAACAACCTAGACAATTTCAAAATGTTCCCTTAAGTGAGCTGCTTGGGCTTCCAGTACCCGTACCAGTGCATACAAGAAATTTCAATAATAATGTACAACATAGAAACCAGCCCAGGCAATATTATGAGCCAAGAGGGCAGTTCCAACTGAGGTATTTCCCAGCACCACACTATAATAACCATAGAAATAGGCCACAAAACAGACCTCTTTTGAATAATCCATACTCACATGAGAATAGGCAACCAAGATTTACTCAAAACACTAGAAACCCAGTATCTGTAGGAAACCCAAGAAACCCAACATCTGTAGGAAACCCAAGAAACCCAACATCTGTAGGAAATCCTGCACAAGGAACAAACTCAAGATGGGAGCAAGAATGGCAGCGTGTGGAGAACATGAACTTAGTTAGAAGTGTTTTTATAAAGCATGATCCATTTTATGATGTTCATGATACAGTATTGCAGAACATTATTATGAAAAAAAGTTCAGGTAGGTTGGTTGATTTTTTTTAAGGCTATTGCAGAAATTAAATAGCTAGATTAAGAAACTAAGCTAAAGAAGCAAACTAATTTACATATTTGAGTAAAGGCCAAAGTTCAAATGTAATATATAGATCAACTTTTCCTAAAATTCTGTGTAGGTCTTATGTTTATTTTATAGCTTATCTTTCAGTTTCAACTTTTAACTGCCTCATCTTTTTTGTTGTTAATCTTGAAATTTTTTTTGCAACAAAATTAAGTGTTATCTTTGGCTATCATCAATGTATGCTTTATTTACTTTTTTTCTTGCATATCAGTTATTCAATTTCACTTGTTGAAATAGCTTCAAGATCTGTTTTGAATAAATGTGTTTCATAATTTGTTTTATTAAATTTGTATTTTAAAGGGTCCAGGAAACTGCAAAATAATCAAATTAACTGGATATTGATTTTAGTATGTTGGACTATTTCAAAACAGAGCAAATGCAGTTGACTTTCAAATTCAACCTAAGCCCAGACCAACTGGAAAACCTTCGCACTGATGACACATATCAGGTATGTTAAGAATCTGCAAC
>NC_051414.1:23366069-23366637 GCF_015228065.2 Penaeus monodon
TGTGTGAGTGTATGTTTATATTTGCATGTGTGATTGAGTTTTTGTGAACGTGTGCTTGAGTAAAGTTAATTAGTTAAAAAGTTTAATGCCACTAGCTGCCAAGAAGTCATTACTGGATCAGCCAGAGAATGGGCATAATCTTATTTAATTTTCTCTCTTTAAAACAGGAAAAAAATAACTTGAAAGAGCGGTATCATATATTCAGTCGTTTATTAGTTCCAAGGTGATCCAAACAGGGAGATGCAACTCCATGTGGAGTATTTGATTTTGCTTAATTTCTTGAGCAACACCATTTGAAAGAGGTTTTATAAACTTTTAGTGTTGTGTTATGTATATAAATGAAACTAAAAAGTTAATTACTTGGCAGGTGCAACTAAGATTCTGCAAGCTTGATACAATGAGGGAGCAACCTGATTATTTTCCCAATTCTTTACAAGTTGCAGTTAATAGTGATCTTCTCCATATAAAGGTAACTTTTCACCCTTTTTAAAGTGTGTGTACCTATACAAAGGAAAATGTATAATATTTGTATCTGTGAACTCAAGTGTAGACTCCCTTTCACTTCCAG
>NC_051414.1:23366657-23366978 GCF_015228065.2 Penaeus monodon
AGCTTTTGTCCCAACTCAATTTGTATTGTTCATCATTTTTTTGTTGCTTATTTACATTTTTAATTAAGTTATGGGAAATATTTAGACATTTCTTGTATACTAATATTATTTGTGTGTATATTATCATGTATATAATTACACTATGTAGTATAAAAAGACACACTAAAAAACTTTATACTTCCCTTTTTATTCAGGGTTTACATGAGGTGCCAAAAGGTCCTGCAGAACCAATAGACATAACCAGATTCTGCTATTTAGCACAGCAGACTACAAATGAAATTCATGTAAGTTCTTTTTGGAAAATCAATAAATGGAAAGGTA
>NC_051414.1:23367098-23367512 GCF_015228065.2 Penaeus monodon
CAATACTGATGCTAAGCTAACCAGAAATCTGCTTGTTGTTACTAATACATACATGTTTGAAGAAATATTTCCACTCTTTCTGTTACAGCTTTTCATAAATGTTTAATCAGATACTCCATACTATGTATAAAATTCTGTTCTTTCATGTTTTAGATTCGGACATTTGAAGAATGCAAAATGTATGTCTTCATAGTGAAAAAGCTCACTTCTAGTGATTTAATACAGAGGTTAAAAGATGCACCTCATTCAGTACCAGCAATCACTTCTGAGAAAAGTAAGTCATAGATTGCTGGAGGCATGAAGTTCAAATAATTTTGACTTAGATTTATCTTTAAAGTTAAGGTTATATTATCTCATCAGTTATTTTATAGAAATAAAGTAAGTGTTTCTTGAGTACAAGAGAGAGAGAGTGCA
>NC_051414.1:23367614-23368147 GCF_015228065.2 Penaeus monodon
CATATGTGTGCATGGACATCTGTGAGCTTGCCAGTGTAAGTGCAGGTTTAGGTCTAATCAAAATTGCAGCTAGAAAACCTGAACCTTTGCTTTCAAGTAAATCCTTATTACAGATCCTTACTTCCTTGCCCAATGATTCTTTGTGAATTGTAATATTTTTTTGAAACTTGTAGAACTAATAGCATAGATGCATATCACTACACCTTTAGAAATAGAAATTTCAGTGCTTGTAATCAGTGCATATCCCAGATCTTTTATTTAGAGTTTTCCTCTCTTTAACAGTTAAAGAAAAGTTGAGTCAAGATACTTCCCTTGAAGAAATTGCCCCAACCACTCTACAGTGCTCTTTGCTGTGTCCCCTTGGTAGAACCCGCTTAAAACTCCCTTGCCGTGCCTGGACCTGCAAACATCTCCAGTGTTTTGATGCTGCAACATATATTCAGATGAATGAACAAAAACCTAAATGGTGTTGTCCAGTTTGTCGTGAATCTGCCCAATACAAGAACCTGTATATTGATGGGTAAAGAAAAATT
>NC_051414.1:23368205-23368411 GCF_015228065.2 Penaeus monodon
CCTCCATTACTCTTAGATATTGATATGTTTGATTAAGAAAATGATATTGTCAGCAATTAATATATGCAATTTTAAAGTGTTTATTATGAATAGGGAAAGGAGGAAGAGTACAAAAGAGAGATAGGAGGAAAAGATAGATATCAAGAGAAAATGTCTTTTTCTTAGAATGAATGATAAACCAGTTAGTGATAGGAGGAAGAATTAGA
>NC_051414.1:23368431-23370992 GCF_015228065.2 Penaeus monodon
AACATGAGATGTTCAATAAATTGCATGACATTTGTAAGGGATATGATTTTTTTTTCTGGTCTTGAGTGAAACCAACAGCCAGTTCTCAAATTGAAGAATGGCTCTGCAGACCCTAACAAATTATTCTGTATAGTGTTTGTGATGATAACTTTCTAAGAATGGTCATAGCCATATGGTCAGATCACCTTACATTTGAGATTTATACATTTATTTTCTTTCCATTCAGGTACTTTCTCAATGTCTTGGAGGAAAATACCACAGATGATACAATAGTGTTGCTTGCTGATGGCTCCTGGAAGCCAATGAATCTAGCAGATCAAGAATTAGATCAAGTAGGAAAGGCTCCGGAAAGGATACAACTTGAGGAAAACACAGCTTTACCTATGACTGAGAAAACAATTAATCTAGAAAGTGATGATGAAGTCTGTGCCGAAAACAATTCTTGTGAGGATAATAAAGGTAAGGAAGGAAAGAGAAATGCTGGATCCATTTTTATGCTAAGAAAGATAAGGGTGATTTTGTTAAGTAGTAGTTTGATTTTTTATTATCAGGTAATCCTGTATTATTGAATTGTTGAAAAACAAGCTTGATTTATGAAATGGTGAGGTGGCCATTGTTTTAAATAGTACAAGCAAAAACTTTAGCCTCTGTGATAGAAACAATATTAATATACTGTTTCTTATCCTTTTTTTTTTTTTTATTCATTCCACTTTTACTGATAAAGTTTACAAAATAAGTCTCATCAAAGAATTCTTTATTCTATAGATATAAGATACTGAACAAATAATATATCTGCCATTAAAAGCAGTATGAGGATTCCTGAAGCAATTTCTCAGATTGTAATAAACAGTGTTAATCACCTTTTTACATCAACCATAGAAGTGTAACACATTTCTCTTTTCAAGATTCTAATGTGGCAAGTGCTTTGTCATCAACTGTGGAAACAATTACCCTGAGTGATGATGAACCATCAGATCCAGAGAGTCCACAAATAACAAGAACTAGTTTTAGATTCTGTAGCACTCCAATGTCCTCTCAAACAAGTGACAGAGAAAGTAATAATGAAATTCAGTCTAGTGGCCCAAGAACCAGAGGCAGAACATCTCAGTTACTAAACAACAGTGAAGTCAGTGATATATCTTCAACCTTTGAGGACACCACCTTTGAACAGTCAAGGAATACTTCAGATGATTCATTCTTACCACTCTCTGTATCTAGTAAGTTTTCTCTTTAAATCCACATGCTTGAAATTACACATTATAGGGTTGAATATATATATCCATAACTAAATTTGCTTTTGTAGGCCTGGCTAAGTCACCTATTGAGGCAACATCCAGGGTGTTGAGGAGCAGGACAAGGAAGAACTACAGAGAGTAGGAGAAATGGATTAAAAAGTAATAATTCATATTATTTTCTACTAATTTTTATTTTGTAAGTCCTTTTTACCATTATGTAATATTTCTGATGTCTAACTTTTTCCCTATTGCTTAATTCCTGACTGTGTTTTCTTTGGCCAACTCTTTTTTATATGTTTATTCAAACTAATATTACCAAAACAGTTGTTACTTTCATATTTCAATATTTTTCTAAAGGGATGCATCCCTAATCAGCCATTTAGTTTTGCAGGGCAACAAATCAAGGATGTATGCACTATTTTGTACTATATTTCTCACTACTGTCCATGTTTGCAGTCACTTGCCAATTTATCTCTTAGGTGATGATGCTAAATGGAGTACTAAGCATATTTGGAACATAAACACTAAATTAATATATTAGATTTTTAGACCAGTATAAACCAAAAAGCATATGTATCAGGATGTGTATGATTTAGCATAAAAATTAGAATTTTACACATTATTTTTTTACAGCTGGTATCCAGTTATTTAGAATTACATAAAATATATAGATGCCAGATATTGGTTTTAGTAAGGATCTCTAGTAATGTTTCTTGTATGCTCTTGGATATAATTATAGAAAGGAACTCAACATAATTGTTTTTTATAGTTTATAATTGGTCAAAAAATAACTATAGGTTAAAAGAATTAGGATCAGTTAGTAATTTTAAATCTATAGATTACAGAGAAATTAAACACAGTAGA
This sequence comes from Penaeus monodon, assembly GCF_015228065.2. Lineage (NCBI taxonomy): Eukaryota > Metazoa > Arthropoda > Malacostraca > Decapoda > Penaeidae > Penaeus > Penaeus monodon. Next base: position 23,370,531 of record NC_051414.1, read on the forward strand.
AACTAGATGGAAAGAATCATAAATAGGACAGAACTTTTGTACTGAAGACAAACATATGCTATTCATGCTTTTCAGTGTAATACTGCCAGGAGATGTATACAGTGCAAAGTAAATGGGATTTATCACCAGATTGAAGACCTGCTTTTCCAAATCTTATTCTGAATTTTTTTTTATTCTTTCCTATTCTTGTAATTTTCATCAATAAGAATTAACGACCATCATTTCTATTCCCTTAGGATGAACTGAATACCTGATGAAAAGGTTTTATGGGAACAGATATGAAAGTAGCAGAGATATGTCATTTTTAAATTTCTCCATCTACAAAACTCTCTCTTTACAATTTTTTTTGCATATTTGCTTGGCTTTAGGTGACGAGGAGCCTCGGGACAAAAAAATACACCTCTTTGTGGTTCTTTTCTTTATAGCCTAATCTTGATTTATTTTCAGGGGAGATGGTATTAC
>NC_051414.1:23372672-23373368 GCF_015228065.2 Penaeus monodon
TCAATGAGTATTAATATTTTTTGTTTCTTATTTATGGTCCTTTGTGGTAGGTTACAGATGCAGAGTTCTTTTTATCAAATATTTTCAGTTTCTTCTATATATGGAATTTGTTGAACTCCTTTTTTTTTATGGAATGGATTGAATAAATTTTTTTTCAGATCCTCAGCGGATTTTTCCTGAACGAACCCGAAAGAGAAAGGCAAAGAGACAGACTGGTAGAAGAGCCTTGAAAAGACTGTTAAGAGAGAAGGAAGGCCAATGGAAGTCACCAAGAGTAACAAGGCAGAAATCACAACCAAAAAGGGGAAAAAGGGTACAGTAAACAGAGCTGGGGAAAAGAACTGGTATTCTTAGATATTTACAGATTATATATCCTCAAAACTACCTATTCTGAAACCACTAGGCAAACAGATTCATAATCATCAAAGGTGCTTCTAGGAGAAAATTAAAACCCAAGAGATAGAAAAGTTCTACTAGACAGTACCAGCAGTACTTTCTGTGTTGAACTTGCAGTTTCAGCATTATTTACAGCAATCAATACTCTAAAGGAGATGTGGATACCTTCCGTACTGACTTTACTTAGAATGTACACAAGATGTTCAGGAATATGGGGGGAACCCATTTTCCTGAAGAGAAAAAATCTTCACAGTATTTCTAAATTTAAAATTATAGGTTTGTTCATTCTCCCTTAGGTGC
>NC_051414.1:23373727-23374092 GCF_015228065.2 Penaeus monodon
TGCACTCCAGGCATCAATAGTTTATAATACCATGTTTTGAAAAAGTCGTTTTTTACTTTTTTTTAAACTTCTGACATCATTGTCTGTCCATTAACATGTGAAGAATTATTATTATTTTTATATTTCACCAAAGTTATTGTCTGGGAATGTTTGGTTGATAAACAGAATTGGAGATACTAATTTTCTCATGAATAAAAGACTTGTGAAGAGTGATTTCCATATTGACAGTCTGGGTTTTTTATCATGAATGTGTACGGATCATAGTATGTGGAAATTATTTCTTGTTGCAAGTTAGATATTTCTTATTGCTGTGAAAGAACTTCTTCACTATTGTCTTCCAAGTTTAGTTTAGTTCTTTTAATTTT
>NC_051414.1:23374401-23375096 GCF_015228065.2 Penaeus monodon
AGCTGTTCACTTAGCTGTAGTGGTCCTGTACAAAGCCTATATTAAGTTTTGTGATATATTAAACAGATTATGTATTCTGCCCTACTATGTACAGATTGTATATAGTGCAGATCTCAGAGGGAGAGTTATTTGTGTAGCTACTTTGTTGAATTTCTACTCCTTATTCTTGCTTATATTCCAAGTAGAATTACTTTCTTTTATGAATGTTTCTAGGATTTTCCCATTTCCCACCTGTATGATGTGAAGTAGTCTGTTGCAAACTGTACTGTTACAGATGAAAAAAGATTTAAAGATACAGAATGGTTAACTGGTTTGATTTTTGTGTAAGTACACTCAAGTAAACAAGTGTATGGACTTGTAGATACTTTTTAATGATTCTAACAAGCCTGGAACACATAGTGACATAGTAATATGATTATGCAGAAAGTTGATGAACTTGCTTTAATGCAAATAGTAACATGATTGAAAGCTTTTTAACTACTGTCCAGTGTTGGTCATTGTTTACCAATGTGAATTTGTATATTTTTCTACTTAATAACCATTATTGTAGATCGTATGAAGTGAAGTGAAAATAATTTTAGCTTTATAATTTTATATACATTCCAAGGGTTTACATGAACTGGTCTAAAGGTCCTTGATCTTCTATCTGTAACATATCCATGAAACCCATTGATGCTGGGTACAAGTAGTGTCCA
>NC_051414.1:23376530-23377011 GCF_015228065.2 Penaeus monodon
CCTCTTTTGTAAGTGTCTGTACATACATACTGGGGCGTACCAGAGACGGGGTTGGATGGAGACTTCTCAAGTGACAACTCAATGGCAACATCATGTTCGTGTAAAAAGATTATTGAAATAGTGAGCAGTCTATGTATATATGCACTTTTTGTGGCATCAACAGGTTAACATGTAGTGATTCTTTTTTTCTTTTTTAGAAATTGCATGAAAGGAATGTTAACTTGTGTTTGAAGATCTTGGAAGGAGATTGATATCATTATTCATAACAATGTTTAAGATGTACGGCTTTGTCATTTATCTACTTAGCTTTAATTATACAAGTGTAATTTTATTTGTAATATCTTTTTAGTGCCTCTTAAAAAAAATAAAAGAACGATCTAGATGTTGAATGTGTTATTTATATTTCCGTATTATACTTCATTGTTTCCATTTGGGAAATCAGCAAAACTTCTGAGAGCAGCAACAAAATCCATTGAATTCA
>NC_051414.1:23378845-23379262 GCF_015228065.2 Penaeus monodon
ACATAATGTACCCTGGCGAACTACCAGAGTAGGAGTGAGGCATTCCTCAGTCCTCACTAGTCTTGATGTTCAAATTTTGAAAAATAACGATTTAACCTTGTCACTAAAGAACTTGCTACTCAAGACCTCTCATGGAATCTATTTGCCCGATGCCCGTCAGCATCTATTCACATGATTTTCTGAAAACGACCATTTTAGCACCCAGAGATCAAAATGGTCATTAAGAAAGACATGCGTCTAGAACTCGCGGAAATTTTGCAAACTGGGGTCAGTAAATTTTCTTCAGCCAGGTATATGAACCTTTGCCCCAGTTGGTATATGAAGAGCGACTTGTGCGATCGCAATGTTGTGTCGATCTATCAGATTTGAACCTAGGTTTGAGCCTTGAACCTAAAGATTTAGAATGGCGTTTTAGCA
>NC_051414.1:23379336-23379823 GCF_015228065.2 Penaeus monodon
TGCTACGCTTTCGATATCTCGCTGTGACACATACGGACGCATCATAATAATTGGCTAGGTGGAACACGTGCAACGCCGTCTACACTGCATCAAATCTTAGGCAAACATAAGGCATCGCAGGGCACTGCACTATATCATCACTGCATATCACTGTCAGAGGCTTGCATTCCATAGCGCATAACTGCCATGGGTTAATACAGCAATAATGTGTGGGAAACAAGGCACTGCTGCAGCAGCCGTTACACAGGCTGGCTATCACATCAACTGGGGCAGCTTTCAGCAAATACGCCGTACTTCCTCAGCTTGTTTTCTCACTTATCGCTGCTTCTATCTGCTGCGAACAGTGCCCATGAATCATTGCTAGCAGGTGAACTAATCTTGCAGCCGACATCCATAATCCCTGGAAAAATGTTCGGTGCTCTTACCCCAGTCATACTTTTCTGGGCAAGGTCTAAACAATTAGACATTGTTTTGGGATGTCCAGTTA
>NC_051414.1:23380771-23380847 GCF_015228065.2 Penaeus monodon
ATCCATAACAACACTTCCGGCGCTGAAGGGTCGCGGAAGACCCTTCAGCTCATTTTTTTCTTTGTGTGTGTATGTG
>NC_051414.1:23380993-23381073 GCF_015228065.2 Penaeus monodon
TGTAATAAAATAAAAATCATTAAAACAAAAAATCTTAAATATCGTTTTCGTTTTGCTCTAGTTCATGTTCAGTAGTTATT
>NC_051414.1:23381115-23381194 GCF_015228065.2 Penaeus monodon
TTGAAATACTAAAATTCCACAAAAAAAGAACCCGTTCGTTAATGTACACATGAAGCTTTGCCTTCTGCTTAACTAAGGC
>NC_051414.1:23383051-23383994 GCF_015228065.2 Penaeus monodon
TGCCGCGCAAACTTCTAGATATGAAAAGCAAGCTTTCTCATTTATTGAAATGAAATTTACTTCCATTGAATAAAATACGTTCTTGTTTACATATGAAATACAAATGGAAGTTAAGTATATAAAAATAATAACGAGAGATTCTATCCTTGTGTTTATTGGTCAGTAAAAAAGAAAGTTTACATGAGCTTTTCATACCCAAAATCAAAACAGCAGACGATCGCTCTTCCTCAGTCCTTCACAACAAACCACCATGACTGACGTGAGTGTTCCGCAGAAAATCCATCTAAAATCCTACTTCATCGGCTGCATAAGTTTATATACATGGGAATGAAGTGTATTATATGATAGATTAATAGTTTCAAGTGTTGTTGGCACTTATTGGGAAAAAATTTCACCGATAATCACGCGAAAGATGAAACGAAACGAAGCTCGTATGTGTTGGGCTGACATGTTGTGTTTACTCTTTCGCAGGCGGATGTTCAAGCCCAGATCGAGGCGCGCAAGAAGCGTACCTTCAGGAAGTTCACCTACCGCGGTGTGGACCTCGACCAGCTCCTTGATATGAGCAAGTAAGGAACAATATAAGTTTTTGTAAGATAGCCATATTTTGGGGACACCGTGGAGCACGATTTCTGTGGCCTTCGCCATGCCGGGTAGCTTGACCTTCTCAAATTAGGTGTTGGGTTTACTTCAGAGTTCTAACAGTAAGGATGCTTGTAAGTGTTTTAAACCGAAAATGGATAGAGCAGGGTTTGTGTAAAATATTTAGGTAGTTTACAACAGGATGATCTCGGGAAACTTGGCCCAAGCTTGAGCGGGCGAGCGAATGAACCCCATCCTTTTCCCACAAACAACCTCGGAGATTGCTGCATGAACCAAATCTGGTTATATTTTAGTTCAGTTTTGCAATGATCATTCATGGTGTAAGAATAATGATCAGTTA
>NC_051414.1:23384053-23384459 GCF_015228065.2 Penaeus monodon
GGTAGTCTTAACCCATTTCAGACGGGCCACATGTATCAGTATATATACCGACCATTTTTTTTTTTTTTTTAATAGGCTAATGACACCATTTACCTAAATAGTTTGTTGCTTATATGTTGTTTCAGTGTTGGTCTACTCTTCTATTGAACTTCAAATTACTTTAAAGCTTAGAAAGCACTATTAAAGCTGAAGAGATTTGAAATTTATTAGTAAATTGCTGAAACTCTACGTCTAACCTGTACAGTTAGTTTACAATTCTGCAATTAAGTCTGGAATTACTTTTTACCTGATTGAGAGACAATACAAATGCATGAAATCAATATTGGATGAAAGCAACTTTTTAATATGAAAAAGCATTTTGAAAGTTGTTTTGATGACCCTATCAAATACAAGGCTTTAATAATTG
>NC_051414.1:23385627-23385925 GCF_015228065.2 Penaeus monodon
GCCCAATCACAAATAGTCTTGTTTGAAAACTGAAAGTCACTCCGTGCAGATTCGTAGGAAAAGGCCTCTCTTACATACAAATTGACGAATTTTAAGTTAGTCTCAAAATCAAGCTTACTGTTATCAAACCAGGTGTTCTTAAAAAGTGATTTTTTGAAATTGCATCTAACTGTTCTATTATTTACTTTCTTTGATTTGTCGCACCGAAAATAATGTTCATTAGTAATGCGGCATTCTTGACCGCACTTTGGACAAGATAAAGCTGGCTGAATTAATTTGTGCGACCGGCACAGATCGA
>NC_051414.1:23387882-23388178 GCF_015228065.2 Penaeus monodon
GCCCAATCACAAATAGTCTTGTTTGAAAACTGAAAGTCACTCCGTGCAGATTCGTAGGAAAAGGCCTCTCTTACATACAAGTTTACGAATTTTAAGTTAGTCTCAAAATCAAGCTTACTGTTATCAAACCAGGTGTTCTTAAAAAGTGATTTTTTGAAATTGCATCTAACTGTTCTATTATTTACTTTCTTTGATTTGTCGCACCGAAAATAATGTTCATTACTAAGACTATTCTTGACCGCACTTTGGACAAGAAAAAGATTGATGGATTAATTTGTGCGACCGGCACAGATCGA
>NC_051414.1:23388966-23389486 GCF_015228065.2 Penaeus monodon
GCACAACTGACAGTTACATGTTCTGCAATTGTTGCAGCACTTGCAGTCTTTGTAGATGTTTTTCTCAAACTTTGAACACATTTTAGTAATAGAGCTTGCAAACTTTAGTGGTAACAGTTCAATACTTTTACTTCTCTTAAAATGCAAGATAGAATTTATTGATATTTGCCTGAACCCAGAATACTTAGGAGGCCGTGGCAGTACTTCATGCTGCGTAGCTAAAAAGGTATATTTCAACCAGCTGTTATGATGATTATTTCCATCGCATTTGACTCATTGATTATTGGTGGAACTTTTTTTCCTCAATGGCAAAGTTGATAAAATGTGTAAGGGTCGGCTTCGCACTATCTATTGGGGAGGAATTTGCAGGATTTCCACACAGGAAAACAGAGCTAAAACATCAAAACTTTAAATAGTTTTAGCTGAAACTCTATGGGGGTGGGAGCCAGGTTTCTTCCATACAATTACGCTATTCAATTCTACGGTTAAATCCGGTATTGCTTGTTGCCTGATTGACGCA
>NC_051414.1:23390175-23390375 GCF_015228065.2 Penaeus monodon
GTGTCAGGCTCAACAAAATTGTGTCAGGCTCAACAAAATTGTGTCAGGCTCAACAAAATTGTGTCAGGCTCAACAAAATTGTGTCAGGCTCAACAAAATTGTGTCAGGCTCAACAAAATTGTGTCAGGCTCAACAAAATTGTGTCAGGCTCAACAAAATTGTGTCAGGCTCAACAAAATTGTGTCAGGCTCAACAAAATT
>NC_051414.1:23390727-23392503 GCF_015228065.2 Penaeus monodon
GCCCAATCACAAATAGTCTTGTTTGAAAATTGAAAGTCACTCTGCAGATTCGTAGGAAAAGGCCTCTCTTACATACAAATTGACGAATTTTAAGTTAGTCTCAAAATCAAGCTTACTGTTACCAAACCAGGTGTTCTTAAAAAGTGATTTCTTGAAATTGCATCTAACTGTTCTATTATTTACTTTCTTTGATTTGTTGTAATTTTTTTACTCACGCTCAATACCCCCAAAGACCCAGACCTGGCTCAACTGTCTGCCCCTATTGTATTTTTGGTGCATGAGCAGCGTCTTGCCAATCTCAACGATTACACCGGCACCACCTAATTAATTTTGGTTTTGTAACCAACTTTCTGTTATTTCAGAACAAAATCCTCCAATCTACGCTAATTGGCTTAGAAATACTAATACATTTAATAATTTGAGCATGATCCCAATACTTTTGCAGCCAATGATTCACAAACAATATTATTTTAAAAGGTTCCAAAGGTGTCATGTGCATGTGGTGCACAATAAAAGTTTCAAAGTTTTTTGTGCAGTTCAAGCGGTAACATTGTTGCTTTTGAAAATCATGTGCAATTCTTCAGTTTCCTCTTGCCCATAATATGGACCAGACACATTGATTTGTGCAGAGTAATTTATTTACTTATGAAATGAAGATATTACAATAACTGTAGCAAAGTAAAGAGACATCATTGTTTTGTTTACAAAAAGTAGGAGAGGATATCGGATGGCGATTTTTAAAATATTGAGATACATAGAAGATAAGTTTTATAGATTTATTTGCTCTATTATTTGCATATTATTTTCTGTTTTAAAGATGGCTAGTCAAAACTTTACTTGTACCGCTAAAAATTATTGCACATTCTACTAAGAGTGCTTTAGCTTTCGTTGTGTGCTGTCATGGCACACCCAATCATTCATAAGTAGTCGTTTGCAACATCCAAATCGGTAATAATTTTTATCAATACTGCATATATTATTGTCCTATTAGAAGTAAGGGTTTATTGCATGAATGTGCTTATTACATGAAATTTTTGTGCAATAAATGTAGATTTTTCCGGTTCTTGTTAAATGCTACTTAAATTGTACTAACCTTATATTGTTGCGCTTCTGTTATTACGCTTTACCATAATACGTCATCCTTAATGCGATAGTATTTCCAGTGATAAGAGTATTTCTCTATTTGTAAAACTTTCAGCAGGCATTCTGATATTTTTTTCCACATCTATACTTGCTTTGGCAGTGTAGACACACACACTGAAAGTGAGGGGGAGGGCAGGGCTTTCCAAAAATTTGATTGGTCAGGAAACTGACGACATTGGTTGTTGTACATGGTGTCCTTGTCTTAGTGTTTCAGATGAATTGTCTTTACGTGCACGAAAAAATGGTAGCTTTTGTGTTAAGATGTACATTTTTTTTTTATATGCATATAAACAATTGAGTAATTGTGAACTTACCTGATTTTATTAGCTCATGGAAGAGCTATCCTTGTTTAGAGGAACTGGGGCAGGCAGGGGCTGACTTCTTTCTTAATTCTGCTGCTTGTAGAGTATGGATCAGAGTTTATTTTTTATGAACAAATAGCATGCCAGTTGTTGTGGAATGTATTCACTTTTTATACCAAGCCTCTTGACCCACTCCATGTCTCTCTACAACCTTTCAATGTTCTGTCTATTTGTGTGTCGTCTGGGTCTACAAAGATTTCAGAATGATTAATACATAGATGTTTGTAACCATGATGTAGGTTACAGTAGGTAGCCTATCTGTCACTGTATA
>NC_051414.1:23392566-23393266 GCF_015228065.2 Penaeus monodon
TCTCAAATTCTATAGTTTTAATTTTTTTCAAAGTAGGCAGATATAACTCCATAGTAGTAAGAATCACACTGCACACCTGTGATCCATTTCATGCAAAGATTTTATACATTTGCTTTCCTTGTCCACTATACATGTAATGCAAATGGTGGCATGTGATTGGTATTGTTGATTCTCGCAACAATTGTCACCTGCTTGTGGTGTACAATGTGTTTCAAAAGTTTCTTGTGCATTTCATGCGGTAACATTGTTTTTGAAAATCACTTGCAATTCTTCAATTCCATCTTGCATGTAATATGGAACCAAAAACACTTATATTTGAATGGAGTAAGATATTTATTAGTTACATTTAAATACTCGATATTATGATGGTATTCCTCTTGTATTGTCATATTCTTTTATGCAAAAATAAAATCTCAGTGTGATTTTGTGGAATATATCTACATATGAAATGAAAATATAATTAATGTAACAAAATGAAATAGCATTATTGTTTTGTTTACAAAAAGTAGAAAAGGATATCAGATAGCAATTTTTAAAATATTGGGTCTCTGTGACACTCATAAGTCTTAAGACTTTATTTTTGATTTGTGACGGAAGAACATAAGAAAATTTCTTGGGCTCAATCACTCGCATGCATATTTTTTTTCCTGTTTTAAAGATGGCTAGTTGAAATTTAATCTTTGCCCAAGTATTTGGCAAT
>NC_051414.1:23393460-23393579 GCF_015228065.2 Penaeus monodon
TGACCTGAACATTAAAGAAGTTTAATTTTTCTGAGAGCAAATTTATTTCCTTAATACACAATTTGATATCTCAAGCATGAACCAAACTTGGTCTCAGGAACTACCACAATGATTAAAAA
>NC_051414.1:23393906-23394063 GCF_015228065.2 Penaeus monodon
CTAGTTCAGAATAAGGGAAATAAAAATGAAATAGAGGCATGTAGATTTAAATACCAAATCAAAATGTAGAAACATCCAACAGAGAGGAGAGACGTTGAAAAGTACAATGAAAAATCCAGCCAATCGGAAGGGCTGCCATGTTTGTTGCAATTGGTCC
>NC_051414.1:23394256-23396326 GCF_015228065.2 Penaeus monodon
TGTACAATATATATATATTGAGCAAACATCCCCAATTGGGGAGCAAACATATAGTATAAATGGCAGTGATATACGAGCTTAGGTTTCCATCAAATTGGTCATATATTGAGTGGACTGGTACTTTGTTTGTTGAACCAATTTGCTTTTTAGGATATTGAAAACATACCTTGGTAATTGGTGTGTGAAAGAAAATATTTTGATGCAGTGAATGTATCCCTAAATTTACCTAGTAGCAATGGACACCTTGTCCACTGTCCAGACAGGTTTTGTCATCTGAAAGTAACTCGGGTAGTAATCCTAGTCCAGATAGCTAGGAAGTGTGTGAAATAACTATGGAAATTGTGGGTAAACAAGCTAAAACTAGTAATATTTAATGTCGGAATTCCATGTAAAGTGTCCCTTGTACCCTGTAAAATTAACTTTTCCTCCCTTTTGCAAGATCTTTAAAGAAAAGTTTTCAATGCTGACAGTTGTCAATCTTGCTGAATTATTGTCTTCATTAATTTTATGCAGCAGACAATTTTTGTGTATAATGCAAGGAAGCCATGCATTATTTGTTCTTTTGAAAACCCTTAAATTGTTGTAGATGAATGAGAACAGGATAACATTTTCAAATCTGACCTATTTAAGTATGCATATTTGTGGATAGACAATCTGCAGAGTGTATGGAAAGGTTTCTGGAATATAAATTTGACTTAAGGATTTGGGAGCAAAACAGAAGTTGTTCTGGTCTGGAATAATTTTTTTAGTCGAGGAATAGCTATATCAGTGTTTGTACTTTGACATGACATTTGTAGTATTTAAAGATTTTGTATTAATAGCCTATTCTGAGCATTTAATTTAAGTGAAAGATGGTTAATATTATGTAATAAGTCCATTAACACATGCTGATATTTATTAGGGTAGAAACTGCCAGTATACATATGGTCCCAAGCAATAACTTCTCTATTTCAGTGAACAGCTGGTTGAATTGTTCCCAGCCCGCCAGCGCCGTCGCTTCCGTCGTGGACTGAAGCGCAAGCATCTGGCTCTTCTGAAGAGGCTCCGCAAGGCTAAGAAGGAGTGCCCAGCTCTTGAGAAGCCTGCTGTTGTCAAGACTCACTTGAGAGACATGATTATTGTGCCAGAGATGGTCGGTTCCATGGTGGGAGTCTACAACGGCAAGACCTTCAACCAAGTGGAAATCAAGGTGAGCTCCCACCACCCGTTTAAAAGCTTCATTACATGATTTATGAAATCTCCTTTTCTGCAGACATATTGGAAATTAGTTTTCATGCTGTGCTGCTGTTGTGACAGTTTGTTAGAAACTCCTATTTGACTTTCGAAGTCTATATTAAGAAAATGCTGTGAACTGAAAAGTGTAGCATATTGATGAAAGAAATATATATATATTTTTTGCCCCAAATTACCATTTCAATTATATTCATTATTTTGCTTGCTTTTAGTGTTTTACCAATTTTTACATTTGTTTTCTTGTTCCAGCCTGAGATGATCAGTCACTACTTGGCAGAATTCTCCATCACCTACAAGCCTGTAAAGCACGGTAGGCCCGGTATTGGTGCCACCCACAGCTCTCGGTTCATCCCTCTGAAGTAAACTTTATTAAACAAGCGGTGTTTAATTTTTAGTGTTTTATTCCTTCAGGAAAACCTTCATTCATGACCTCAATAAAAAGAACAGTAAAGTGCCCCAGAAGAAATAGTCTGAAGACAAATTAAATGTGCAGTTGGGAGTTTTCTTAATTAGAATACGTCACCCAGAAGTTAAGAAGTGCCACTAAAGGCAGGCAGACAACTGGCTGTTGAAGTGGGCCAACCAAATCTTAAAATATGGAGTTTAATTATTGGTAAATCAGTTGCACCTGCTAATCAGACAGTTTTGTTGATGAGGCCTCTGACTCATTCCATTGTCTTTCTAATACCATATTGTATCATTACTCAAGGCATTGTCAGAATTTAAACATCTAAAATTTCTATCTTCAATTAACATTCATAAACCTCCAAAAAAAAAAAAAATCACTATCTTACTGCTGGATGAACCTTTTGATGTTTTAATATTTACATCTAGCCT
>NC_051414.1:23398861-23399248 GCF_015228065.2 Penaeus monodon
TGAAAAAATTTCCAATCACAAAGAATGTTTGGGTTATTTCTAATCAATGGCCTTGATTCTGTTGGGGCAAATATAGTATTCAAGAGTGCAAGTCGCTTCTTGATTTTGCTTGGAGGTACTAAATAGAGGACTGGATACCTGGAAAGAAACATATATTGTAATACAATTATGACCTTTGTGAAATGATAACCATATTTCACTATCAATAACTTCTAACCCTTGACAGGAATCATTGATGATTTCTGACACATTCCATTTCCCACAATTTACAAAAAGTAATGAATACTTTTAGTTTTGCTATAAAATATACAATATTTATTGTGTAACACACAAATAATATTTCTACTGTAAAAGAAATGTACTTTCGGTTACAATTTTAACGACTTT
>NC_051414.1:23399280-23400692 GCF_015228065.2 Penaeus monodon
GAAGATTCAAATTTTCATAAAATATTATTGCACAAACCCTTATTTCAGACAAATAATTGACTGCTGCCATAGTAATTATGAAAATATATGGAAGTAATAGTTCTGAAATGCAACATTACCTCTGGATGAGTTGCAGGACATTTTCTTTCCCAATGGTTATTGCTCTATACTGCAGGAGAAGATCCCTCACCCTTGATGGCTGTTGTTGTAGTAGTTCTGGGTACATTACAATATTTTTAAAGATGTTATAGCTTGATATTCCATTTTCTACAAAAACTTCACATATCCTGTTCCATTTTTCTGCTGGGTAGTTCAGGATGTCAGGTGTTTCCACCAGTTGACTGTCAATTGTTTTTGCTTTGATACCTAAATCTAAAAGCAGTTGGTATATAGATTCAATCTGTCCTTCTGAAAACCTGTTGATACCCTTATTCTGTAACTCTCTGGATATGACAGAGCTCCTTGCTTTTACATCTACATCATTGTCTTGTATAATCTCAGACATCAAGCAATATCTCAGTTTTCCTGTCCATGGTTTATTGTGTAACCTATCATCACATGATAAGAAAGGAGGTGAAAGAATAAAGCCTCGTGTTGAAATCGGCTGCCACAGCAGAGTTCTCAGAAGTTTATTTGCCATCTTCTGAAATTTGAAAGTCAGACAGTAATGGTCATAGTAATTTTTATCAACAAAACATTATCTTTTCTTCAAAGCTGCTATGTATCATCTGGGCATTGATATCACATGCATGAAAATAAACGTTTAATAATTTTCACTAATATTACTTGCAACTGATAGATGACAAATCTTTATTACATCTTATGGGGTTTATCCATATTCCTCTCAAAATTAACATCCCCCAAAAACTCTATTCCCCCCCCCCCCCCCTACGAATAAGGCGTGAATATAACCATTTCACCAAAGATAGTGAACGACAAGCACTATACACAAGCACCTTAAAACACCGCGGCGGCCGTATGTTCTCAGCTGATAATGTAAACAAACGTCGGGGATAACGGCAGTATAAATTTTCTGAAAAAACAAGAATTTTATTAATTTCCTTGGATGTATAACGGTTATTAATCTTCTGTAAAGTTAATGACTAATAGTGACCAACGAATTCAACATAATTCCATATAAATTCTATCTGGCGCACTTTCAGCACAGTGCCAATCATTAGCACATCTGTCTGCTTACCTTGCATGATTTAAAATACTGAAGGTGTGATTCAAACAATGATCAGCAAATTTTCACCTATAAGTTATCTTCAGACAGTGCAGTATTTGATAAGAACATTATTACCGCAAACTATAATAGTGCAAGTACAGTCAGTCCTCGGTGATAGATGGGCTGAAAACGCAAGGGCAATACAGTTGTTACCTAGCACCCTTTTGAGTGCTGCTATACAACT
>NC_051414.1:23401056-23401564 GCF_015228065.2 Penaeus monodon
CCGATTTAAAAAAAACCCCCAGGCGTCAGGGGCGAGTTTTTTTTTTTTTTATCGAAATAATCTAAAGTTCCTTCCTCCTGAGGGAGAAAAAAACAACGGGTAATATCCAGTTTTTGGCGACAATTCACGTCAAATGAAAAGAGAAAAAAAATGAAAATGTTTTCCAATTATTATGTTGCAACTTTTTTGGATTGCAGGCAGTATACCTTTGAGATTTATCACATTTTTCCTTGTCAAAGGGAGGGGGACACTCAAAAATTAAAGGGGACACTTAAGGGGACAGCCTGTGGGTATTTTTTGTCGAATATTTTTGAAATCCACAAAAAAAAACTCGCTCATCATGGCGGGACACCATGAAGTATCATGTGATGAAGTTTTTTTTTTTTTTTTAATCCCCGCACCTTTAGCCAGGCATTTAATGGCTGGCTGTGTAGCCATAAAGAGTGCTTCACGCACCACCACGTGCATTATGAATCATCACCTATATATACGTAACTCCCCTCCCCCC
>NC_051414.1:23401586-23401725 GCF_015228065.2 Penaeus monodon
GTTTCTTCTCGGTAAATATGGTCAGTTGACACTTCCCTCACAGTGTGGATTGTTGCAGTGGCGGCCGCTCTGCCTCCTCAGTATACCACAGCCTCCATCAGGACTAGACCAATTCTCAACAGATTTTTGACGAGACCGG
>NC_051414.1:23401814-23402098 GCF_015228065.2 Penaeus monodon
CTCCCAAGGTCTTCTGGAAATACTCCCGTCAAATATGACTTATAAAAGAAAAGGTATTCAGAAGAGGTCTCATAACACACGGAAGGCTTTGTCTTTGAGGTAGAGACGAGATGGACGATCAACAAACAAATAGATCGTCGCCAGCCGCCTCAGCCCACAGCACCAGCACCGTCATCTCAACCCAGTACTTCCTTTACAACACAGCCTACATCACTACGTGCCACATCAGTTCTCACTTCACTACCATCTACAACATCATTTCCCACTCCACCACCAGCTGCAGC
>NC_051414.1:23402131-23403962 GCF_015228065.2 Penaeus monodon
CTAGTCATGCGACACTTTCTTCAGTCACTCTTGCACAATAGCACACTGGTTAGAACACGGGGGTCGCTGTCCATACGGTCCTTGCAGGAGCAGAATGACAGTAACAAGATCTGGTGATATCCTGCAGACCATGTGCAAGGAATGGCACACTGTTGTTTCCCCCTCCCATTACCGTAAAAATGGCTACAACTACTCCGTCAAAAATTACCCCAAAGTATACGGGGCAGCCTCGTAACTGGCACGGTTATTGTTGGGGTGAAACAAAGCATAGTGACATAGAAAAAAAAAACAAAGCAGTGTTTTTCATCTACGCGTTCCTGTACCACAAGGGGATGTATTTTTATAAAGAAAGGTGGCAGGGCCCAAGCTAAGACTGAAATCGGGTCACCGCCCCTGTGATTAGGGAATCGTTTCACTTTTGTTTGAGGGGGTTTTCCAGTGCCTGAAATGTTGTCTGTGGGCTGAATGGTGGAAAAGGCCCTTATGATTAAGTCTTTATCACTAAAGAAGAATGCATAAATCATGTGAGCAAAAGAATGAGGGCCAGACTTAGGAAGCCCAAGAGAGAATAATAAATGTCCACCCCCAAAAGATAAAGAACCTCTGAAGGAGCAAACAACTGAGGGACGTTATTGAGAAATGGTCATCATACTATTTGCAAGGCCATCAAAGACCATGCAAATGACAATGTACAAGACATGCAAAACGCAATATGGGCCACATACTACCATCTCTCATCTACCAACAAGGAGAAGACTCCGGTTGCTTCAACAAAGCAAATGCAATACAACTTCCAGAGAGTGAAAAGGATAATAATAAAACGAAACTTACCTAGCAAAAATTCCCAAGCAAACATTGGAATATCTCAAGGCTGTGTACAAAGATCTTGCCAACCCAAGTCTTCAGAGATGCTTTAAGGGTGCTACCCAGAATGCTAATGAGTCCATTCATGCTAAGCTTTGGAACAGGTGTAGTAAAGCCACATTTTGTGGCCGCATGAAACTTTTGTTCATAGCGAGCCTTACAGCCCTTGAACACAACTTGGGATATGAAGAAGCAAACATTATCACTCAGCTCCTTGAACTGAAAAACTTACAAGAACATAATTTGATGGCCAGAAAAGCCAAAAATGCCCCCCAAGAGTGAAAAAAAGGAAATTGGAAAAGGGACGAATCTATCACTGGACATTTTTGGATAAAACTGGCCGGGAATGAGGGGGGTGGTGCCCCCTGATACCCTGGCCCTTGAGTGAATAGTATTTTTTTAAGGGGGGACCAGATACCTTATCTACTCCAGGGAGGAAGACTAGGTACAAGCAACACTGTGAAAATTTCGTGCAAATCAAAGCAGTAGAATTAGCGTGACACTAATAAAATGGGAAGAAATTATTAGGAGTCTTTTTCTAAAAAAAATGATGATTTTACTTCAAAAAGTCATAAAATTAACAAAAAATCTGGTAGTCCATTATAACATTAAGAAGTACAACCGAAGATTTTTTTTTTAGGAAACTTCGAAAAGAAAAAGGAGAAAACTTTTTTTTTCTCGAAAACTAAAGAGAAATTTAAAATTTCCTCAACAAAAAAGGCTGTGAAACAAAAAATAAAAATATCAGATTCTCTAAGTATCCACTGTCTTTTTTAAACCATCCAGTATAATACGAAAAAATTCTTTAAAAATTTTCAGGGGGCCAAATTTTCAAAAACGAAAAAGTTTCTTAGTTTCCCCCGGCCGGTTTTTTTTTTAAATACTCTGAAAACCTTTTTTTTTTGTTTTTAAATTTGGGAACAAATTTTTTTTTAAAATAAAATTTTTTCCGGAAAAAAATTTAACC
>NC_051414.1:23404114-23404234 GCF_015228065.2 Penaeus monodon
GAAAAAAGGGTTTAGTGCCGCGACGGGACGAGAAACCCCGGGGCGGGGGGAATTTTTCGTTCATGGGAGCAAAGGGCCAAATAAAAATTTTTTTTCTGCTTTTTTCCATCTAAAAATGAT
>NC_051414.1:23405329-23405406 GCF_015228065.2 Penaeus monodon
ACATAAATTTTTATATGTTTTATATATAAATAATATTTTAATATTATAATTTTTATATTATTAAAAAACAAACCCCC
>NC_051414.1:23406199-23408923 GCF_015228065.2 Penaeus monodon
AAGAAAAGAAAAAATGTTACAAAAATGGTATATTTTTCTCACTTCAAGCAAGTTCTTAAACACACACAAACACAGCTTTTTTTTCTTACTGTACTGTTTTCTAATGACTCCTGAGAATGAAACAAATAAACATATAATGTATATGACTTTATTTACAATCATCTATAACAAAAATCTATTTCACTGTATAAATATTTACAGATTTCTATTTAGAAACAGCACAACCAGAGTTATACATTTGTGTGATATTCTTCATCCTCGCTGTCATCAGAGTCACTATTTGATGCATCTAATTCTTCTCTTATCATCTCACTAAAAACTTTATATTCTTCCTCAGATAATTTGGCAACTCTGGAAAAAAAAAAAATATTTGGTTTTTTTTTGGGGAAAAACTATAGCCTTGATATTTGTATTCCAAACGGGCTTTTGCCTCTTAAAAACCCACAAGGCACTCACTTATTTGCAAAAAATCTGTTTGAAGTATCAGTGATATCTGACAAGGATGGGTTTCTCCTGTGGCTCATTTTATCTCGCAGCAAGTTGGGGTTTCACATAGAGACCTGCCCTGCTTAGGAACAAGTGCCGAGTTTTGATGTGCATAAGAGACTTCTCTAAGGCCTGACTAGCAGATATCTGTGGCTGCTCTAGTCCCATTTCCTTAAGAATAGAAAAGGAGGTATTATTATCAATAACACAGCTATTTTTGTAGTCAGTAAATGTACAGGTTATTATATTAAACTGCAGAAAAATAAAACAATAACTTGCAAATCAACTAGCAGCAACATTTGGTTAAGAGGCAAAAAGTAATCATACATACTGTGTGAATGTACATCATCTTATCTGAAACATCTTGCCAATCATCACAAAGAATGTTTGGGTTATTTCTAATCAATGGCCTTGATTCTGTTGGGGCAAAAAATGTATTTTAAAATGAACGCTTCGGTTTTTCTTGGGGGCTAAATAGAGGATGGATCCTGGAAAGAAACATTATTGTAATACAAATTTTGACTTTGTGAAATGATAACCATATTTTACTACAATAAAATTTTAACCCTTGACAGGGAAACATTTAGATTTTTGAACCCCTTCCATTTCCCCCAATTTACAAAAAATAAAGAATACTTTTGTTTTTGCTATAAAAATACAATTTTATTTTTGTAACACACAAATAATATTTTTACGTAAAGAAATGTACTTTTTGGGTTTCAATTTTAAATTCTCCACAATTTCAAAAAAAAATAATCTTTTTGTTTTCAAAAAAAATACAAAATTTTTTGGTCCCAAAATAATATTTTACTGTAAAAGAAAAAGTACTTTTGGTTCAATTTAAGACTTTTTTTTTAATATAAAATTTTTTTTATTTGAATTAAATTTTATAAAATATTATTGCACAAACCCTTATTTTAGACAAAAAATTGACTCTGCATATAATTATGAAAATATATGGAAGTAATAGTTCTGAAAGCAAATTTCCTCTGGGTGGTTTTCAGGACTTTTCTTTCCCAAAGGGTTTTTGCTCAATGAGGAGAAGTCCCTCACCCTTGATGGTGTTGTTGGTAGTTCTGGGTACTTTCAATATTTTTTTAAAAGTTAAAGCTTTTAATTCCATTTTCTACAAAAAACTTTTACAATCCTTTCCTTTTTCTGCTGGGGAGTTCAGGATTAGGGGTTCACCCTGACGCAATGTTTTTGCTTTTATACCTAAAACTAAAAAACAGTTGGTAATAATTTAAACTGTCTTTTGGAAACCTGTTTAACCCCCTTTTTCTGTAATCTCTGGATATGACAGAGCTCCTTGCTTTTAATCTAATCATTGTTTGTATAAACTCAAAATCAGCAATATCCAGTTTTTTCCCGTCCATTTTTATTGTGTAACCTATCATCACATGATAAGAAAGGGGGTGAAAAATAAAGCCTCGTTTGAAAACGGCTGCCCCAGCGAGTTTTCAGAAGTTTATTTTCCCTTTTGAAATTTGAAAGTAGACAGAATGGTCTAGTAATTTTATCAAAAAACATTATCTTTTCTTCAAAACGCTAGTATTATCGGGCATTGATATCCCCATGCAGAAAAAAAACGTTTTTTTAATTTTCTACTAAAACATTTACTTGCAACTGAATAGATGAAATATTTAATTACTCATTATGGGATTATGCCATATGCCCACGAAAATTTAAAAAATAACCAATACTCTATTTTTTCACCCTACGAATAACGCGTGAATATAACCATTTCACCAAAGATAGTGAACGACAAGCACTATACACAAGACCTTTTAAAAACCGCGGGGCCGTTTTCTCAGCTATAAATTAAACAAACGTCGGGGGTAACGGCCCCCGTATAAATTTTTGAAAAAAAAAAAGAATTTATAATTTTTCCTTTGGATGTTAACGGTTTTAATTTTCTGTAAAGTTAAGGGGACAATAGTGCCCAACGAATTTAAACAAAATTTTCCTTAAATTTCTATCGGCGACTTTCACAAGGCCAAATTAGCAACTGTCTGCTTTCCTTGCTGATTTAAAATATGAAAGGGGTGATTCAAACAATGACAAAAATTTTTCTATAATTTCTTCCCCCGGGGGGGGGGGGGTGCAGTATTTGATAAGAACATTATTACCGCAAACTATAATAGTGCAAGTACAGTCAGTCCTCGGTGATAGATGGGCTGAAAACGCAAGGGCAATACAGTTGTTACCTAGCACCCTTTTGAGTGCTGCTATACAACT
>NC_051414.1:23409350-23409690 GCF_015228065.2 Penaeus monodon
GTATTTTTTTTTTCTTATCGAAATAATCTTAAACTTCCCTTCCTCCTGACGGAGAAAAAAAGCAACAGGTAATATCTCAGACTTGTGCGACAAGTTCACGTCTAATGGAAATAGAGAAAAAAAAAGTGAAAATGTATTTCCAATTATTATAGTTGCAACTTGTTGGATTGCAGGCAGTAGTATCCTTTGAGATTTATACACATTTTTTCCTTGTCAAAGGGAGGGGGACACTCAAAAATTAAAGGGGACAGCCTGTGGGTATTTTTTGTCGAATATTTTTGAAATCCACAAAAAAACTCGCTCATCATGGCGGGACACCATGAAGTATCATGTGATAAAG
>NC_051414.1:23409724-23409842 GCF_015228065.2 Penaeus monodon
AATCCCCGCACCTTTAGCCAGGCATTTAATGGCTGGCTGTGTAGCCTTAAAGAGTGCTTCACGCACCACCACGTGCATTATGAATCATCACCTATATATACGTAACTCCCCCCCCCCC
>NC_051414.1:23409870-23410010 GCF_015228065.2 Penaeus monodon
GTTTCTTCTCGGTAAATATGGTCAGTTGACACTTCCCTCACAGTGTGGATTGTTGCAGTGGCGGCCTCTCTGCCTCCTCAGTATACCGCAGCCTCAATCAGGACTAGACCAATTCTCAACAGATTTTTGACGAGACCGGC
>NC_051414.1:23410102-23410404 GCF_015228065.2 Penaeus monodon
TTTCTTCTTCTTCTTCTCTCCCAAGGTCTTCTGGAAATACTCCCGTCAAATATGACTTATAAAAGAAAAGGTATTCAGAAGAGGTCTCATAACACACGGAAGGGTTTGTCTTTGCGGTAGAGACGAGATGGACGATCAACAAACAAATAGATCGTCGCCAGCCGCCTCAGCCCACAGCACCAGCACCGTCATCTCAACCCAGTACTTCCTTTACAACACAGCCTACATCACTACGTGCCACATCAGTTCTCACTTCACTACCATCTACAACATCATTTCCCACTCCACCACCAGCTGCAGCC
>NC_051414.1:23410434-23412866 GCF_015228065.2 Penaeus monodon
ATAGATCTGAGTCATGCGACACTTTCTTCACAGTCACTCTTGCTCAATTAGACACACTGGTTGAGAAGCAGCGGTGTCGCGTGTCCAGTACGGTCTTGCAGGAGCAGAATGACAGTAACAAGATCTGGTGATATCCTGCAGACCATGTGCAAGGAATGGCACACTGTTGTTTCCCCTCCCACTTACCGTAAAAATGGCTACAACTACTCCGTCATGAAATTACGCCAAGTATACTGCAGCCTCGTAACTGGCACTGGTTATGTAGGCTTGAGGTGAAACTAAGCACTAGTGACAGGAGGAAAAATAAACAAAGCAGTGTTCTTCATCTACAGCAGGTTCCTGTACCACGAAATGGATGTAGTTTATGAAGAAAGGATGGCAGAGGCCAGAGCTAGAGACGTGAAATACTGGTCACGCTCCTGTGATTACGAGATGCGTTTCACATTTGTTGTTGATGGGGATTCCAGTGCCTGCAATGTTGTCTGTGGGCTGAATGGTGGAAAAGGCCCTTATGATTAAGTCCTTGTCACTAAAGAAGAATGCATAAATCATGTGAGCAAAAGAATGAGGGCCAGATTTAGGAAGCCCAAGAGAGAAGAATATAATGTCATCACCACCAGAAGATGAAAAGAAGCCTTCTGAGAGGAGCAAACATACTGATGACGTTATTGAGAAATGGTCATCATACTATTTGCAAGGCCATCAAAGACCATGCAAATGACAATGTACAAGACATGCAAAACGCAATATGGGCCACATACTACCATCATCTCATCTACGCACGGAGCACGACTCCGGTTGCATTTCAGAAAAAGCCAAGCACTACAACTTCCGAAGAGTGACAAAGGAAATGAAACCGAACTTAACCTAGCAAAAATTCCCAAGCAAACATTGGAATATCTCAAGGCTGTGTACAAAGATCTTGCCAACCCAAGTCTTCAGAGATGCTTTAAGGGTGCTACCCAGAATGCTAATGAGTCCATTCATGCTAAGCTTTGGAACAGGTGTAGTAAAGCCACATTTTGTGGCCGCATGAAACTTTTGTTCATAGCGAGCCTTACAGCCCTTGAACACAACTTGGGATATGAAGAAGCAAACATTATCACTCAGCTCCTTGAGACTGAACCAACATTACAAGAAACAATGAATTGGATGGACCAAGAAAGAGCCAAAAATGCCAACCCAAGAGTGAAGAAAAGGAAATTGGAAAAGAAGGACGAATCATATCAGCATGGACAGTTCCGAGATAAAAGCTGGCCGCAATGAGGAAGGTGGTGCCTTCTGATACCCTGGCCCTTGAGTGAATAGTATTTTTTTAAGGGGGGACCAGATACCTTATCTACTCCAGGGAGGAAGACTAGGTACAAGCAACACTGTGAAAATTTCATGCAAATCAAAGCAGTAGAATTAGCGTGACACTAATAAAATGGGAAGAAATTATTAGGAGTCTTTTTCTCAAAAAAATGATGATTTTACTTCAAAAAGTCATAAAATTAACAAAAAATCTGGTAGTCCATTATAACATTAAGAAGTACAACCGAAGATTTTTTTATTTTTTTAGGAAACTTCGAAAAGAAAAAGGAGAAAACATTTTTTTTTCTCGAAAACTAGAGAAATTTAAAATTTCCTCAACAAAAAGGCTGTGAAACAAAAAATAAAAATATCAGATTCTCTAAGTATCCACTGTCTTTTTTAAACCATCCAGTATAATACGAAAATGTTCATAATATGCACCACAATCGAATGATCTTAGGTCAGGCGCAATATCTGATACATTAGAACAGACATGACACTCAGATTTTCTCGGAATGTTTTATCACGTTTTGTCTGAATTGCTTTTTTTTTACAATAGGCGATGTACTGTAAATGTCCTTTATTATTTTTTTTACTGGTTAAGTATGGTACTATGGAATAGTTTTCAAGTCATGTTTTGTCTCCCCTAGATACTACAAGTATGTTTTCATGAAGGAAATATTTATCTCACATGATCTTTTTTTTTTCATTTCATTTACCAACCATTAATAGATAAGGCTAGGAACAATTTACTTTAAATAAATACATTTTCAAATTTACCACGTTGGCGCGCCACTGCTTCCTGATTTCGCCGTTTGTTTTGACACTTTTCGAGGGTACAGTAATTATTAAAATTCTGAGAACTATTTTAATTAGTTAAATTAATATTATGTAGAACTGTTTCATTCAGTTGAACAAAAACTCTGTATTTAGTTGTTGAACACCAAAATTCATTTGATTTTTGCATTGTGGTGATTAATTTCTACTTTTAATTGGCTGTGTATCATAGTTTATTTTCTATTAATATATACAGTTCATATATAACCCTGAACAATCCGGTATCTTCGCAATCCAGTCACTTGAAATATAATTTGCAGGGGAACGAAGGACATCGGGGGGCAGGTCCGGAGGTTGCCGGG
>NC_051414.1:23412985-23413128 GCF_015228065.2 Penaeus monodon
TTCAGTTATTTCAGAATTGTTCGCAAATCGATGTAACTTAAAGTGTATAAAAATAAGGTGAACACCTTCAAATTCTAAGATTTACAGACATACTGATTCTCACGGAGTCAGCAAATGACCTAATTATTTAATAACGATATGTA
>NC_051414.1:23414687-23415596 GCF_015228065.2 Penaeus monodon
ACTAAACAGAGAGTGCTCATGATATCCTTCAGTTACTCCACAAGTTCCACTCTACATATTGTTGAAGTGATGGTGAGTGGGTTCAATTCGTATTCTCAGGATCACAGATCTACTGAATGCCGTGAGAAATTTGTTTGGAACTGTTAAAATTGAAGTGTTGACTATCTCTCTAAAAGTTGTAAGAAAGGGAGTTCAATCAAGTTTCCGGGGGAGTTCTTCTAGTGAATGTGCGAACTTGATTGGCTCTGGCTGCCCTGATTCCATTTTGTCGCTAGTCCACAGGAATAGGGGTTATAGACAAATCGCTTACAACGAAAAATATTCGCCTCGACTATTTATTGGTTGTTTTTATTGAATATACTACAGAGACGCTATGACTCGTCGAGAACTTTATTATTGTTACGTTTTTGTCTTTAAACAGCATAAAATCTTATTGTTCAATCTAATGGGGGAAAAAATTGTAAAACTATTATCATAAAAAGCAGAATCACCTGCCTTCCATCATAATTGTTAATAAAAGTCTGAAAAAAAAAGAATGGATAGCAGGACAAGTATAGGTAAAATGCGTTTATGATAAGTGACTACGGCACACTTGGTGGTGAACTTTAAACTTAAAAATTAAATATTTTTGGTAATAAATTACTTAGGATTAATATCGAATACAAACTACCCCATGAGATATTACCATTCAGTCGTGTCCCAAATAAAATTGTAAACAACGTTACCCCTGTAACCTTCAACCCAATAAACACGTCGAAAATGTGTGCATGGGAAGGTGACTGAAATTTGAAAGTTTAATCTGTCTTGTGGATCCGGGATATGGTTTTCGGGAGTAAGTAAAATGGTTTATCTTTGATGTAGTGGACTAAGAGAACTGACGAATGAATGTTTGAATGCATGTGCCATGTC
>NC_051414.1:23415756-23415968 GCF_015228065.2 Penaeus monodon
GTGAATCATGACTACTCATCATTTCAAAATATGTATGGATTGAATTGTGCTTTTATTTACAATCCATCTTTGTTTTAGTATTGAGAGTTAGCCACATCATCTTCAAGGTTCATATCATTTTTGAATTGCTGATTTGAGATTTTGACACCTGGGGTATCCACATGGTGCTTTTTCTGGGTCCTTTTTCTGTTGAAAGGGTGAACCTATCTTCT
>NC_051414.1:23416117-23416413 GCF_015228065.2 Penaeus monodon
CCCAGTAATTATTCAGAATAGAAACCAATGTGAATTTCTCAGCGCTTAGATGCTCAGGTCCGACTGAAACAACCCTCATTGCATATATTCGTAGGTTTTTAGATCTCCCTGATCATTATATGTGAATAAGTGAGACAGGCGCTCCGAATATGATTGCTGAAGGATTGTTGACGCAGGGGTTTTGTTAAATGCCGGACCCCTGGACTGTGTTCATCTGCTAGCACCTTGCCTAACAGTCCGAGTGGGTTAATACGCACCTATAGTTGAGCGACTCCAATTGCCACACACTGTACACT
>NC_051414.1:23418766-23419061 GCF_015228065.2 Penaeus monodon
GTGTGTGTGCAATGGAGTCGCTCAACTAAGGGGTATTAACTCCACTTTGACTGTTAGGCAAGGTGCTAGGCAGACTGAACACACTCCAGGTCCAGGCATTTAACCTGGTCAACAAACCTTGAGCATATGTCATATTGGAGGCTAGTCTCATTTATTTCACAATAAATGATCAGGGAGATCTAAAAACCAGAATATATGCAATGAAGGTTTGTTTCAGTCTGACTGAGCACTAAGCGCTGAGAATTCATCATTTGGTTCTATTCTGAATAATTACTGGGATTGTGAGTAAAGTATT
>NC_051414.1:23419199-23419403 GCF_015228065.2 Penaeus monodon
CACCTTTCAAACAGAAAAGGACCCAGAAAAGTACCATGTCGAATACCAGTGTGTCAAAAATCTCAAATCAGCATTCAAAATAGATATGAACTTTGAAGATGATGGCTAACATTCCTAATACTAAAACAAATATGGATTGTAAATTAAAAGCACAATTTCAATACATTACATATCTTTGAAATTATGATGTAGTCATGATTCACA
>NC_051414.1:23419446-23420485 GCF_015228065.2 Penaeus monodon
ATGAGTGTGTATGCAATTGTGTAGTAAACAGCCATGCATGCTGTTTACAGTCATGCATGAAAAAAAAATAATAATAAATAAAGCAATCAAATAGAAATAAAATTACATAAAATGACATTGCACATGCATTCAAAACATTCATTCGTCAGTTCTCTTAGTCCTACATCAAAGAAAACCATTGTACTTACTCCCGAAAACCATATCCCTGATCCACAAGACAGATAAACTTTCAAATTTCAGTCACCTTCCCATGCATCACATTTTCGAAGTTGTTTATTTTGGTTGAAGGTTACAGGGGTAACGTGTTTACACATTTTATTTGGGACGACTTGAATGGTAATACTCTCATGGGGTAATTGTTTTTATTCTATATTAATCCTTAAATAATTTATTACAAAAATATTTAATTTTTTGAGTTTAAAGTTCACCACCAACGTGATGCCGTAGTCACTTATCCATATAACGCATTTTTACTATACTCTGTCCTGCTATCCATTCTTTTTTTCAGATTTTTATTACCATTATGTGGAAGGCAGGTGATTCTGCTTTTTTATGATAATCGTTTTACATATTTTTTCCCCATTAGATGGAACAATAAGATTTTTATTGCTGTTTTAAAAGAATCGTCACAATAATAAATTTCTCGACGACGTAATATCGTCTCTGTAGTATCTCAATAAAAACAAGCAATAAATAGTCGAGGCGAATATTTTTCGTGAAGATTTTCTATAACCCTCTTCCCTGTGGACTAACGACAAAAATGGAATTCCGGGCAGCCAGAGCCAATCCAAGTTCTCACCTTCACTATGAAGAACTCCGTAACTTCATTGACTCCCTTTCTTACAACCTTTTCTAGAGAGATAAGTCAACCCTTCAATTTTAACCATTTCCCAACAAAATTCTCACGGCATTCAGTTAGATACTGTGATTTCCTGAGAATACAGAATGAACCCCACACAGCACTTCAACAATATGTAGTGTGGAACTTGTGGAGTAACTGAAGTGATATCATGAGCAACCCTCTGTTTTAGCTGGAACG
>NC_051414.1:23422216-23422419 GCF_015228065.2 Penaeus monodon
CAGGTAAATAATTACCCCGGCAACCTCCGGACCTGCGGAGTGCCGGATTTTCGAAGATACCGGATTTTTCATGGTTATATATGCTGCATATATTAATAGAAAATAACTATGTACACAGTCCATTAAAGTTAGAAAATTAATCACCAAATGAAAAATCAAATGAAATTTTGATGTTCAACAACTAAATACAGAGTTTTTTGTTC
>NC_051414.1:23428787-23428870 GCF_015228065.2 Penaeus monodon
AGGCTAGATGTAAATATAAACATCAAAAGGTTCATCCAGCAGTAAGATAGTGATTTTTTTTTTTTTTTTGAGGGTTTTAAAAG
>NC_051414.1:23430892-23431287 GCF_015228065.2 Penaeus monodon
ATGTTCCCCGCTCTGCCATCCCTCTCACTCCTAAATTTCCCTTTTAAATCCCCCCCCCTCTAAATCAGCCCCCCATTCCCCTATCCTCGAAAAATTAAAACCCTTTCCTCCCATCCCCCCCTTTTTTCCCCTTTTTTTTTTTTCCCTTTTTTCTCTAAGCCCCACCCCCTTTTCCCCATCACGTCCTTTTCCCCCTTTTTTTCCCCCAAAGCCCTCCTTTTTCCCCTGTTTCCCCTTTCCATCTTTTTTTTTTTTTAAGCAATTCCCCTCCCTTTTCCTCCCCCACTTACTAATTTTTTCAACCCCCCCCCACCCCGAAGTCGGGTAAAAAATAAATGTGTAAATCGACGGTCAAACTACCCCCAAAGCAGTGCCCCCTCAGAAAGAATGATCTG
>NC_051414.1:23432195-23432520 GCF_015228065.2 Penaeus monodon
ACGTCTTATATCAATAGGGAAAGGGAAATTTACAAAAAGATTTGAAGGGGTGAAAGAGGGGGATTAAAGCAAAAACTGAAGAGAAAAGATAATAACCGTCAGAGAGGGCAAGAAGTTAACATTATATCGGGGACACATAAGACTAAAACAGCCCACCAATTAAAAAGTTTAAAGGGATGGGTGGGGGCAGAAGTACGAAAAGAGTATTGAGGAGAGGAAAAAAGGAGGGGAGTTTTTTTGGACTGCGAATGCCACTAAAACTAAGATTTGCAAAAGTATATCATGAGGGGAAAGAAAGTAAAAAAGGAAAGGGGCAAGGGAAAAG
>NC_051414.1:23432611-23432713 GCF_015228065.2 Penaeus monodon
AAAAAGGGAATTTTAAAATGGGGGGAAAATTCATATAGATAAATAACACCCCCCCCGACCAAGCTCGTTCCGCCGCTTTGGTAAACCAAATGACCGGGTGTA
>NC_051414.1:23435864-23435968 GCF_015228065.2 Penaeus monodon
ATAATATAGAACCAAATGGATAAATAGTAGATATAGGGACAGATATTGTTGTATGTATGTGTGAATAGTTATAATTCACACCCCCACACACACAGATTAAAAAT
>NC_051414.1:23436033-23436417 GCF_015228065.2 Penaeus monodon
TTGTCAACCTACTTATTACCATTTTTCTCCAGCAACCCAAAAAACGGATCGGGCCGTTGTCCCGGGGTGTAAACGCCTCCCGCGCCGACACCAAAACATTGAAGGGAAAGATTTGGACTTTTGAGTTTAAAACTGTTGGGTGTTAAAATGGAAGAATCAAAAAAGAATAAAGGGATAAAGTTACAGGGACACAGGGCAGGTGTTGCTGGGAAACGGGATGGGAAAAGGCATAGCAAGGCCAATTTTCCCTTCCCCGATTGGGGTTAAGAGCGGGGCCAAGACGGGAAATCGCCTTTCTGGATTACAAAGGGATGGGGGTTTTCGTTAGAGGGAATTGTTAGATATTTTTGAATAACCGTATGGGGGGACCCTTCACTCCCTCCA
>NC_051414.1:23436591-23438986 GCF_015228065.2 Penaeus monodon
CCCAAGAGGCTGCAGGGGGCAAGAATCCTCTTGTATTTGGAGCAAGATAGAGCGATAATTTCTTACGGGGGGAAACGCAAAATACAGCCTAGGAAATTTCCGCCGCCGAAGAAGACGCGCGTGAGGGGTGCGTAGCTGGGTGGGGGATGAGTCATGTGATTTTCCCCCTGCTCCCTCCTCCATACTACATAGGGATTCTTTGTCATCCCGGGAGGGGGTTTGGGACCCCCCTTTCCTTCACAAGCTGTATTCATTTTAAGTATTTCTTAGTTGCCCCGTTTTCTGTGTTCTATTCCATTTTACCCGGCTTTTTCCCTTTGGGGTCTTTCTGTCCCCCCACTTTTGGGGGGAGGATTGTGGTAATAGGGGGTTTCAGAGTATAAATTTTTGGTTATTTGGTAGTATAGATCCATTATACCCAAAAAGATTTAGATTGGGTTTTGCGAAGTATTGAAAATTTTCCTGTTTTGGATTTTTTTCTTTATTTAGGGGAAGTAAATTGGGAAATTTTTATTTTCACAGCCATCCAATTTTTAATTATTTTCCAGTTCAATTTTTTCACTTGTAAATGGTGAACTCTATTATTTTCCATTTTAAATAATTTTATGAAAGTCCCAGTAGGGTAATTGTTTTTAAAAAGGGCCCACTTTCACGCACTTTTTACATAATTTATGTTGCCTGACTGGGCAGCCTTCAGACACTGCCTGGGGGGAGGGGGATTGAAACAGAATAAATCCTATTTGTCCTCCCGCCCCCAATTCACAGCCAAATAGAGTATAACAGAAAATGGAGCTCTTCATGTGTACTATTGGAGGTTCTTTTTTGTTTAGGGGGGGTTAGATATGCATCATATATTTCCCAAAACCCGACTTTTCCACTGACATTTTTATTTTGAGCACCCCAGAAAATTCAAATGACCCAACCATCCCCCCAAACAGTGTAATGTTTTCAAAACACTTGCAAGATTTTAATAAATCCTTTTTATTCAGTTTTCAAAAAAGTTATATAGGTGGGAATGTTTCAGAGTCATTATCCATCATTTCCCCTGGCTGTTTTCTATGTAGAATAATCTTCTAAATATACGTAAAGATAGTTAATTTTTTTAAGGTAGGGAAAAAAATAATCTGAAATTTGTCATATTGGAAAACTATTAAATAAAATGGTAAGCTTGAAATCATATTGGGGTAGGTTTGGAAATGTAATAGAAAGTAGGAAAAGTACAGATGATTAACATAATTCCTTTGCCCTTTCCAGGATTAAAAAACTTTTTAGAACGGGAACAGTGTGAAGCCTCTCTAAATTCCTGCCTTTTTTGAAAAGTACCCATTTTAATTCTCATTAATTTGGCTCTTTTCAATTGCAGAAGGTTTTGACAAGAAAAATCCAGGGTGAGTTGTGTTTAAAAAGAAATTTTATTCCCCTAGATATACCTGTGCAAAGTTAAAATCATATGTGGTTTAGAATTTATTAAAAACTGACCAATCTTTTTCAAACTAAATTTCAATTCATATTTTTCCCCAAGGGGGAATTTGGTTTGTGGGGTTGTAGAGGGGGTTTTAGAGTCATGCGGGCGAAAATTGATAATTCATCAATGTGGATGAATTCCTGAGAGCATCAACTGAAGCATTCAAAGACCTGTAAGTTCTCATATTTTCTAATAACAAGTCATTTCTTCTTCTTTTGTTTTTTTAAAATCTTTTTCTCCTTTTAGAAAACCCCCATTTTGTTATACGGTTTTCATTTAATAATCCAATATTTTAGAAAAAAAGTCTTTTCTTTAAAAATTTTGTGATACGTTTCCAAAATTCAGGCCCTTTTCAGTTTTGCCCCAGCCCCCACCCCCCGAACCCCGGCGGATGTCGGTTTGTGGGGAGAACCCCCCAGGGCAGCATTTAAACGTAACTCTAGATGAAAGGAATCAGTGGAGCCCCGGTTTCCATTTGGGTGCAGAAAAATATGCTGCAAATCGAAGGGGTCTTGTCGGGTTATATAAAAAAACTGAACCCAATTTTGCAAAATTAGCAAAAAGTTTCATTAAATTTAAATGTTGTAAAAGTTTGTTAAATTTATAAGTGTGACTTTATATCGAAAGAAAAATTTTCAAAGCTAAAAGAAAAAACCCTTTTTGAAAAAGGCCTTTGCTAGAATATGTGTGGGCCCCTTGACCCACAGATTGGTGGTCTTGCAAACCTTTTTATGTAAAACTCCAAAACTTTTCCAGGTGTTTCAGAAAATGCACTATGCAGAAACGTGCTACATAAAGGAAAAAATTCCCCTTGGAAAAAATTTTTAGGAAATTGAAATGCATTAAAAAATGACAAGAAGGGGAAAAGCTAGAACAAGCAGTTATTAAAAGGGGGTAATTTTGAAGAAAAATATGTCTTTGAAATGTGTA
>NC_051414.1:23439060-23439391 GCF_015228065.2 Penaeus monodon
TAAAATTTGTTTTTAAAGGGGGGAGGGCAATAATAGATGAAACCCCCTTTTTTTTCCAAAATAAAATTGCTTTGCGTATATAGATTTTAGGTATTAATTGGTTTTAAATTTTTTGAAATAACAATTTTGTATGAGGACTGGAAAGAATCCCTTTTTTATTATTCATTCCTATTCACAGGGCGAAGTTTGGCTGGGGTCTTAAAAGAAACCCAACACGCGTTAGTGATAACAAAATCTTCCAATCTTACCCAAATGGCAGCCCATTTCTTGTAGTTCCCCACAGGGAGAATTTTCCATTCTTTTTGTCTTTTAAAGGAAAAATATTAGAATA
>NC_051414.1:23439570-23440667 GCF_015228065.2 Penaeus monodon
ATCTTTTATTTGTTAGCCGGTTCAAATTTAAATTTTGGGTTTTTGAAAATCCTAAAATTACTAAAAAATTTTTTTTTTTAGCGATTGGAACATTTTAATAAAGAAGGGGATCTGTGATGGGGGTTTTTGAGAAGGAAACTCCCTTTTGGGGTACGCCAAGCCCGGGTTGGGGGAACGGGTTATCTACGAAGCAGCACCCCCGGGATGGTCAGCAGAAAAAGTTTAAATACTGGTTTTGGGTTTACTAGATCATCACAGCAAATCTCATGACAACAACAGCTCTTCTGTTTTTGGGATCTTAACTGCTGCCCTGCATTTCCAGTATAAATTTACTCGGGAAAGATGAGACATATATATTTACATAAGCGATATGATTGTTTATTGCAGTTGACTTTTCACATTCTTCAAACAATTTTATAATTTTTACAGATTGTTCACTTGTGGATTTGTGCAGAGAATGTGTTTATGATGGGAATATCCAGGTTGCTTGCAGAGCCATACAGCTCTTTCTAAATTGCATATAATGTAAGTATGAATTTGGTATCACTATAAAGTTATTAGCATGTGCACAAACTTCATACCAATATCTGTTTGTATGTAACACAGGGTAATAGAGTAAACACTGCTTTGTGATATAAGAATTGGAACATCTCTCATAGGCATGAAGAGCAGAACACAAGAGTGGTATGTGAGGAGGCACATTGTGCAGCCCTTAGTCTCCTTCAAAGTGTGGTGTGTGCTGTGCAACCTGACGATAATAATGTAGCTAATTCAGAAGAATTTATTCCCGCTGGTCTGCGAACATGCTTGGTGAGTTTGAAAGTATTGTTATTATCAATAAAGCAAAAATAAACAGTTGCAGTCTTAAGATTATCATGTTGAGAGAGCCTTTCTCATTAGGAAACATATGTAATTGTTTAGGGAATACCAAAACATGCTTCCACCTTACCAATCTTGAAAATACAACTCTGTCTTCCTATGGTTCCAAAAATTTTGTTTTTCTTTTTATACAAATGAGGCCCCTCGCAAAATATATTCTGTCGAATACAAACTACAAAAGTAGTTGCAGAAATCATTGAAAATATTGATCAGTGTTT
>NC_051414.1:23440723-23441229 GCF_015228065.2 Penaeus monodon
TACACAGTAAAGAATATAATTCTCTTCATTAATAGACATTTGCCCTTGTGAGTAGGCTGTTTTAGTATGCTTAAGGTACACTAAAACATATCACAGAAATTTGTGATACTGAATTTAAATAGGCATAATATGAACAGTAACGGACAAAAGACTAAATATTGAACAGCAGTGCACAAAATGCACTTCTTCCTCGGTATGTTTGCAAGCTTTTTCCCCTAAACCTTGAAATATACAGAAACAGAAACTAATCCACATTTTTGCGGGTTTGCACAGTGCTGCGGGCCAAAAACAAGTCCAACTATTATGTGTGACTTAGCAATACACTCACAGACATACTGGCTGACTGCATACTCTCAGGTAAAGATCATATAAGTTGTTTTTAAATTGCTAACTTAAT
Source organism: Penaeus monodon (assembly GCF_015228065.2). Lineage (NCBI taxonomy): Eukaryota > Metazoa > Arthropoda > Malacostraca > Decapoda > Penaeidae > Penaeus > Penaeus monodon. Next base: position 23,441,121 of record NC_051414.1, read on the forward strand.
GCTTAGATCATTTACTGTGGTCTAATTATTCAAAGATGCTTTTTACCATCTACAGAATTTAATCTTATTTTCAGTGTACTGTTCTGTTTTGGTTGAACATGATATGCAC
>NC_051414.1:23441263-23441562 GCF_015228065.2 Penaeus monodon
CTATAAATTCCAGTGTGTGGATGCCAGCTAGTGTGTGAGGCTCTAGCGTCACTTGGAGGAAGTCGAGCAGATGTACTCGCCCCACATCTTCTTCCAATCTTAAAACCCTCATCCAGAAATTCACTCATGATGCTCCTCTCAATACACACAAAACAAAACTTATGGTAAGCACAAGAGGAAATTTCTTGAAATCTGAATATGTCAAGGATATTTCATGAATATTCCTGTAAGGTTATTGAAATTTGTATGCTTTTTACATCAACAATGAGTCTAATATCCCTTGCTGATTTTGGTATTCA
>NC_051414.1:23441586-23443543 GCF_015228065.2 Penaeus monodon
CAGGGCACATTAGTAACATTAGTGATGCAAATGTTTCATGGTCATGTGTGGTCCAGCCAAGCTGAGGCTGCTGTTGTGGCAGCTAGTAAATGTGTACATTTATGGGCTGCTTTCTGTAGGCAGACAACACAGGTTGCTACTGTTTTTTTTTACTGTTGTTGTGATATTGCATTAATGGTAGTCATTTTCTTGATAATTTCATTATTACTTCATTTTAAAGTACAGGAAGAACAGATAGATAGTATAGATACAATGAAAATAAAAATCCATAAAATCAGTTAAGGATTCAGAAACAGATGGGCTCTTGTGATTTTAAGTTAATATTTACTTCAATTTTCATCTATAATAGGTATGGTCATCACAGTCTTGCTGCTGGTATGTATGGTGTGTGAGTTGGAGAGTTTGCTCAGACCAGCAGCATTTTTGGGTATCTGCCCTTGGTTTAAATGAGTCGTGGTGAGGCTAGTCCACTGGCTTCAGGAGACAGGGGTAGTAAACCCGACAGCTGCAAATACCCCCTTCACAGAGCATTATCAGCTCTCAAGGGAAGAAAGGGAAAAATACATTTTTTAATTATGATATAATTGATTCCATTTTATTTTTTCTGTTTTATGAATAACTTCATATGAAGGACTTTTTCAGTACTTAACATGTGGCTGGCTTCATTTTTTTTTCCTTTTCACAGTCCCTAGCACCCCGTAACCCAAATGCCTTCTGCCAGGATATGTGAGGCTTAGAGCTGAACATTCATGGCAGTCGCTGCTTCAGCTGCCCTCCCTGCGCATGCCCCCTCCAGCTATACGCTTTTTTAGCAACTCCATGAGATGACTGCTCAGAGGGGTCGGTATCCAGCAGCTTGCAAAATCACTAGAGTTTTCAACTTTTGGCCCTCACATAGGGGACCCCTATCGGAAAATTTGGGGATTTAAAAAGAATTTAATCAATATTTTTGAAATAAAAATTTTCATACAACAATATTCTGTGAATTTGCACTCAGTTACATTTTCTGTTGCATCAGTATTTATGCTGATCCTAAAACCCTTTGCAACTTGCATTCTGCAGCGGGTGCATTACTTGTGGCTAAAGGCATGAGACATAACAACCCTCAGCTGGTCATTTGACAAGACTATACTGGCCAATCTCACTACATCACAAGCAAGCTTGTGGGGAGAGACGTAGAGACACGACTACTATTTTTTAAAGGGGAAGCCCAAAAATGGTTCGCGGGTTTGGGCTCGGGTAAGGGAAGTGGGGCAGTGTTTATTTTCCAAAGTTCCAAAAGAAGTGCTTTATTCTGTTAATATATATTTATCAGTAAAAATATTTACTCTACAAATATCTTATCCCCCTTTTGTAATCTCGGGTATCAGTAAGTCAAACCAGTAAGGGAGCAGCATCTTCAGTTTTTCGGGGAATTTTCAAAATGCTAAAAAGTTTTTCACTGCCTATCCCTCGTCTTTTTCCCAAAACTTCCAGAAAACCACCATTCCCTTACCCTTTTTTCCCCAACCACCACTCCTGGAGACCCAATTTCATCCAGGTTTTAAGGGTTATATTGTTGATGAAAAAACAAATAAAATCATTATTTGACTTTTTTTGCTTTGAATTTTATCTCATACCCTTATTTGAATATCCCCGACATCATCACAATTTTCTGTAAAAATTGGGGTTTAGGGCCCTGGGAGAAGGCCTGACTTTTCCGATCTTTCCTCTGTCCACTAAATGTGAAAACCCGTGATCCAGAAACGCCCCACACCAAAGGACCTAAAAATTGAGCCCAATGAGACTTTAACCCAAAATGCAGAACCCCATAATGACTTCTTTTTTGCCCAATTTCTCTTATTTCCCCGTGCCTGGACTGTCCAAAATTGTTTATACATTAGCATAAAATGCATACCACTTCAAAATTTTTCAAGCAACAATATTTTTTTGTATTGTAAATTTTTTCTATTTCCTC
>NC_051414.1:23449472-23450125 GCF_015228065.2 Penaeus monodon
CAGGGGGACTGTAATACATCTGAACTGATGTCTGATGATGCTTGGCAACGGGGCCCAAGGCACCCTTACAGTAAAGTCACAGGGGGACCCACCAAAAAGGGAATGTCCCCCCCCGGGCGCCCAAAAAACGCCACCATCCCATATTTCCCCAACTCACGGGGGGCCTGCCCCCCGGGTTTCTTTCTCCAGCGGGACCCCCCAGGAACCAGCACAACATCTCAACCCATGTCCCAGTATAATATGGGAAGACCAGTTCTTTAAAGTTAACATTTAAATTAATAAGTTCCCTATGTTGGACCAAGTCTAGATAAAAAAGCAAAAGTAAATTATGTACTGGAATATTACCAGTAAAGTTTATATGTATTGGAATATTACCAGTAAATTTTATAAGTAATTTGCATTTTATTTCAATGGGTAACCTAAAGTTTACCAAAGCTTGTCCTGATAGGAGTAATTTCCTGGGTAAGGTTGAATTCCTTTAATACATTCACAAAATGTCTTAACAGATTCCATTCAGAATTAATTGGAAAATACAGAGTCACAAATGATCAGGGACTTAAACATAAATCTAATTTTTGAGACTAGAATATTCTTTTGAAAGAAAAAACTACCTATGCATTCCCATTCTACTTTAGAAAATAAAGTCCCTTTCA
>NC_051414.1:23454908-23455028 GCF_015228065.2 Penaeus monodon
TATGTGGTTTTGTGTGTTTGTGTGTGTGGTATGGCTTAAGATTCCCAAATTTTTTACCCTTTGTTTTAAAAAAACTTTTTTTCATCCCTGCTAAATAAAAATTTCACCTACCCAAATCAC
>NC_051414.1:23455231-23455440 GCF_015228065.2 Penaeus monodon
TTTTCCATTTCTCTCCCCCCAAACTCTCCTTTGTCCCAACTCTAAACCCTACTACTACCCTTTCCCCCTCCTCAATGCCTACTGCCCCTCCATCAACACCCCGTACTGACAAAAATCCTTTTTCCCGCCATGACCCCAAAAAACAGTTGACAAAGTTTTTTTTCCGCTGCCTGATTGCATTCCGCCTTTTTTAGTTACTCCAAAAAATT
>NC_051414.1:23455502-23456022 GCF_015228065.2 Penaeus monodon
TTTGTCAGGGGGAAAGGAGACGTTCCGTACAAAAAATTTAGGGAAAGGGGAAAAGGTTGGTAGGTGGGTTTTTCCATGAAGTATCATAAATAAGCTGTAGCTTTGGGTCTGGATGTACTGACAAGGCGGAGCAAACAGGGGTTTTAGGAAAGGGAAAATTTTTCCCACTTTTTTTCGGGGGCTGCTGAAGAGTAAGGAGCGTAAAGAACCACAAAAAAAGAATCCTTTTTCTGGGCACAAAAGTATTCAAAAGGTTTTTTAGTGTGGGGAGTAAAGATGGGGGCATGTGGAGAAATTAGAGTAGTAATAAGGGGGGAGAGGGGGAGTTTTCGGGGCTGAGGGAAAATTTCCCGGGGGGATGATCTGGGCTGGACTGAGTGACGAAGCATTGAGGGGGGGATGGGAGTAAAATTCAAATTTTTGGGCAAAAAGAGCCCGTATCAGGAACGGGAACCTAAAATCTTGGGCTATTGATAAAAGGGAAAAACCTTTGGGGCCTCTAGTAAAGGGGAAATCTTCA
>NC_051414.1:23456279-23456352 GCF_015228065.2 Penaeus monodon
GGGTATCTGTTTTTTAATGCTTAAAATTTACAAAGCATATAAAAGCCATGAGGGAAAGGGGTGGGGTTTCATC
>NC_051414.1:23457747-23457852 GCF_015228065.2 Penaeus monodon
CAGTAAAATGGAAACAGGAAAAAAGTAAATTGAAACAATTAGAACCAGGGGCGAACAAGATGCTCCCACCTGTGCAAGCGAATGGTATTTTTTCTGATGTTTTGT
>NC_051414.1:23458264-23458550 GCF_015228065.2 Penaeus monodon
CTGGAGGCATTGTTGAAAAATGTGTATTATTGGAGTAAGGGGCTGTTGGAGGAATAAAAAAAATAAAGTGGGCTTTTACTTTTATAATGGAATTGGAGCGAGGGGGGGAAAAGATGGTTGAGTAGTGTACTTAGGATGGGGCAATAGGGGTTTAAAGTTTTATAGTGTGAAATTAACGAGGCAAAGGTGGTTTGGAGGACACTAGATGAGGGGGGGAGCTTCCCTTTAGGTCAGTTTAAAATGTATTTGGGAATAATCAAGTTGAGAGCACGACTTTTTTGAAGGT
>NC_051414.1:23465065-23465138 GCF_015228065.2 Penaeus monodon
AGTAAGACCTATTTTTTTATTCCTCCAACAGCCCCTTACTCCAATAATACACATTTTTCAACAATGCCTCCAG
>NC_051414.1:23468160-23468266 GCF_015228065.2 Penaeus monodon
GTACGAGGTGTTGATGGTACGGTGGACAGTAGGCATTGAGGAGGGGGTAAGGGTAGTAGTAGTGCTTAGAGTTGTGGACAAAGGAGAGCTTTGTGGGGAGAGAAAT
>NC_051414.1:23469061-23469208 GCF_015228065.2 Penaeus monodon
AAGCCATATAACCCCCTCCACCCTGCCCCCCCCCAATTTTTCCTAAAATAATCCATTCCTTTCTCCAAAAAAATCGAAAACCTCGCAGTAGATTCCAAAATTAAAAATTTTTGTATCGTCCCTTACTCTCTATCCCCTCTATTCTCC
>NC_051414.1:23469244-23469350 GCF_015228065.2 Penaeus monodon
CAAAACATCAGAAAAAATACCATTCGCTTGCACAGTTGTAGCATCTTTGTTCGCCACTGGTTCTAATTGTTTCAATTTACTTTTCTCCTGCTCTTTCCATTGACTG
>NC_051414.1:23471296-23471408 GCF_015228065.2 Penaeus monodon
TTTTTACTCCCACCCCACCCCCAATGTTTTCGTCCCCTCAGTCCAGTCCAAAATCATCCACCCAGGAAATTTTCCCTAAAGCCCCTAAAAAAAAAAAACTCTCCTCCTCTTT
>NC_051414.1:23471648-23471750 GCF_015228065.2 Penaeus monodon
TTTATTCGGGAATGATTTCCCATTTGGCAAAACCCTTTCCTCCCAAACCTTACCCTTCCAAATTTATTTGTAGGGAAAACTGTCCCATCTCCCTGACAAAAC
>NC_051414.1:23471838-23472371 GCF_015228065.2 Penaeus monodon
GGGGTAATCCCAATACAGGCAGGGGAAAGGGAAAACTTTTTTCCAACTTTTTTTTGGGGGTAAATGGCGGAAAAAGGATTTTTTCCCAGGTACGAGGTGTTAAAGGAAGGGGGACAGTAGGCTTTTGGGGAAAGGGGGAAAAGGGTAGAGTAGTGCTTAGATTTGGGGGAAAAAGGGGAGAGTTTTTTGGGGGGAGAAAAAAATGGTCAAACCATTGAAAAGGAAAGGGGTTTAGAAAACCAAAAAAGGGGAATTTACCGTACCCAAAAGGTCCCCTAGGCGGGTTTTTTTTTTTTGAAAAACCCCAATTTTACCCTTTCACCCTTTCCCAATATGTCTCTCAAACCATGGAAGCGGAAAGTAAAAGGGGTTGGGAAGAAAAGGGAAAAGAAGGGGGGAAGAAGAAAAGGGACTGAAAAATTTATTTCAGTCGAAGGCAGAGGTGATTGGATGGGTTTAAAAATTTTATTTATGCAGTATGAAACAAGTTTTTAACACAAAGGGATAAAACATTATGGGAATCTTAACCCAAT
>NC_051414.1:23477412-23477961 GCF_015228065.2 Penaeus monodon
TCTAAAAAATTAATTTAAAGTAAATAAAGATATATTTTTTTTAAAAGAATATTTTTTAAAAATTAAAAATTTTTGTTTAAGTTAATATTTGGGTTTATTTTAAATAATTATAAAGGTCGAAAGGGCATTTTTAAATTTAAAGGAATTAACCAAGGAAAAAATTTTTTTTTTAAAAGGAAATTTAGGTTTCCCAAAAAAAAAAATTATTTTAAAAAAACCCCGGGGTATTTTACTTTAAAATTTTTAATATTCGAAAAAATTTTTTGCTTTTTTGAATTGGGAAAAGGGGAAAAAATTAAGGAAAAAATTTCCTTTTAAAGGGAAAAAATTTGGGCTTTTCCCCCCTTAAAAAAAATGGGAAATTTGTTTTACTGGGGTTTATGCCAAACATAAAAATTTACTGGTTCCCAGTTCAAATTTCTTTTTGGGGGTTTTTTCCCCAGACCGGCCCTTTTTTGGGGCCTTTATTTAATTTAAATGTTCCCCCTTTTAAAAAACCGGGTTTTAAAATATCGGGGCATGGGTTAAAATGTTTCGGGCCCCGGGGGG
>NC_051414.1:23478338-23478839 GCF_015228065.2 Penaeus monodon
AGGGGGGGAATTTAAGGGGGATAAATTAAAAATATAGTCTTATATGGGATTGTTTTTGGGCAAAAGGAATTTAAGGAAAAATTTTGTTTTGCCCCGGTTTAAAAGAGTAAATTTAAGTTTGGGGAAAATAGAAAAATTTTAAATGATAAAAACCCGGGGCCGGGAAGGGGCCAAAAACAATTTAGGCCAAAAAAACTATTAAAATTTTGGAATTTAAACTTTAAACGTTTTTTTGTCTTTCCCAAAAATTAAAAAACTTGGGCCCCAATTTGGGTTGAGATGTGTGCTGTCTGGGGGTCTGTGGTAAAACATGACACTGGTGTGGCATGCGCTCCCTGATGTTGGGGCAACATACTGGGATGGTGGCGCTTGTCTGGGCGCCTGGGAGACACTTGCCTTGTTGGCTGGATCCTCCTGTGACTTTACTGTAAGTGTGTGCCTTGGACCAGTTTGCCAAGCATCATCAGAGTCATCAGTTACAGATGTATCTACAGTCACCTG
>NC_051414.1:23484925-23485004 GCF_015228065.2 Penaeus monodon
GATGTAAGCGACGAGCCTACCGCAAGCAACCAGAGTAAGGGACACATGAGTGGGTTTTTTTTGGGGGAGTTTTTTTTTT
>NC_051414.1:23488180-23488302 GCF_015228065.2 Penaeus monodon
TTTAAAAATTTTCCCGGTATGGTGTGGTTTTTGGGGGGTGTTTTGTGTGGTTCATCATATCTTCATACCATCACCCCATCACCATCATCACCCACCCCACATATAATCATCTCATCACATTT
>NC_051414.1:23488954-23489310 GCF_015228065.2 Penaeus monodon
ACAATAATAAAAATAAAAAAAAGAAAAGAAGGGGAAACAACGAAGAGTTTGGGGGGGGAGAAGGTATAGGTGAAATATTAGGGAAACAGGGACGAATTCATTATTCTTTTCTTTTTTTTGTCATGCCCGGGGTTAGCAAGGGGGCAGAAGAAAATCTTTTGAGACTTTCCTGCACGTTTTAAATCATTAAAAAAGATTTTTTTTTATTTTTGGGGGTTTTTTTCTTTTTTATATTTTTTATTTTTTATGTATTTTATTTAAAACACTGATCATGAACTAGAAAAAAACGAAACGAATTTGGGGTTCTAATTTAATTTTTTAGTTTATTTTATTACTAAGAAAAAGGGAAATGAATG
>NC_051414.1:23489430-23489893 GCF_015228065.2 Penaeus monodon
GTAACAAAGGCAACATTGAAATAAACAAACAAAAAAAATGTGACAAAGGGGGAAGTAACTAAAAAATAAAGGAAAGCCGGGTGGTGATGGGCGAACAGTGCCATGGATAAAAAATGGGGTGAAGTCTGGCGAAAACCCTAAAAATTTAAAAAATTGGGGTGGACGAATCAGACAGTGCATTTTGGGTAATTGCATGTAGGGAACTTGGGGCGAGGTTGCAAGGGATGGAGACCAACTTAGAGTGGTAACAATATACAAATAAAGGGTGGCATAAGGTGATATGGACGGAGAATTTGCAGAAAAAACAAAACAAATTTAACGGGATTGGACCCATTAATGAACAAAACAAAAAAAAGAACAAAGAAACTGGGGTTTAAAAACACAATAAAAACAAAGAAATAAATTCTGTAAACAGAATAATAACATTGAAAAAAACGAAATTTGGGGTACAAAATTTTTGGGC
>NC_051414.1:23489917-23491341 GCF_015228065.2 Penaeus monodon
AGGAGTATTTTTTCCTTTCCCGAGATCATCTCCATTGCTCGTCCCCTATCGGGGGTTCCTTTAATCTCTCCGTTTTTTTCTCAGGGGTGTCCCCGACCCAAAGGGTGGGTTTCTGTGTGCGATGTGGGGAATTTGAATTTTCTATGTTTGCTGATTTTAAGGGCTCAAAAAGGGTTGGGGTTGAAATATCTTTTGTTGTGGTTTTTAGAAATTTGTGATTTAAAGGGTGTGGGGTACGTGTGATGCATCTGCACTTTCACCCGTAATTTCTCCTCTTTTATAGAAAAAGCATTTTTTTTTGTAAAGAAAAAGGGGCGAGATAATGGAGGGAGGGAAGGGGGGGGGGGAAAGGGGAGGGGCCAGGGGTGGAAGGGGAAAAAAGGAGAAAAAAAAGGGGAGGAGATGGGGGCAGTATGATGGGGGGGGGGCGGACGATGAATTTGGGGAGGAAAAAATTTAAATTTTTTGGTCGTTGCTCTTTTTAAAAAGGTTTGTGAAAAGGTTGAAAAATATTTTTTTTTAATCACATATCACGTAAAGATTAAGGGGTCAAATTTGGGGGTCGATGCAGGCCCCCCCCGCTGAAAAATTTTGGGATGCATGATAGTGCGGGATCACGATTGTTGAAGGTGGTCAAGGTTCCCCCAGAGTGATTAACCTTTTTTTTAGCTTATTTTTTGGGCTTGCCAAGGGTCCCCCCAATGAAAATTTATTTTTACTTTAAAACCCCACGTCTATTGACAGTATTCCATAATTGTTTTTTCTGACCGGCCTAACTCATTTTTCTTTTTTTTTTCAGCCCCTTTAAAACCCACCCTCCAAATTTTGTTACCTCCCAATTCCCTCCCCGGGGGTTTTCCCCTAATATTGGACCTAGAACTAAAAACCCCACTGAATGTTTAATGTATTTTTTTTTTAAAGGTATCAATAAAAAATTTGAACTAATTTGGAAACTATAAAAATTTTTCTATAAAAGGGGGTTTTTTTAAAATTTTTTTTTACAATTCAAAGGAAAAAGAATTTTGGGAAAGGAACAGGTTTTATCTCCCCTCATCATAAGGCAGGACTTTCCTATCCCCCACACAGGCCTGTTTTAAAAACCAGATATACCCCACTTCCCGAATATAACCCCAGGTTATTTAGGCTGGCTGTTTTATATCGTGGTAAATTTTTACCCCGGGTATAAAAGGGGGTGGGGCAAAAAACCCTCCCCATTTTCATTTAAAAAATAGTACATACGCAAGAAGAAAAAGCTGCTGTTAATGCGGACCCCTCGTGACCAAATAGCAAAAAATCCTTGTCATTGTCGTTTAATTTTAAAGTATTGCACATTTTACAGACTGAAAATTTTGAAAAATACATGCCTGTTGTGGTAGGCCCGGTAAGTTTCTGTTTGGTGGTCAAAATTTAAAAATACTGCCCTT
>NC_051414.1:23491454-23492000 GCF_015228065.2 Penaeus monodon
GCAAAAACCCGGGAATGCTTTTTCCCCCAAATTTTTAGATTTTTTAATTTTCATTCCCAGCAAAAATAAATACTGCGACATGGGTATAAGCCAAAGTGTTTCAGTCTACAAAAACATAGAAATTTTTGAAAGAAAAATAAACACACTATGGCTATCCCATAGACTTTTGAAGAAGGGAGAGATATCTTCAACTGCGGGCGCCCCGGCCCTACTTTTAGTATTAACTGCGAAAGCTAAAAAAAAAAAAAAAGAACCTTAAGCGTTATTACACCAGATTTTTTTTTACACCTTTTAATGTCACTTATTATTCACATTATGAGAGAAGCAGGTACCGTACCATTTTTTGTTAGGAAATTTTTTTGACAAGGGGGGGCCCCCCGGGATACAGAAATTCCCATTTCCCCAAAGAAAGAATTGTAAAAGGAAAATGATAAAAGAAAATTTGAAAATTTTGCGGGGCAGGATGCACTTTTTGCCCAAAAATAAGAAAAAAATCAGGGAGTGGAGCTTGGGTTTTTTAATCGTGTTCCCCTTTGTTTTTTTTTA
>NC_051414.1:23492115-23492447 GCF_015228065.2 Penaeus monodon
GGTTAAGAGTTACTTTGATATCCTATTTATTTGTAGGACATAAAATAAAAGAAATTGGAAAAAAACCGTTTTGTGCCCGGCTCTGCAAACCACACTCAAAAGAATAAAAAAGTCCCCACAGCCTGAAGACCTTTAAGTCACTTCTATATTTCAATTGGAAAAAAATTGATTTTTCTGAGTTATTTAAAAAACCCAAAATTGCGGTGGGGTGGGTCCCAAAGAAAATTTATATATAGTATTAAAAATGATTCGAAAAATTTGACAGCAGAATTAGTACGAAAAATATTTTATTTCGTATTGAAAATTTCTTGATACGACAAAACACCCCAACA
>NC_051414.1:23492660-23493398 GCF_015228065.2 Penaeus monodon
TAAAATTTTAAAATATACGTGTGTATGTGTGTTTTATGTGTACAATTTACCGTGTATTCGTTGGACTAACCAATAAAAATGAAATCCCCCGGGGCCCGAGCCCCCGGATCACATTTTGATAACAGGGGTTAATATTTGGGGGCGGCTTTTTAGGGAAATGTTTTCATTTTTTTAACCCAAAAAACCAAATTTTGCTTTTTTGGTCCTAGGTTATTCAGAATTCGTGATACGTCGGGGGGCACAGGGGAAAAGGGCCCGAGGGTCAACCGTATGGGTTTAGGGGATCGGGCCCTTTAAAAAAAAATAAAAATTTTTGGGTTTTCCCCGTTAAAAACTGGCGTCACAATTAATTTATATGACGTCCTCTGACCACGTCTTTGTTTTTTAAGAATATATTTCCCCCAAACTTTCATTATGTAAAGTTCTCTTTTCATAAATATTTTTTCCCCAGAGTAGCATTTAATTTACAACTTGAAAAGAGTTTCTTGTCAAATAAGGCTGAGGTTTATCAGTCAATGGAAAAAAAACTACGCTGTACCAATGGTGTAGAGATATGCAATTGCCTGCAAAAAATAAATTTGAGTCAGGAAAGGGGAATTTTTGATGTTTTCCCAAAAATAATCGCATTTCATAAATTAGTGTTAATAATTTTGGTATAAAGAAAAGTCATATTCCGTTACACGCATTAAATTGCAAAATTTTACACACACGGGGAAAATTTGTTTGTTAGTGCCACTG
>NC_051414.1:23493420-23493485 GCF_015228065.2 Penaeus monodon
TCACTTACACACCACATACCAACCGCATGCGCGCAAAACACAAGCACGCCCCCCCCCGCGCGCGC
>NC_051414.1:23493509-23494622 GCF_015228065.2 Penaeus monodon
GTTTTGTTTTAAAAAACATGATAAAATCTTTTTAAATGCTTTTTATTGTCATGGCTTTGGGTTTCAAAAAAAAAATGTCGAGACGTTTTGTATATACTTGCCTAAAAAGGGGAAATTTTCCATTTTCTTCATATCATTCACATACAGAAACTCAAAAACTTTTTGGCAGTGAAATTTTGGCCCCTGTCGAATCGGGCACGGTCATACTGGCTCAACTTTTTTCTTTTTTTGAATTTTTATTAAATGTTTTACAACAAGGTCCAAGTAACATATTTTTGGTTTCGTGAATTTCTTTTAAAAATTTTTCATCTTATTAATGTTTATATTTTTTTGCTTAACCGAAATCGGGAACGGAAAAAAGTTTACTAGTTTTAAAATTGCGAGTTTTTACGTGAAGTATTTAGTTGATTTTATTACCCTCATTTTTGTTTTTCTTTTAAACTTCTTGAAATTTTTTAAATTCGCTATTTCTGCCCATTGCCTTTTTTCATTTTAATCATAAACATACTCCATTTTATCGTGCATGTAATTTAAAAGTATAATTTTTATTTTCCAAAAAATTTCTTCTGTCACCAGCTTTGTTTTCTGTACGATTTCATAACGGCTAATTAGATGAGCCCTATTTTGGTATGTGAAAAATGAGAGCCCAAAAAAGAGGCGATGTAACAGTATAAAAAAAGCGGGGAAGTTTTAATGAATGTAACCCATTGGGTTAAAACTTTGCAGAAGTTTTGACGGGGGTCTTCAGAAACTTGTTGGGATAGTCAAGTAAAAACCCCCCTCGAGGACGAACTCTGCCAGGTCTGACGGGACGCACCGCAAAGGGGCCCCGAACCTTGCCCCTCTCTGCGCTGATGGGGATTGCCGGAACTTGCGGAAAACCCGCGACAGCCCAAAAGGGGGTCCTTTCGGCGCAGACGCATCATACGAAAGATTCCGCTTTCACCCCCAAAAACCTCTCCGCCAGTAGAAGGGGTCACCAACCGGAAAATGCTGTAGGGTGTACAGTTTGGCGGGCCCGGGGACTGGTGTCTACCTTTGAAAATCCGAATTGTTTGGGGGAAGGGTAAGAAGGCCGGAATAAACCCCCTAAAATTTGGGGGTTTTTTTTTC
>NC_051414.1:23495340-23495616 GCF_015228065.2 Penaeus monodon
CTTTCCGGCTATATAACATAAAGATATTACAAACAGCATTGAAAATATGAGAAGCCCCTTTTAACGTGCCCGCGCATCAGTTTTGTGAAGAATGAATGTCATTAAAGGACCAATTTCTTGAGACAGTCTCTGTGGTGTAGCGGCTAGCACGAGGGTCTTTAAAACCGTAGACTCGGGTTTTCGTTTCCCCGGGCGGAGGCTAATCAATAATTTTTTCTCACTTTATTTTCGATTTTTTTCCTTCACATACAGAAAAATGCTTCCAGTATGTATCGC
>NC_051414.1:23496161-23496402 GCF_015228065.2 Penaeus monodon
ATTATGGCGCCCGAACAGGGACCGGCGTAATGAGGAGTACGTTGTTTTGGATGGATTGTATTATGGATTGCGTGTTAAAGTAAAAAATCAAAAAGGGAATTTATTAGGATGAGTCATTAGCAGTTTTCCATTAAACTGGGCAAGGAGATCGGACTAGAAGGTGAGGAGTAAAGACTTCGCGTTAACGAGAGAACAAGAACTAAAGGAAGAAAAGCAGTGTGAAACGCGATGCACGAGCCAA
>NC_051414.1:23496454-23496613 GCF_015228065.2 Penaeus monodon
ATGTAAAAAACAGCGAAGTGTATGAAATCGAAAAACTAAGACTAGAAATTGAAAAGGAGAAGCTGAAAGGAGGTGCTGAAAGACTATTGAAAACAGAGTCCATGTGTGCACCGAAATTCCCAAAACTACCATTGTTCAACGATCAGTTAGACAGTATGA
>NC_051414.1:23496721-23498407 GCF_015228065.2 Penaeus monodon
TCAACACTTATCTCCCACTAAAGTAAAGACTATGATTCTGTAAAAGGAGCCTTGCTCAAATGTTTTCAATGTACGGCTGAAGGTTATCGCTCTAGATTTAGGAAAAGCTAAATTTTTCAAAGGGGAATCCGCATGCAAAATTGGTAATCGCTTAAAGAATTATTTGAAAAGGTGGATAGATTTGTCAGGGGCAGAGAAGTCGTACGATGGATTCATGGATTTAGTGCTCATGGAACAATACATGAATGCATGTAATAAGAATATGATTTTGTTTTTAAAGGAACATGAATTAAGAATTTTTAAGATTTAATTAAATATGCAGTTGTATGTTAGGCACGGTAGTCCGAGCAAGAAATTTGTTGAGAGAGTTGTTAGGGTTGTGAAGGAATGTTGCACGTCGATCTAAAGTCAGATGAGTCAAGCGTTTGGGGTTCTGGTGTTGTTCATAAGGGTCAGTATCGTAAGTGTTTTGTGTGTGGTGGTTTCTAATCATATGTCGCGTTAAATTTTTATTACAAGTATGGTGCGAGACCTAAGGATAGATCGATGAAAGGCAAGAGCGAGAATATGGCCCGCTTTGCTGTAAGCATGGAAGGTTGAATGTTGCACGAGGTGAGGTCGAAGGTACTCTTTAATGTGTTGCGAGATCAAGGATGTGATACGGTCTTTGGTTTTAAAGGGTAGTCTAGTGCCGAGGTGCAAGTTTTCAGGTAGACATGTAAGTGTTAAAAATGGCAAATGGCTTGGTTTTCACCTATCTGAAGTAACATTAAGTAAAATGTCCATTCTATGTCGGGGATGCCTTGGCTGCTTGTTTGGGGAGTCCGTGTATGATTTGGTAATAGGCAAGGGAAGGGGTTAGAGACGGGGAAACTGTCAAATTAGGAGCCGTAACTACTAGACAACAAGTAAAAAAAAACAAGATAAGAATAGCTCCCAAAACTAAAGGTAAAGGAAGTGCTTGCTATCTGAAAGATAAGAATTTAGCTGAACAACAAAGGAGTGATATAACGTTAAACAATATACGAAAATACGCGGAATGTAAAAGGCGATTCAGAAATCTGATAATGAATATCATGAATTTGTGTTTAAGAAAGGAATCTTGTATAGAAGATTAGTACACGCAGATAATGCATTGAACAGTTAATTGTTCCGTGGAGTCGAGGAACGCAGTTATGGAGATAGCCCATAGGGTTTATTAAAGTAGGTCACTTGGGAAAAGAAAACGCTCATGAGAATTCAAAATAAATTCTTTTGGCCCGGTATGTCGTCTGAGGTGGCAAGGTTTGTCGGTCATGCGATCCATCCAGCGCCCCGTAGACAAGGGAAGAGTGTCAAGCGCGAAACTAGGTTTGAATGCCGATGATCACCGAACCATTCCAGAGAGGGCTGTAGACATAGTCGGACCACGAACCCCGCGCAGATGACGGGTCACGTACATACTTACTATTGTAGACTACGCCACACGCTATCCCGAAGCCATCCCGCTAAAGAAAAGTTGTAACTGTGAATGTTGCAGAAGCGCTAATGTCTGTGTTTAGCAGAGTCGAATACCCAAGGAGATCATGAGTGATAAGGGGAGTCAGTTTCGGTCAGATGTGATGCAGGAATTTAACAGGTTGTATCAGTAAAGGGTATTAGCACAACTCCATACCATGCAATGAGCAATGGATTAGTAGAGAGATT
>NC_051414.1:23498687-23498873 GCF_015228065.2 Penaeus monodon
AGGAAGAACTGCAGAAGCAGGCGATTCCTATCAGTATTATTATGACAGGAAGGCAAAAGACAGGTATTTAAAAGGAAGGCGATTAAGCTTTACTATTGCTGCCTACTAATAGTAATAAATTACTAATGCATTGGCGAGGCCCATTCATTTAGTAAAGAAAATAATAAATGGGAATTACATGATAAA
>NC_051414.1:23499573-23499709 GCF_015228065.2 Penaeus monodon
GCATTCAGACTAGTAAGGGATTGCTACAGTTTACAGTTATGCCTTTCGGTTTAATAAATGCGAGCGCTACGTTTAACAGGTTAATGAGGATCTTGTTTGGCGACGTTAAGAATGTAGAGACGTTTGTGGATGATAT
>NC_051414.1:23501540-23502021 GCF_015228065.2 Penaeus monodon
ATCAATAAAATGAAAATTAACCACAAGCATAATCAACAGCGCAAAGGAAACAGGCTCCGTGGAATAGTGATCGCTGACAGTACAACACATTGACTTTCAAATTGTTTACCAACACACTGAGGTTAAGGAATTTTAAATTTAAATCTATCTTACAGATTCACGGGAAAGCGCAGGTAAATGCTCAAAATATATTGACAAGAAAAGAGATACAAAAAATGAATCCTTGTCTCCGACATCTTCATCTCACGATTTTCTCTCAAGGTCTTTAAAGTCCGTTAATGACTCGCTTTCCAAGTTCAAACACCATGAGATTTGAGGCATAAGAGTCCGGATTTGACGCTTATTCTATCTTTCCTTTTTGAAATACCCTTTCCCCCACCCCAAAGGGATATTGTTTTGAAAGGGATATTGTTTTGTATCATCTGACACGTGTACTTAATATCCCATTAGCGTCATACAGACGTCATCTGACTTGTGTAAG
>NC_051414.1:23502044-23502437 GCF_015228065.2 Penaeus monodon
AAGAGTAGGCCTATTTTGCTTTCACTTTGTTACACGACGAAGCTGATTTTTTTTCTTTGCCGTGGCAACGCGCGGCTGGTGGCCAGGGGTCCTCCAAGCGAAGGTCGGGTCCTGGTCACGGTCTGAGGGGCAGGAAGGACAGAAGTCAGGCTGTGGCTTCTTCCCCCCAGAAATCAAAGGTCCTTCGAGAGTCGTCGCCATCCTGGCCCTCGCAAGGCAGCTCGGGGCGAAAACAGGGCCATTATGGCATTTACGTGCCATATGGGAGGGCAGAGTTTGGTACGGAGGAAATGATAGCGATATGTGGTAGCAGATTTCGTGAATATTTCGCTTTAAAATAATAATAATCAAAGGTAAAAAATCTTTGTTGGACGATATATTTGTATGCATGTG
>NC_051414.1:23502975-23503045 GCF_015228065.2 Penaeus monodon
GCGAAAGTTTATTTAGATGGTATATATATAATAATATCATATACAGCGATATAATTTAAGTTTTATAATG
>NC_051414.1:23503148-23503420 GCF_015228065.2 Penaeus monodon
CACACATAAAGGAAAAGGTAGAAGTACAGGTAGAGAGAGACAGATGGGGGAGGCTTCTCCAATGGCACCTGCGTGGCACTAAGTGCCACTTGGCATTACGGGGATTCGATCCCGCGCCACCGGATCCGCAGTGCGACGCGCTAACCGTTCGGCCATCGCGGCACCGGAAGAGGAAGGCAAGTCACAGCCTCTTGTCTTGGCTCTCGGCCGCGGCTGCTGCCTCCCCCCCCATCCCCACCCCTATAGTAATAGTAATATTTTTTTTTTTTTTT
>NC_051414.1:23503760-23503996 GCF_015228065.2 Penaeus monodon
GCGATACATACTGGAAGCATTTTCCTGTAAATGAAGAAAAAAAAAAGTTTAAAAAAGTGAGAAAAAATCAGTAAATAGTCTCCGTCGGGAATCGAACCCGAGTCTACGGTTTTAGAGACCGTCGTGCTAACCGCTACACCACAGAGACTGTCTTAAGGGGAAAGGTCCATTAATGACATTCATTCTTCACAAAAGCTGATGCACGGACACGTTCAAGATGCTGCTTATATTTTCAA
>NC_051414.1:23504604-23504733 GCF_015228065.2 Penaeus monodon
AGAAGAAGGCTGGAGTACAGGTAGGGAGACAGACGGAGGAAGCTTCACGCTAACCGTTCGGCCATCGCGGCACCGGAAGAGGAAGGCAAGTCACAGCCTCTTGTCTTGGCTCTCGGCCGCGGCTGCTGC
>NC_051414.1:23504876-23505346 GCF_015228065.2 Penaeus monodon
ACACGCTTTCTTTCATATATCTTATTTCATTTCGCAGTCATATTTATTCTTTTTTTTATATTTCTTTTTAATTTGTCATTCACATGCATACAAATATATCGTCCAACAAAGATTTTTTACCTTTGATTATTATTATTTTAAAGCGAAATATTCACGAAATCTGCTACCACTATCGCTATCATTTCCTCCGTACCAAACTCTGCCCTCCCATATGGCACGTAAATGCCATAATGGCCCTGTTTTCGCCCCGAGCTGCCTTGCGAGGGCCAGGATGGCGACGACTCTCGAAGGACCTTTGATCTGGCGGGAAGAAGCCACAGCCTGACTTGCTGTCCTTCCTGCCCTCAGACCGTGACCAGGACCCGGACCTTCGCTTGGAGACCCACTGGCCACCAGCCGCGCGTTGCCACGGCAAAAAAAAAAATCAGCTTCGTCGTGTAACAAAGTGAAAGCAAAATAGGTCTACTCTT
>NC_051414.1:23505370-23505866 GCF_015228065.2 Penaeus monodon
CTTACACAAGCCAGATGACGTCTGTATGACGCTAATGGGATATTAAGTACACGTGTCAGATGATACAAAACAATATCCCTTTCATGAATACTTATTATGATAAGAATTTAAATATCGACCTTTATTTGTGGTTGGGGTGGGGGAAAGGGTATTTCAAAAAGGAAAGATAGAATAAGCGTCAAATCCGGACTCTTATGGCTCAAATCTCATGGTGTTTGATCTTGGAAAGCGAGTCATTAACGGACTTTAAAGACCTTGAGAGAAAATCGTGAGATGAAGATGTCGGAGACAAGGATTCATTTTTTGTATCACTTTTCTTGTCAATATATTTTGAGCATTTTCCTGCGCTTTTCCGTGAATCTGTAAGATAGATTTAGATTTAAAATTCCTTAACCTCAGTGTGTTGGTAAACAATTTGCAAGTCAATGTGTTGTACTGTAAGCGATCACTATTCCACGGTGCCTGATTCCTTTGCGCTGTTGATTATGCTTGTGGT
>NC_051414.1:23506487-23506566 GCF_015228065.2 Penaeus monodon
AGAAAAAGATTGAAGTACAGGTAGAGAGAGACAGACGGAAGAGCTTCTCCAATGGCACCTGCGTGGCACTAAGTGTCAC
>NC_051414.1:23506679-23506851 GCF_015228065.2 Penaeus monodon
GTCTTGCGTCCTGTGGGGCTCAGCTAATTGTTGTTGGTAACATGCTGTTCATTCTACTTACCAATTTTTTTTTAATGATTAATTTTGATTATTTTATCATTCCTTTCATTTTGTTATTTTTCACGTCGAAAATCAAAACTTTGATAATTTATGAAATATGACAGGTACACAG
>NC_051414.1:23506982-23507114 GCF_015228065.2 Penaeus monodon
TAATTGGGGGATAAGCAAAGATAGGCACATAGTCTACCCCCCCCCCCCATTATGAGAATAAGAATGTTACAAAGACATGGGAATAGCACAAAATAAATGCATAAAAAGGAAGGAGAAAGAAAGGATTGGGGA
>NC_051414.1:23507146-23507431 GCF_015228065.2 Penaeus monodon
TCGAATAAGCAGTTATTTATAATGGCAAGGTTGAATTGGAGGAAAAAAACAAAAAACTAAAGAGGGGAATTTAATAGAGATGATGCGATTAATATTGGTCGGTTATAAGAAAGATATAATGGATAACAAAGGAAATAAAAGGGATTTCCTTTAATAGAAAGAGAGAGAAAACAAAGAAAGTACCCATATACATCAGTGTTGCACAAAAAAGTCATAAACCGGTGGGCAAAGAGAAACAAAGGAGACAGGGCTGGCCGGCAAGGATAGAGACGTAGCGAAAAGAGA
>NC_051414.1:23507489-23507902 GCF_015228065.2 Penaeus monodon
AAGAAGAAAAACTGAATACAAGAAACAAAATTTCAGGAATGAAAAAATAGAGAAAATAGTAAACACTTTTCGGCACAAGCATGCATAATGTGTCTCGAATTCCAAAGAACATTCACAAGTCATAACCTCCACACCGTAGTCCCAAAACTGAATTACGATATTTACAAACTTAAGCAAACACAGGAACTAGCATGAAATCGCATATGAATCACCTATAGAATGCGGTGAAAACAACCATTCCAAATATTTATGCAAATAAACATGAGACACTTGCCTGTAGATGGATATGTGAGACAGGAGACGAAAAAGGGAGAAAGAGGGAAGCAGAAAGGGCTTCCTTGTAAAAATATTCTGCGTCAAAAATATACAAGAGAGAGGACAGAAATAAAAAGATAGTGTTCACTGAAAAACTG
>NC_051414.1:23507936-23508099 GCF_015228065.2 Penaeus monodon
TACAATACCCACCATGTAGATATATACCAATTTCGAATTCCGCCTCTTTCTATACTTACATTCATTCAGCTATCCAGAAAGAAATAAGAAATCTAAATTTCTCAAAAGAAGTAAGAAGAGAAAGAGAAACAAAGAGAAATAAAGGGGGCAGGGGTGGCCGACA
>NC_051414.1:23508480-23508558 GCF_015228065.2 Penaeus monodon
CGAATTCCGCTTCTTTTTGATTTTGTCAAATGACAGTCCTCGTCAGAAAGGCAGGGGAACGCCGAGATCGATCTGGGC
>NC_051414.1:23508759-23509262 GCF_015228065.2 Penaeus monodon
GTCAGAGTCATTTAAGGCATTTTTATGAATTTTGATTCCCCCCCCCTCTCTCTCTGTGCGTAACTTCGTAACTTTGTATCACTATAAACTTTCTGGTTCTATTATTTTGCATCCAACTTTTGATCTATGTCCACTTGCTGAAGGGCCTTTCTTCCTTCCCTTTCACACTTATTGGGCTTTCCTCCCGTATATGACCCGTACTAATAACTTTACCATCAGACCTGTCAGAGACAACAACCAGGGTCGTGGTGGCCCTTCTTGCCAAGCGCCCGGCAACGTCTTCCTTCTCTGACTGAAGACGCAGGAGTTGCGGTCTGAAAGGAGAAGTGGCTGGATTGTTTTCTTTTTAGGAGGGAAATTTAAACCAGTGGAAATCAGCTTTCCATCCTGTGACAACTCTTCTTCTTCTCCGCCCTTCACACCGAGATTAGAAACGCACGCTTCCATCTTCCATCTTTCTCGATTTCCTTGTTCCCGGGAGAGTCACAAACACTCATGCTCAG
>NC_051414.1:23509345-23509796 GCF_015228065.2 Penaeus monodon
GCCGTAACTGCCGAGAGCCACGACAAGAGGCTCTAACTTACCTTCCTCTTTCGGTGGCGCGGTGGCCGAGTGGTTAGCGTGTTGCACTGTGGATTGAATCCCCTTGATGCCAAGTGGCACCTAGTGCCACACAGGTGCCACTGGAGAAGCTTCCTCTGTCTGTCTCTGTCTACAACTTTTTTTTTTTTTAGTATATATATGTGTGTGTGTGTGTATAAGGGTGGTAATTCTTAAAAAAGTATCAACTATTACTTGTCTTTCTCCTTATTAACACGGGCCTTGTAAAATAGTCAATCTACGCAACGTGCTGAATAACCACTGGAATCAGGGCTCAGAAGAATAAGTGCAGTAAATGGCTTGGGCAGCACATTATAAGGAACTGAAGATCTAAATTCACTTTACCAATTCATGGGAAAACAAAGTGAATTGCGTCGACAAAGTGAAGTTAAAT
>NC_051414.1:23510190-23510494 GCF_015228065.2 Penaeus monodon
TAAGTGACTTTCAGAAAATAAACGTTCGTAAGAGGGCAACACCTAGTTGTACCGTGCGACCTTGAGATTGCCAGCGGCAGTGTCACGTTTTGTTTTCCCCATTCATTTTCTCCGCCCCTATGATGCCTACACATACGGTCTCTTTTTCTTTACAAGGTCTTTTATCTTGCGCGTCTGTTTCTTATTTGCAAAATCTTTTATAATCTATGTGTTTCTTTTTAGTCAGTTTTATTAATGGTTGAAAAAACGGTATCACATGAATCGCAAATATACCTTTTCAAAACACTAAAAGAAAATGTTTGTG
>NC_051414.1:23510581-23510896 GCF_015228065.2 Penaeus monodon
GAAATAAACTAAATAATTAATAGGATATGAAAACATTATCCTTTAAAATAGATCAAAGTTTTAAAAGAAATATGAAAACAAGGTTACAAATTAATTTATCGTATTTGGAAACTACGTTCATCTGCATTTTTTGTAAAATGAAAAGGAAGGAATAATAATAGTTAATCTTTCAGGGAGCATATAACATGCAACATCCATTAACGACACTGATTCTTCACAAAAACTGATGCACGGACACGTTGAAGATGCTTCTCATATTTTCAATGCTGTTGTAATATCTTTGTGTTATATAGACTGGAGTGTTATGAATGATCG
>NC_051414.1:23511421-23511654 GCF_015228065.2 Penaeus monodon
AAGAAAAAGGTAGAAGTACAGGTAGAGAGAGACAGATGGGGGAGGCTTCTCCAATGGCACCTGCGTGGCACTAAGTGCCACTTGGCATTACGGGGATTCGATCCCGCGCCACCGGATCCGCAGTGCAACGCGCTAACCGTTCGGCCATCACGGCACCGGAAGAGGAAGGCAAGTCACAGCCTCTTGTCTTGGCTCTCGGCCGCGGCTGCTGCCTCCCCGCCACCCAGCCCCTA
>NC_051414.1:23512069-23512357 GCF_015228065.2 Penaeus monodon
CTTTTTTTGCGATACATACTGGAAGCATTTTTCTGTATGTGAAGGGAAAAAATCGAAAATAAAGTGAGAAAAAATTATTGATTAGCCTCCGCCGGGAATCGAACCCGAGTCTACGGTTTTAAAGACCATCGTGCTAGCCGCTACACCACAGAGACTGTCTCAAGAAAATTGGTCCTTTAATGACATTCATTCTTCACAAAAACTGATGCGCGGACACGTTAAAGTGCTCTCATATTTCAATGCTGTTGTAATATCGTTAGTTTATAGCCATGCATATTTATGTTATAT
>NC_051414.1:23512457-23512996 GCF_015228065.2 Penaeus monodon
AGAACAGTACAAGTTATTATATTTTTTTTGTGCATATCATGTTCAACCAAAACAGAACAGTACACTGAAAATAAGATTAAATTCTGTAGATGGTAAAAAGCATCTTTGAATAATTAGACCACAGTAAAATGATCTAATGCATTATAGTTAGCAATTGAAAACAACTTATATGATCTTTACCTGAGAGTATGCAGTCAGCCAGTATGTCTGTGAGTGTACTTGCTAAGTCACACATAATAGTTGGACTTGTTTTTGCCAGCAGCACTGTGCAAACCTGCAAAAGTGTGGATTAGTTTCTGTTTTCTGTATATTTCAAGGTTAGGGGAGAAAAGCTTGCTAAACATACAGAGGAAGAAGTGCATTTTGTGCACTGCTGTTCAATATTTAGTCTTTTGTCCGTTACTGTTCATATTATGCCTATTTAAATTCAGTATCACAAATTTCTGTGATATGTTTTAGTGTACCTTAAGCATACTAAAACAGCCTACTCACAAGGGCAAATGTCTATTAATGAAGAGAATTATATTCTTTACTGTGTA
>NC_051414.1:23513046-23514181 GCF_015228065.2 Penaeus monodon
AAAAAAAAAACACTGATCAATATTTTCAATGATTTCTGCAACTACTTTTGTAGTTTGTATTCGACAGAATATATTTTGCGAGGGGCCTCATTTATATAAAAAGAAAAGAGCAAAAAGAAAAACAAAATTTTTGGAACCATAGGAAGACAGAGTTGTATTTTCAAGATTGGTAAGGTGGAAGCATGTTTTGGTATTCCCTAAACAATTACATATGTTTCCTAATGAGAAAGGCTCTCTCAACATGATAATCTTAAGACTGCAACTGTTTATTTTTGTTTTATTGATAATAACAATACTTTCAAACTCACCAAGCATGTTCGCAGACCAGCGGGAATAAATTCTTCGGAATTAGCTACATTATTATCGTCAGGTTGCACAGCACACACCACACTTTGAAGGAGACTAAGGGCTGCACAATGTGCCTCCTCACATACCACTCTTGTGTTCTGCTCTTCATGCCTATGAGAGATGTTCCAATTCTTATATTACAAAGCAGTGTTTACTCTATTACCCTGTGTTACATACAAACAGATATTGGTATGAAGTTTGTGCACATGCTAATAACTTTATAGTGATACCAAATTCATACTTACATGTATATAGCAATGTTAGTAAAGAGCTGTATGGCTCTGCAAGCAACCTGGATATTCCCATCATAAACACATTCTCTGCACAAATCCACAAGTGAACAGTCTGTAAAAATTATAAAATTGTTTGAAGTATGTGAAAAGTCAACTGCAATAAACAATCATAATCAAGCTTATGTAAATATATATGGTCTCATCTTTACCTGGAGTCAAAGTTATACGTGGTAATGCAGGAGCAGCAGTTAAAGATGCCAAAACAGAGAGAGCTGTTGTTGTCATGGCAGCATTATGCTGTGATGATCTAGTGAACTCAACCAGTATTTCAACATTTTCTGCTGACCATGCATGAGGTGCTGCTTCTGCTAGATAACCCAGTTCTCCCAACACTGCTTGGCGTACTCCAAGGCGAGTTTCCTTCTCAAGATATCCCATCAACAGATCCACCTTCATTTGATTAGAAATGTTCCACAATCAGCATAAAAAAACAAATATTCTTATGTAATAGTTAGGCATTTTCATAAACCCAAATTGAATTTGTAAGCCTGGCT
>NC_051414.1:23514290-23514708 GCF_015228065.2 Penaeus monodon
AATAAAATGCACGAGAAAAAATATACACTGCATATCAATATCAAATAATTAAATCATTAACAATAATTCTAATACTTTTCCTGCTAAAGACAACAGAGAATGGCAAATTCATACCTGCTGGGGAATGTCTACAAGAATATGGGCTGCCAGTTGGGTAAGAGTGTGAAGAGTTGTTATCACTACACGCTGTGTTGGGTATTCTTTTAAGAGCTCCAGGCACAAACTTCGTACCTGTGGAATAGGAATGAATAATAAATAAAGGTGATTACATTCCAGTCCTCATACATAAATTGCTTATTTTATAAAATTGAAGCCATATTACATGACACTAACATCAGTATATACAGGCTTGAAGCAAGTTATATTTGGAAACCAAAAGGGGTTCATCTACTTATTGCCCTCTCCTCCTTAAAAACAA
>NC_051414.1:23514804-23516609 GCF_015228065.2 Penaeus monodon
TATCTACACATTCTCAAAGACATATTTTTCTGTCTAAATGGTACACCCTTTTAATAACTGCTTGTTCTAGCTATTCCCTTCTTGTCATGTCTTTAATGCATATTCTAATATTCCTTATAATTATTTCCAATGGGAACTTTTCCTTACTGTAGCAGCAGTTTCTGCATCATGATGCATATGCTGAAACACCTGGATAAGCTGGAGCTTTACATCAACAGGTGTTGCAAGACCACCAATCATGTGGGTCAAGCGCTCACACATATTCATAGCAAAGGTCCTGTTCAGAAAGGTTTTCATTTAGCATTTGATACAATTGTTCTTTCTGATATAAAGTCAGCACTTATGAAATATTACAAACATTTACAACATTATATATATTTAATGTAACTTATTGCTAGACTTTGACAAAATATAGGTTCAGCTTTTTTAATATTAAATCCGATCAATGACCCACTTCGACTTTGCAGCATATTTTTCTGCAGCCATAATGGCAGCCTGGAGCTCCACTGATTCCTTTGCATCTAGAGCTTCACGGATTAGATGCTGCACCTGGCGGTTCTCCCCCACAACACCAGACATCCAGCCCAGGGTTCGGAGGGTGAGGGCTCGGGCTAACTGCAAAGCATGGAATATATTGGAAATCGTATCACAAAACTTCATAACTGAGAAGGACTTTTTTTCTATATATATATGGATTATATAAATGTAAAAACCTGTATAACAATAAATGAGGGATTTCTAAAAGGAAGAAAAAGAATTTTAAACAAAACAATAAGAAGAGAGAAAATGAGCTTGTCTATTAGAAATATGAGCAACTTACAGGGTCATTTGAATGCATTACAGTAGTGATGCGTCTCAGGAATTCATCCACATTGATGAGTTTATCTAAGTGTCGACCGCATGACTCTACAACCTCTACAACACACACACGCACAAAATTACTCCTGTGGAAAAAATATGAATTGTACATTAGTTTGAGAAAGTATTGGATCAGTTTTTAATAAATTACTGAACCACATATGACTTAACTTTGCACAGTGTATAATCTAGAGGAATCAACTTTCTTCTTATACACAACTCACCCTGGAGTTTCTTGTCGAAACACTTCTGCCAACTTGAGAAGAGCCGAATTAATGAGAATTGGAAATGGGTACTTTTCAAACAAGGCAGGAAATTTAGAGATGGCTTCACACTGTTCCCCTGTTCTAGAAGATTTTAATCCTGGAAACGGCAAATGAGATTAGTGTTAATCATCATGTACATTTCCTACTTATCATATTACATTTCCTCCCTACTCCAATATGATATTCAGAGCTATACCATTTTAGTTAATAGATTTCCAATATGACAAAATTTCATGCAGTTATATTTTCCTACCTTAAAAAAATCTATATCTATCAATTTACTGTATATTTAGTATAGATCTAGTTCTACATAGTAAACAGCACATGGAAATGATGGACTAATGAACTCTGAAACATTCTCCACCTATAGTAACTTTGTTGAAAACTGAATATAAAGGATTTATTCAATATAATACTTGCAGAAGCTGCTTTGATAATCATTACACTGTTTAGGGGGATGGTTGTGGATCATTTGATATTTTCTGGGTGTGCTCTAAATAAAAAGTGTCAGTGGGAAAAGAGTCAGGTTTGTGGGAATATATATGATGCATATCTAACCCCCACCTCAAGCAACAAAGAATCCTCCACATATGTACAGCATGACAGAGCTCTGTAGTATACTCTATTTGGCTGTGAATATGGGGTTGCAGGAGGACAATATAGTGACTTATTCTGTATTCA
>NC_051414.1:23516808-23516889 GCF_015228065.2 Penaeus monodon
TTACAAGATTGGATGGCTGTGACAAATAAAAATATTACCAATATTTACATTCTCCTAAAATGAAGAACAAAAATCCAAACA
>NC_051414.1:23517151-23517282 GCF_015228065.2 Penaeus monodon
CCCTGGATGACAAAGAATCCCTATGTATGTATGGCAGGAGGGAGCATGAGAGAATCACATGACTCATCACCCATCCAGCTACGCACCCTCACAGCGCAGTGGCTTCTATCAGGCAGGCGAGTAACTTCCTA
>NC_051414.1:23517559-23517977 GCF_015228065.2 Penaeus monodon
TGTGTACTGGAGAGTGAGAGGAGTCCACCCATACGGTTATTCGAAAATATTCTAACCAATTACCTCTAAACGCAACACCATACCTCTGTCAAGCTCCAGCAAGGCAGAGTTCCCGTCTTGGTCCTGCTCATTCAACCCCAAGTCAGGGAAGGAAATTGGCCTTGCTAGTGCCGTTGCCATACCGAAATTCCAGCAATCAACCTGCCACTGTGTCCCTGTAATCTTTATCCACTTTATTCTTGTTGATTCTTCACAGTTTTAACACACCAAACAGTAATATTAACTCAATAAGTCCCAATCATTCCTTCAATGTTTTGGTGTCGGCGCTGGGAGGTCGCTTACACACCGGGACAATCGCTGCGCCTGCATCCGCTTTTGAAGTTGCTGGAGAGAAATGGGTAGATAAGTAGGTTGACAA
>NC_051414.1:23518046-23518140 GCF_015228065.2 Penaeus monodon
CAGTGTGTGTGTGTGTGTAATACATACTTTACAACATCACATACATAGTTCCTGTACTATGTCTATCTATTTATCCCATTCTGGTACAGTAAAT
>NC_051414.1:23521528-23521850 GCF_015228065.2 Penaeus monodon
CTTTTCCATTGCCTTCCTTTCTTACTTTCTTCCACTCACTGATATACTTTTGCAAATCTTAGTTTCAGTGGCATTCGCATGTCCAAAGATACTCCGCTCACTTTACTCCATCTCCTCAATACTCTTGTCGTACTTCTGCCACCACCGATCCTTAAGCTTTGAATTCGGTGGTCTGTTTTAGTCTTATGCTGTCCTCTGATATAATGTTAACTTCTTGCCCCTCTCTGTTACTGGTTATTATCTTTGACTCTTCAGTTTTTGCTTGAATCCCCCTCTTTCACTCCATGTCAAATATCTGTGTTGTAAATTCTCTTCCGTATTC
>NC_051414.1:23522901-23523003 GCF_015228065.2 Penaeus monodon
GATTATACACATTTATTATTTACACGACTATCCGAGGGTGGGGGAGGGTTAAGAAGGAAATTAGTAAGTGGGAGAGGGAGAAAGGGAGGGGAATTGCTTAAA
>NC_051414.1:23523233-23523298 GCF_015228065.2 Penaeus monodon
GTGGATTTAAGGAAGATTTAGGAGTGAGATGGGATGGCAGAGCGGGAAGCATAAAGGTAGAGGGA
>NC_051414.1:23524046-23524237 GCF_015228065.2 Penaeus monodon
GCGTATGTCCACGCTACTTCCCACAACATACACACAAATTTATATATCAAGGATATATTATTTCTATAGGCAATTCAGTTGAAGTTCACTTTGTCCCAAAGGAATAAAGTGATATTAGGATTGATAATATAAACTCAGATATGCCATATATAAATTTGATCACGATACTCTAACACTGGCACCCAAAGTAC
>NC_051414.1:23525460-23527280 GCF_015228065.2 Penaeus monodon
TCATAAAATCAGTTACAGGATTCAGAAGCAGATGGACTCTTGTGATTTTAAGTTAATATTCACTTCAATTTTCATCTATAATAGGTATGGTCATCACAGTCTTGCTGCTGGTATGTATGGTGTGTTGAGTTGGAGAGTTTGCTCAGACCAGCAGCATTTTTGGGTATCTGCCCTTGGTGAAGTGAGTCGTGGTGAGGCTAGTCCACTGGCTTCAGGAGACAGGGCTAGTAACCTGACAGCTGCAAATACCCACCTTCACAGAGCATTATCAGCTCTCAAGGTAAAGAAAGGGAAAAATACATTTTTGAATTATGATATAATTGATTCCATTTTATTTTTCTGTTTTATGAATTAACTTCATATGAAGGACTATTTCAGTACTTAACATGTGGCTGGCTTCATTTTATTTTTCCTCTTCACAGGCTGCTAGCACATCCAGTCAACCAATGACCTTCTGCCAGGAGTATGTGAGGCTTAGAGCTGAAACATTCATGTGTCATGCTCAGCTGCTTCATGCCTGCCTCTCCCTGCGCACTGCCCCTCCTCCAGCTATAGCTGCTTCTTTAGCAACATCCACTAGAGATGACCTGCTCAGATGTGGTCGTGTATCCCAGCAGCTTGCAAAATCAGCTAGAGATTTCAACAGTTTGGCCTCACAGTATGGGACCCTCTATCAGGTAATTTATGGGAGTTAAAAGAATTTAATCAATATTTTTGAAATATTAAGACATTTTCATACAACAATATTCTGTGAATTTGCACTCAGGTTACATTTTTCTGTTGCAGTCAGTATTTGATGCTGATCCTCAAACCTTGTGCAACATTGCACTTCTGCAGCAGGGTGCATTACTTGTGGCTCAAGGCATTGAGATCATAACTAGACCCTCAGCTGGTCAGTTGACAGAAGACTATACTGGGCCAGATCTCACTACTATCACAAGCAAGCTTGGTGGTGGAGAGACTGTAGAGACACAGACTATCATCACTGTTTTAGAGGAAGCCACAACAATGGTTCGCAGGTTGGCTCAGGTAATGGAAGCTATGGCAGTGATTATGTCCAAAGTTCCGTAAGAATGTGCTTATATTCTGCTTTAATATATATTTATCAGTAATTAATATTTACTCTACAAATATCTTATCCTCCTTATGTAATCTCAGGTATCATGTGAAGTCAAACCAGTAAGGGAGCAGCATCTTCAGCTTCTTCAGGGAATTTCACAAGTGCTAACAAGTGTTCCACTGCCATATCCTCGCTTCTTCTTCCAAACTCTCCAGAAAACCACCATTACCTTAGCTCTTTTACCACAACCACGCACTCCTGGAGACCCAATTTCAGTCCAGGTTTGTAAGGTTTATATTGTTTGATGAAAGACAGAATAAAATCATTATTTTGACATTTTTTTGCATCATGAATTTTATACTCATACCAATTATTTGAATATCCACAGACATCATCACAATTGGCTGTAAAAGTTGAGGGGGTTATAGGCCATGGCAGAAGGCCTGGACTTTTCCGATCTGTTCGCTCTGTCACACTAACTGTGAACTCAGTGATCCAGAATCGTCCTCAGCACACAATGGACCTAAAGATTGAGCCCAATGAGACTTTAACCCAAACTGCAGAACCTCATAATGACTTCTTTGCTGCACAATTTCTCTTAGGATTTCCTGTGCCTGGACTGTACCAAGTAAGTTGTTTATACATATAGCATAAACTGCATTACCACTTCAAAACTTTTACAAAGCAACAATATTTTTTTGTATTGTAATTGTTTCTATTCCTCTGTGTTGGTGGGGTGTGTGTGTTTTGGGGGGTGTTG
>NC_051414.1:23528050-23529842 GCF_015228065.2 Penaeus monodon
GAGGAATAGAAACAATTACAATACAAAAAAATATTGTTGCTTTGTAAAAGTTTTTGAAGTGGTAATACAGTTTATGCTATATGTATAAACAACTTACTTGGTACAGTCCAGGCACAGGAAATCCTAAGAGAAATTGTGCAGCAAAGAAGTCATTATGAGGTTCTGCAGTTTGAGTTAAAGTCTCATTGGGGTCAATCTTTAGGTCCATTGTGTGCTGAGGACGATTTTTGGATCACTGAGTTCACAGTTAGTGTGACAGAGCGAACAGATCGGAAAAGTCCAGGCCTTCTGCCATGGCCTATAACCCCCTCAACTTTTACAGCCAATTGTGATGATGTCTGTGGATATTCAAATAATTGGTATGAGTATAAAATTCATGATGCAAAAAAATGTCAAAATAATGATTTTATTCTGTCTTTCATCAAACAATATAAACCTTACAAACCTGGACTGAAATTGGGTCTCCAGGAGTGCGTGGTTGTGGTAAAAGAGCTAAGGTAATGGTGGTTTTCTGGAGAGTTTGGAAGAAGAAGCGGGGATATGGCAGTGGAACACTTGTTAGCACTTGTAAAATTTCCCCTGAAGAACTGAAGATGCTGCCCCCTTACTGGTTTGACTTCACATGATACCTGAGATTACATAAGGAGGATAAGATATTTGTAGAGTAAATATTAATTACTGATAAATATATATTAAAGCAGAATATAAGCACATTCTTACGGAACTTTGGACATAATCACTGCCATAGCTTCCATTACCTGACCCAACCTGCGAACCATTGTTGGGCTTCCTCTAAAACAGTGATGATAGTCTGTGTCTCTACAGTCCTCTCCACCACCAAGCTTGCTTGTGATAGTAGTGAGATCTGGCCCAGTATAGTCTTCTGTCAACTGACCAGCTGAGGGTCTAGTTATGATCTCAATGCCTTGAGCCACAATTTAATGCACCCTGCTGCAGAAGTGCAATGTTGCACAAGGTTTGAGGATCAGCATCAAATACTGACTGCAACAGAAAAATGTAACCTGAGTGCAAATTCACAGAATATTGTTGTATGAAAATGTCTTAATATTTCAAAAATATTGATTAAATTCTTTTAACTCCCATAAATTACCTGATAGAGGGTCCCATACTGTGAGGCCAAACTGTTAAAATCTCTAGCTGATTTTGCAAGCTGCTGGGATACACGACCACATCTGAGCAGGTCATCTCTAGTGGATGTTGCTAAAGAAGCAGCTAAAAGCTGGAGGAGGGGCAGGTGCGCAGGGAGAGGCAGGCATGAAGCAGCTGAGCATGACACATGAATGTTTCAGCTCTAAGCCTCACATACTCCTGGCAGAAGGTCATTGGTTGACTGGATGTGCTAGCAGCCTGTGAAGAGGAAAAATAAAATGAAGCCAGCCACATGTTAAGTACTGAAATAGTCCTTCATATGAAGTTAATTCATAAAACAGAAAAATAAAATGGAATCAATTATATCATAATTCAAAAATGTATTTTTCCCTTTCTTTACCTTGAGAGCTGATAATGCTCTGTGAAGGTGGGTATTTGCAGCTGTCAGGTTACTAGCCCTGTCTCCTGAAGCCAGTGGACTAGCCTCCCCCACGACTCACTTTACCAAGGGCAGAAAACCCAAAAATGCTGCTTGGGCTAGCAAACTCTCCAACTCAACACACCATACATACCAGCAGCAAGACTGTGATGACCATACCTATTATAGATGAAAATTGAAGTGAATATTAACTTAAAATCACAAGAGTCCATCTGCTTCTGAATCCTGTAACTGATTTTATGA
>NC_051414.1:23529874-23530110 GCF_015228065.2 Penaeus monodon
GTTCTTCCTGTACTTTAAAATGAAGTAATAATGAAATTATCAAGAAAATGACTACCATTAATGCAATATCACAACAACAGTAAAAAAAACAGTAGCAACCTTGATGCTTGTCTTGCCATACAGAAAGCAGCCCATAAATGTACACATTTACTAGCTGCCACAACAGCAGCCTCAGCTTGGCTGGACCACACATGACCATGAAACATTTGCATCACTAATGTTACTAATGTGCCCTG
>NC_051414.1:23530138-23530435 GCF_015228065.2 Penaeus monodon
TGAATACCAAAATCAGCAAGGGATATTAGACTCATTGTTGATGTAAAAAGCATACAAATTTCAATAACCTTACAGGGATATTCATGAAATATCCTTGACATATTCAGACTTCAAGAAATTTCCTCTTGTGCTTACCATAAGTTTTGTTTTGTGTGTATTGAGAGGAGCATCATGAGTGAATTTCTGGATGAGTTTCAAGATTGGAAGAAGATGTGGGGCGAGTACATCTGCTCGACTTCCTCCAAGTGACGCTAGAGCCTCACACACTAGCTGGCATCCACACACTGGAATTTATAG
>NC_051414.1:23530469-23530977 GCF_015228065.2 Penaeus monodon
GTGCATATCATGTTCAACCAAAACAGAACAGTACACTGAAAATAAGATTAAATTCTGTAGATGGTAAAAAGTATCTTTGAATAATTAGACCACAGTAAAATGATCTAATGCATTATAGTTGCAATTGAAACAACTTATATGATCTTTACCTGAGAGTATGCAGTCAGCCAGTATGTTGTGAGTGTACTTGCTAAGTCAACATAATAGTTGGACTTTTTTTTGCCAGCAGCACTGTGCAAACCTGCAAAAGTGTGGATTAGTTTCTTTTTTTCTGTATATTTCAAGGTTGGGGGAGAAAAAGCTTGCTAAACATACAGAGGAAGAAGTGCATTTTGTGCACTGCTGTTCAATATTTAGTCGTTGGTCCGTTACTGTTCATATTATGCCTATTTAAATTCAGTATCACAAATTTCTGTGATATGTTTTAGTGTACCTTAAGCATACTAAAACAGCCTACTCACAAGGGCAAATGTCTATTAATGAAGAGAATTATATTCTTTACTGTGTA
>NC_051414.1:23531027-23532159 GCF_015228065.2 Penaeus monodon
AAAAAAAAAACACTGATCAATATTTTCAATGATTTCTGCAACTACTTTTGTAGTTTGTATTCGACAGAATATATTTTGCGAGGGGCCTCATTTATATAAAAAGAAAAGAGCAAAAAGAAAAACAAAATTTTTGGAACCATAGGAAGACAGAGTTGTATTTTCAAGATTGGTAGGTGGAAGCATGTTTTGTATTCCCCAAACAATTACAATGTTTCCTAATGAGAAAGGCTCTCTCAAAATGATAATCTTAAGACTGCAACTGTTTTATTTTGTTTTATTGATAATAACAATACTTTTAAACTCACCAAGCATGTTCGAAGACCAGCGGGAATAAATTCTTCGGAATTAGCTACATTATTATCGTCAGGTTGCACAGCACACACCACACTTTGAAGGAGACTAAGGGCTGCACAATGTGCTCCTCACATACCCTCTTGTGTTCTGCTCTTCATGCCTATGAGAGATGTTCCAATTCTTATATTACAAAGCAGTGTTTACTCTATTACCCTGTGTTACATACATACAGATATTGGTATGAAGTTTATGCAGATGCTAATAACTTTATAGTGATACCAAATTCATACTTACATGTATATAGCAATGTTAGTAAAGAGCTGTATGGCTCTGCAAGCAACCTGGATATTCCCATCATAAACACATTCTCTGCACAAATCCACAAGTGAACAGTCTGTAAAAATTATAAAATTGTTTGAAGTATGTGAAAAGTCAACTGCAATAAACAATCATAATCAAGCTTATGTAAATATATATATGGTCTCATCTTTACCTGGAGTCAAAGTTATACGTGGTAATGCAGGAGCAGCAGTTAAAGATGCCAAAACAGAGAGAGCTGTTGTTGTCATGGCAGCATTATGCTGTGATGATCTAGTGAACTCAACCAGTATTTCAACATTTTCTGCTGACCATGCATGAGGTGCTGCTTCTGCTAGATAACCCAGTTCTCCCAACACTGCTTGGCGTACTCCAGGCGAGTTTTCCTTCTCAAGATATCCCATCAACAGATCCACCTTCATTTGATTAGAAATGTTCCACAATCAGCATAAAAAAACAAATATTCTTATGTAATAGTTAGGCATTTTTATAAACCCAAATTGAATTTGTAAGCCTGGCT
>NC_051414.1:23532268-23532691 GCF_015228065.2 Penaeus monodon
AATAAAATGCACGAGAAAAAATATACACTGCTATCAATATCAAATAATTAAATCATTAACAATAATTCTAATACTTTTCCTGCTAAAGACAACAGAGAATGGCAAAATTCATACCTGCTGGAATGTCTACAAGAATATGGGCTGCCAGTTGGGTAAGAGTGTGAAGAGTTGTTATCACTACACGCTGTGTTGGGTATTCTTTTAAGAGCTCCAGGGACAAACTTCGTACCTGTGGAATAGGAATGAATAATAAATAAAGGTGATTACATTCCAGTCCTCATACATAAATTGCTTATTTCATAAAATTGAAGCCATATTACATGACACTAACATCAGTATATACAGGCTTGAAGCAAGTTATATTTGGAAACCAAAAGGGGTTCATCTACTTATTGCCCTCCCCTCCTTAAAAACAAATATTAT
>NC_051414.1:23532759-23534558 GCF_015228065.2 Penaeus monodon
TATCTACACATTCTCAAAGACATATTTTTCTGTCTAAATGGTACACCCTTTTAATAACTGCTTGTTCTAGCTATTCCCTTCTTGTCATGTCTTTAATGCATATTCTAATATTCCTAATAATTATTTCCAATGGGAACTTTTCCTTACTGTAGCAGCAGTTTCTGCATCATGATGCATATGCTGAAACACCTGGATAAGCTGGAGCTTTACATCAACAGGTGTTGCAAGACCACCAATCATGTGGGTCAAGCGCTCACACATATTCATAGCAAAGGTCCTGTTCAGAAATGTTTTCATTTAGCATTTGATACAATTGTTCTTTCTGATATAAAGTCAGCACTTATGAAATATTACAAACATTTACAACATTATATATATTTAATGTAACTTATTGCTAGACTTTGACAAAATATAGGTTCAGCTTTTTTAATATTAAATCCGATCAATGACCCACTTAGACTTTGCAGCATATTTTTCTGCAGCCATAATGGCAGCCTGGAGCTCCACTGATTCCTTTGCATCTAGAGCTTCACGGATTAGATGCTGCACCTGGCGGTTCTCCCCCACAACACCAGACATCCAGCCCAGGGTTCGGAGGGTGAGGGCTCGGGCTAGCTGCAAAGCATGGAATATATTGGAAATCGTATCACAAAACTTCATAACTGAGAAGGCCTTTTTTTCTATATATATGGATTATATAAATGTAAAAACCTGTATAACAATAAATGAGGGATTTCTAAAAGGAAGAAAAAGAATTTTAAACAAAACAATAAGAAGAGAGAAAATACTTGTCTATTAGAAATATGAGCACTTACAGGGTCATTGAATGCATTACAGTAGTGATGCGTCTCAGGAATTCATCCACATTGATGAGTTTATCTAAGTGTCGACCGCATGACTCTACAACCTCTACAACACACACACGCACAAAATTACTCCTGTGGAAAAAATATGAATTATACATTAGTTTGAGAAAGTATTGGATCAGTTTTTAATAAATTACTGAACCACATATGACTTAACTTTGCACAGTGTATAATCTAGAGGAATCAACTTTCTTCTTATACACAACTCACCCTGGAGTTTCTTGTCGAAACACTTCTGCCAACTGAGAAGAGCCGAATTAATGAGAATTGGAAATGGGTACTTTTCAAACAAGGCAGGAAATTTAGAGATGGCTTCACACTGTTCCCCTGTTCTAGAAGATTTTAATCCTGGAAACGGCAAATGAATTAGTGTTAATCATCATGTACATTTCCTACTTATCATATTACATTTCCTTCCTACTCCAATATGATATTCAGAGCTATACCTTTTTTAATTAATAGATTTCCAATATGACAAAATTTCATGCAGTTATATTTTCCTACCTTAAAAAAATCTATATCTATCAATTTACTGTATATTTAGTATAGATCTAGTTCTACATAGTAAACAGCACATGGGAAATGATGGACTAATGAACTCTGAAACATTCTCCACCTATAGTAACTTTGTTGAAAACTGAATATAAAGGATTTATTCAATATAATACTTGCAAAAGCTGCTTTGATAATCATTACACTGTTTAGGGGGATGGTTGTGGATCATTTGATATTTTCTGGGTGTGCTCTAAATAAAAAGTGTCAGTGGGAAAAGAGTCAGGTTTGTGGGAATATATATGATGCATATCTAACCCCCACCTCGAGCAACAAAGAATCCTCCACATATGTACAGCATGACAGAGCTCTGTAGTATACTCTATTTGGCTGTGAATATGGGGTTGCAGGAGGACAATATAGTGACTTATTCTGTATTCA
>NC_051414.1:23534754-23534836 GCF_015228065.2 Penaeus monodon
TTACAAGATTGGAGGCTGTGACAAATAAAAATATTACTAATATTACATTCTCCTAAACGAAGAACAAAATCCAAAACAGGAA
>NC_051414.1:23534898-23535228 GCF_015228065.2 Penaeus monodon
CATACTATCCAAATAAACCAAATTATACTCTAAAAACCCCCCTATACCCACAATCCGGGCCCCCAAAAGTGGGAGGACATGAAAGACACCAAGGAAAATCCCGGGTAAAATATGAATAGAATACAGTAAACATGCAACTAAAGTAATCTATACAATGAATAAGCCACTGCATTGTGTAAGGAAAGGGGGCTCCCAAACCCCCTCCCTGGATGACAAAATCCCATGTATTTATGGCAGGGGAGCATGAGAGAAAACCCATGGCTCATCACCCATCCAGCTACGCACCCTCACAGCGCAGTGGCTTCTATCAGGCAGGTGAGTAACTTCCTA
>NC_051414.1:23535478-23535923 GCF_015228065.2 Penaeus monodon
GGGTTCCGCGGCGTAATTCCTAAATTGTTACTGGAGAGTGAGAGGAGTCCACCCATACGGTTATTCGAAAAAAAATTCAACCAATTACCTCTAAACGCAACACCATACCTCTGTCAAGCTCCAGCAAGGCAGAGTTCCCGTCTTGGTCCTGCTCATTCAACCCCAAGTCAGGGAAGGAAATTGGCCTTGCTAGTGCCGTTGCCATAACGAAATTCCAGCAATCAACCTGCCACTGTGTCCCTGTAATCTTTATCCACTTTATTCTTGTTGATTCTTCACAGTTTTAATACACCAAACAGTAATATTAACTCAATAAGTCCCAATCATTCGTTCAATGTTTTGGTGTCGGCGCTGGGAGGTCGCTTACACACCGGGACAATCGCTGCGCCTGCATCCGCTTTTGAAGTTGCTGGAGAGAGAAATGGGTAGATAAGTAGGTTGACAA
>NC_051414.1:23539179-23539542 GCF_015228065.2 Penaeus monodon
CTTTTCCATTGCCTTCCTTTCTTACTTTCTTCCACTCACTGATATACTTTTGCAAATCTTAGTTTCAGTGGCATTCGCATGTCCAAAGATACTCCGCTCACTTTACTCCATCTCCTCAATACTCTTGTCGTACTTCTGTCACCACCGATCCTTAAGCTTTGAATTCGGTGGTCTGTTTTAGTCTTATGCTGTCCTCTGATATAATGTTAACTTCTTGCCCCTCTCTGTTACTGGTTATTATCTTTGACTCTTCAGTTTTTGCTTGAATCCCTCTCTTTCACTCTTTCCATGTCAAATATCTGTGTTGTAAATTCTCTTCCGTATTCGATATAATGACGCTCACACACACGCACTGGCACACGT
>NC_051414.1:23540478-23540580 GCF_015228065.2 Penaeus monodon
GATTATACACATTTATTATTTACACGACTATCCGAGGGTGGGGGAGGGTTAAGAAGGAAATTAGTAAGTGGGAGAGGGAGAAAGGGAGGGGAATTGCTTAAA
>NC_051414.1:23542844-23543206 GCF_015228065.2 Penaeus monodon
CACCTATAGACTGCGGTGACCCGTACTAGTAACCATTCCAAATATGTATGCAAATAAACATGAGACAAATAAATATGATACATTTGCCTGCAGACGGATAGGTGAGAGAGGAAACGAAAAGGGAGAAAGAGGGAGTCAGAAAGGGCTTCCTTGTAAAAATATTCTGTTGCAAAAATATACAACATAGAGGACAGAAATAAAAAGATAGTGTTCACTGAAAACTGAGAACAAGAAGACTAAGAAAAGAAAAAAACGATACCCACCATGCAGATATATACCAATTTCGAATGCCGCCTCTTTTTGATTTTGTCAAATGACAGTCCTCGTCAGAAAGGCAGGGGAACGCCGAGATCGATCTGGGC
>NC_051414.1:23544209-23544274 GCF_015228065.2 Penaeus monodon
TTTCGTCTCCTCTCTGATCGAGTCAGAGTCATTTAAGGCATTTTTATGAATTTTGATTTCCCCTC
>NC_051414.1:23544299-23544666 GCF_015228065.2 Penaeus monodon
TTGCGTGCCTTCAAAAGAGACCCTTTTTGATCTTGCGCTTTGTGTCACTACAAACTTAGTAGTTCTATTATTTTACATCCAATTTTTGATCCATGTCCACTCGCTGAAGGGCCTTTCTTCCTTTTCACACTCGTATGTGACCCGTACTAATAACTTCTTCCTTCTCTGACTGAAGACGCAGGAGTTAAGGTCTGACAGGAGAAGTGGCTGGATTGTTTTTTTTTTAAAGAGGGAAATTTAAACCAGTGGAAATCAGCTGTCCATCCTGTGACAACTCGTCTTCTTCTCCGCCCTTCACACCGAGATTAGAATCGCACGCTTCTATCTTCCATCTTCCTCGATTTCCTTGTTCCCGGGAGAGTCACAA
>NC_051414.1:23544932-23545292 GCF_015228065.2 Penaeus monodon
CACGACAAGAGGCTCTAACTTACCTTCCTCTTTCGGTGGCGCGGTGGCCGAGTGGTTAGCGTGTTGCACTGTGGAGTGAATCCCCTTGATGCCAAGTAGCACCTAGTGCCACGCAGGTGCCACTGGAGAAGCTTCCTCTGTCTGTCTCTAACTGTCTACAACTTTATTTTAGATCCAGATGGTTGCATTCATGACCACACGCGAAAATATGTGCTAATGTGTCCTTACAGAGCGCTGCAACTTCGACAATAAATGCTAAAATAAAGTTCAACTGGCCTGTAGGGGCGTTGTTAGCACGGTGCTCTCTCCAGCTGAGTTAGCAGGACGATAAGGTTAAACACACTTTTTCTAGAACTGAAT
>NC_051414.1:23545415-23545571 GCF_015228065.2 Penaeus monodon
ATTATCGACATTGATTCTTCACAAAAACTGATGCACGGACACGTTAAAGATGCTTCTCATATTTTCAATGCTGTTGTAATATCTTTATGTTCTGTAGATTGGAGTGTTATGAATTATCGTTCTGTTCTCATATTTCTTTTCTGTCCTTTTTGCATA
>NC_051414.1:23545903-23546163 GCF_015228065.2 Penaeus monodon
CGATGCACACTACAAGCATTTTTCTATATGCGAAAAAGACGAAAAGAAAGTGAGAAAAACGCATTAATTAGCCTCCGCCGGGAATCGAACCCGAGTCTACGGTTTTAAAGACCATCGTGCTAGCCGCTACACCACAGAGACTGTCTCAAGTATATTGGTCCTTTAATGACATTGATTCTTCACAAAAACTGATGCGTGGACACGTTAAAGGTGCTTCTCATATTTTCAATGCTGTTGTAATATCTTTATGTTGTATAGAG
>NC_051414.1:23546659-23546953 GCF_015228065.2 Penaeus monodon
TTTAAAAAAAAAATTTTATATAAAACCACATAAGGAAAAGGTGAAGTACAGGTAGAGAGAGACAATGGGGAGGTTTTCCCCAATGGCACCGGTGGCACTAATGCCCTTGGCATTAGGGGGATTCGACCCGCGCCACCGGATCCGCATGCGACGCGCAAACCCTTTCGGCCATCGCGGCCCCGGGAAGAGGAAGGCAAGCACACCCTCTTGTCTTGGCTCTGGGCCCGCGGCTGCTGCCTCCCCCCCATCCCACCCCTATAGTATAGTAATAGTTTTTTTTTTTTTTAATAAAAA
>NC_051414.1:23547273-23547543 GCF_015228065.2 Penaeus monodon
TTGCGATACATACTGGAGCATTTCCTGTAAATGAAGAAAAAAAAGTTTAAAAAGGGGAAAAAAAATCAGTAAATAGTCTCCGTCGGGAATCGAACCCGAGTCTACGGTTTTAGAGACCGTCGTGCTAACCGCTACACCACAGAGACTGTCTTAGGGGAAAAGGTCCATTAATGACATTCATTCTTCACAAAAGCTGATGCACGGACACGTTCAAGATGCTGCTCATATTTTCAATGCTGTTGTAATATCGGTATGTTATATAGACTAGAA
>NC_051414.1:23548056-23548189 GCF_015228065.2 Penaeus monodon
TTAAAGAAAAAGGCTGGAGTACAGGTAGGGACACAGACGGAGGAAGCTTCACGCTAACCGTTCGGCCATCGCGGCACTGGAAGAGGAAGGCAAGTCACAGCCTCTTGTCTTGGCTCTCGGCCGCGGCTGCTGC
>NC_051414.1:23548416-23548801 GCF_015228065.2 Penaeus monodon
ACATGCATACAAATATATCGTCCAACAAAGATTTTTTACCTTTGATTATTATTATTTTAAAGCGAAATATTCAAGAAAACTGCTACATATCGCTATCATTTCCTCCGTACCAAACTTTTCCCTCCCATATGGCACGTAACTTGCCATAATGGCCCTGTTTTCGCCCCGAGCTGCCTTGCGAGGGCCAGGATGGCGACGACTCTCGAAGGACCTTTGATCTGGCGGGAAGAAGCCACAGCCTGACTTGCTGTCCTTCCTGCCCTCAGACCGTGACCAGGACCCGGACCTTCGCTTGGAGACCCACTGGCCACCAGCCGCGCGTTGCCACGGCAAAAAAAATCAGCTTCGTCGTGTAACAAAGTGAAAGCAAAATAGGTCTACTCTT
>NC_051414.1:23548826-23549290 GCF_015228065.2 Penaeus monodon
CTTACACAAGCCAGATGACGTCTGTATGACGCTAATGGGATATTAAGTACACGTGTCAGATGATACAAAACAATATCCCTTTCATGAATACTTATTATGATAAGAATTTAAATATCGACCTTTATTTGTGGTTGGGGTGGGGGAAAGGGTATTTCAAAAAGGAAAGATAGAATAAGCGTCAAATCCGGACTCTTATGGCTCAAATCTCATGGTGTTTGATCTTGGAAAGCGAGTCATTAACGGACTTTAAAGACCTTGAGAGAAAATCGTGAGATGAAGATGTCGGAGACAAGGATTCATTTTTTGTATCACTTTTCTTGTCAATATATTTTGAGCATTTACCTGCGCTTTCCCGTGAATCTGTAAGATAGATTTAACCTCAGTGTGTTGGTAAACAATTTGCAAGACAATGTGTTGTACTGTAAGCGTTCACTATTCCACGGTGCCTGATTCCTTTGCGCTGT
>NC_051414.1:23549907-23550004 GCF_015228065.2 Penaeus monodon
AGAAAAAGATTGAAGTACAGGTAGAGAGAGACAGACGGAAGAGCTTCTCCAATGGCACCTGCGTGGCACTAAGTGTCACTTGGCATTACGGGGATTC
>NC_051414.1:23550095-23550297 GCF_015228065.2 Penaeus monodon
CGCGTCTTGCGTCCTGTGGGGCTCAGCTAATTGTTGTTGGTAACATGCTGTTCATTCTACTTACCTAATTTTTTTAATGATTAATTTTGATTATTTTATTTTTCCTTTCTTTTTGTTATTTTTCACGTCAAAAATCAAACTTGATTTTTTTATGAAAATGAAGGGTTTCACGGGAAAACCCCGGGAACGAGGAAAGGGAGAG
>NC_051414.1:23550389-23550584 GCF_015228065.2 Penaeus monodon
AAAAGGGGGGATAGCAAAAATGGACATATTTACCCCCCCCCCCCTTATGAAATAAGAGGTTAAAAGACGGGGGAATAGCACAAAAAATGCAAAAAAGGGAAGGAAAAAAGAAAGGTTTGGGGGAATGAGAGAGAAGAGATAGAGGGGGAGATCGAATAAGCAGTTATTTATAATGGAAGGGTTTTGAATTGGAGG
>NC_051414.1:23550603-23550822 GCF_015228065.2 Penaeus monodon
GGGGGGAAATTTTAAATAGAGAGATGCGTTTAAATATGGCGGTTATAGAAAGATATAAGGGATAAAAAAGGAAATAAAAGGTTTTCCTTTTAAATGAAAGAGAGAGAAAAAAAAGAAAGTACCCAAAACATCAGTGTTGCACAAAAAGAAAAACCGGTGGGAAAAGAGAAAAAGGGGGGACGGGCGGGCCCGGGAAAGGAAGAGACGTACGAAAAGAGA
>NC_051414.1:23550845-23551397 GCF_015228065.2 Penaeus monodon
AGAAAATAAGGAAGATAAAGACTGGGGAGAAAAAGAAAACGGAATACAAAAACAAAATTTCGGGAATAAAAAATAGAGAAATGTAAACCTTTTTCGGCACAAGCTCAAAATGTGTCTCGAATTCCAAAGAACATTCACAATCAAACCTCCACCCTTTCCCCCAAAAAACGAATTACGATATTTACAAACTTTAAGCAAACACAGGAACTAGCATAAAAATCGCATAGAACCCCCTATAAATGCGGTGAAAAAAACCATTCCAAAAATTTTGAAAATAAAAAACACTTGCCGAAGGATAGTGAGACGGGGAGACGAAAAAGGGAGAAAGAGGGAAGCAGAAAGGGCTTCCTTGAAAAAATTTTCGCGTAAAAAATATAAAAGGAGAGGACAGAAAAAAAAAGATAGTTTCACTGAAAAAATGAGAAAAAAGAAGAATAGAAGAATCAAAAGAAAAAATACCCCCCCAGTAGATATATACCAATTTCGAATTCCGCCTCTTTTTATACTTACTTTATTCAGCTTCCCGAAAAAAATAAAAATCTAAAATTTCTC
>NC_051414.1:23551604-23551681 GCF_015228065.2 Penaeus monodon
AATTTTGTGGGTCCCCCCTGCTCCGTTTATGAAAAAAAATGAGAACAAGAAAATAAGACAAAAAGCATGACCACCAG
>NC_051414.1:23551806-23551878 GCF_015228065.2 Penaeus monodon
TGAATTCCCTTTTTTTTTGATTTTTTCAAAGAAGTCCTGCAGAAAGGAGGGGCGCCCAGATCGGTCCCGTGG
>NC_051414.1:23551966-23552551 GCF_015228065.2 Penaeus monodon
TCAATTTTAGGTCTCTTTGCGATTTGGTTTTTTTTTTATTACTCTAGGATCCTTCCCCCCGTTTCAACACAGTTTCCATATTTCATCTCCTCTTGATCGAGTCAGGTCATTTAGGGGTTTTTATGATTTTTATTCCCCCCCCCTCTCCTCTCTGTCTAACTTCGTAAATTTGTGTCACATAACTTTTGGTTCTTTATTTTGTCAAACTTTTGTCTAGTCCCCTTGCTGAAGGGGCCTTTCTTCCTTCCCTTTCACACTTATTTGGGGTTTCCTCCCCTTATGACCCGTCAATAACTTTACCCCAACCCGTGAGACACAACCAGGGGCGTGGTGCCCTTTTGCCAAGCGCCCGGCAAGTCTTCCTTTTCTGATGAAAACGCAGGAGTTTCGGTTGAAAGGGGAAAATGGCTGGATTGTTTTTTTTTAGGAGGGGAAAATTTTAAAACCCTGGAAAAAGTTTTCCCTCCTGTGACAACTTTCTTCTTCTCCGCCCCTTCACACCGAGATTAAAACGCACGCTTCCTCTTTTCCCTCTTCCGATTCCCTTTTCCCGGGGGAGTCCCCCAAACCTCATGCCAGACACCA
>NC_051414.1:23552620-23553075 GCF_015228065.2 Penaeus monodon
GCCAATGCCGGAAACCCCACAAGAGGCTTAACTTACCTTCCCCTTCCGGGGGCGCGGTGGCCGATGGGTTTGCGTTTGACTTGGGTTTTAATCCCCCTTTATGCCAAATGGCACCTATGCCACACAGGGGCCCTGGAGAAGCTTTTTTTTTTGTCTTTCTGTCTACAACTTTTTTTTTTTTTAGTATATATTTGTGTGGTGTGTATAGGGGGTTTCTTAAAAAAAGTATCAACTATTGCTTGTCTTTTTCCGTATTAACACGGGGCCTTGTAAAATAGTCATTCTACGAAACGTGCTGAATAACCACCGGAATCAGGTCTCAGAAGAATAGGTACAGTAAATGGCTTGGGCAGCACATTATAAGGAATTGAAGATCTAAATTCACTTTACCATTCATGGGAAACAAAGTGAATTGCGTCGACAAGTGAAGTTAAATTGAAATGCACAAAAAGTCA
>NC_051414.1:23553392-23553760 GCF_015228065.2 Penaeus monodon
CGGGAACGTGATCATAAGTGACTTTCAGAAAATAAACGTTCGTAAGAGGGCAACACCTAGTTGTACCGTGCGACCTTGAGATTGCCAGCGGCAGTGTCACGTTTTGTTTCCCCATTCATTTTCCTCCGCCCCTATGATGCCTACACATACGGTCTCCTTTTCGTTACAAGGTTTGTTTCTCCTCTAGTTTAACAATCATTCCTGTTCTTCAATCTTTTAGTCATATTTTATCTTGCGCGTCTGTTTCTTATTTGCAAAATCTTTTATAATCTATGTGTTTCTTTTTAGTCAGTTTTATTAATGGTTGAAAAAACGGTATCACATGAATCGCAAATATACCTTTTCAAACACTCAAAGAAAATGTTGTG
>NC_051414.1:23553822-23554125 GCF_015228065.2 Penaeus monodon
ATAAACTAAATAATATAATAGGACTAATTATGGAAAAACATTATCCTTTAAAATAGATCAAAGTTTTAAAAGAAATTGAAAACAAGGTACAAATTAATTCATCGTATTGGAAACTACGTTCATCTGCATTTTTTTGTAAATGAAAAGGAAGGAATAATAAATGTTAATCTTTCAGGGAGCATATAAACATGCAACATCCATTAACGACACTGATTCTTCACAAAAACTGATGCACGGACACGTTGAAGATGCTTCTCATATTTTCAATGCTGTTGTAATATCTTTGTGTTATATAGACTGGAG
>NC_051414.1:23554704-23554935 GCF_015228065.2 Penaeus monodon
GAAAATAAAAGTTGAAGTACAGGTAGAGAGAGACAGATGGGGGAGGCTTCTCCATGGCACCTGCGTGGCACTAAGTGCCACTTGGCATTACAGGGATTCGATCCCGCGCCACCGGATCCGCAGTGCGACGCGCTAACCGTTCGGCCATCACGGCACCGGAAGAGGAAGGCAAGTCACAGCTCTTGTCGTGGCTCTCGGCCGCGGCTGCTGCCTCCCCGCCACCCAGCCCTA
>NC_051414.1:23555305-23555587 GCF_015228065.2 Penaeus monodon
CTTTTTTTGCGATACATACTGGAAGCATTTTTTCTGTATGTGAAGGGAAAAAATCGAAAATAAAGTGAGAAAAAATTATTGATTAGCCTCCGCCGGAATCGAACCCGAGTCTACGGTTTAAAGACCATCGTGGCTAGCCGCTACACCACAGAGACTGTCTCAAGAAATTGGTCCCTTAATGACATTCATTCTTCACAAAAACTTGCGCGGACACGTTAAAGTGCTTCTCATATTTTCAATGCTGTTGTAATCGTTTATGTTATATAGCCTGGAATGTTATAA
>NC_051414.1:23555812-23555883 GCF_015228065.2 Penaeus monodon
CATCACGTGATTCACTTAAACAAGATTTTATGGAATATATGTTGACTGAATAAACTATGCATGTAAAATGA
>NC_051414.1:23555933-23556130 GCF_015228065.2 Penaeus monodon
AAAAAAAGTTGAAAAAAGTGAGAAAAAATCAGTAAATAGTCTCCGTCGGGAATCGAACCCGAGTCTACGGTTATAGAGACCGTCGTGCTAACCGCTACACCACAGAGACTGTCTGAAGGGGAAAGGTCCATTAATGAGATTCATTCTTCACAAAAGCTGATGCACGGACACGTTCAAGATGCTGCTCATATTTTCAA
>NC_051414.1:23556787-23556914 GCF_015228065.2 Penaeus monodon
GAAGAAGGCTGGAGTACAGGTAGGAGACAGACGGAGGAAGCTTCACGCTAACCGTTCGGCCATCGCGGCACCGGAAGAGGAAGGCAAGTCACGCCTCTTGTCTTGGCTCTGGGCCCGCGGCTGCTGC
>NC_051414.1:23557042-23557168 GCF_015228065.2 Penaeus monodon
TTAATGTCTTCAACAACCGCTTTCTTTCATAATCTTATTTCATTTCGCAGTCATATTTATTCTTTATTCTTTTTATTTCTTTTTAATTGTCATTCACATGCATACAATATAATCGTCCAACAAAGA
>NC_051414.1:23557197-23557512 GCF_015228065.2 Penaeus monodon
AAAACGAAAATTTCACGAAATCTGCTACCCCATATCGCTACATTTCCTCCGTACCAAAACCTGCCCTCCCATATGGCACGTAAATGCCATAAGGGCCCCTGTTTTCGCCCCAGCTCCCTTCGAGGGCCAGGATGGCAC
This sequence comes from Penaeus monodon, assembly GCF_015228065.2. Taxonomy (NCBI): domain Eukaryota; kingdom Metazoa; phylum Arthropoda; class Malacostraca; order Decapoda; family Penaeidae; genus Penaeus; species Penaeus monodon. The sequence continues at coordinate 23,557,336 of NC_051414.1, forward strand.
GACTCTCGAAGGCCTTTTGTCTGGGGGGAAAAACCCACGCCTGACTTGCTGTCCTTTCCGCCCTCGCCCGTGCCGGACCGGACCTTGCTTGGGACCCACTCCCCCAGCCCGCGTTGCCAGGGGAAAAAAAAAAAAATCGCTTCGTCGTGTAACAAGTAAACAAATAGGCCTACTCTT
>NC_051414.1:23557531-23557999 GCF_015228065.2 Penaeus monodon
TTTACAAAAGTCAATGCGTCTGTTGACGCTAATGGGTATTAATCACTGTCAATGATACAAAAAATACCCCTTTCAAAAAAATATCCTTTGGGGGGGGGGAAAAGGATTTAAAAAAGGAAAGATTAAGCGTAAAATCCGGCTTTTATCCCTAAAATCTCATGGTGTTTAAACTTGGAAGCGGTCTTTAAAAGGACTTTAAAACCTTGAGAAAAAATCGTGAGATAAGATGTGGGAGAAAAAGGATTCATTTTTGTATCTCTTTTCTTGTCAAAAATTTTGAGCTTTTACCTGCGTTTTCCCCCGTAAATTTTAAAGTAGTTTTAATTTAAAATCCTACCTTGTTTTGGTAAAAAATTTGAAGTAATGTGTTGTACTGTCCGTCACTTTCCACGGACCTGTTTCCTTTGCGCTGTTGTTTGCTTGTGGTTAATTTTCTTTTTTTATTGATTTTTCTCCTCCCTCCCTCTC
>NC_051414.1:23559872-23560011 GCF_015228065.2 Penaeus monodon
TATTAATCACCCCCAAACTCTCTACATTCTTAAAAATCGCCCAAAAAAGATCCTCTTAACCTGTTTAAACGTACGCTCGGGGATTTATTAAAACCCAAAGCTAAATGTAAACGTAGCAATCCCCTTACTTCTGAAAAGC
>NC_051414.1:23560678-23560866 GCF_015228065.2 Penaeus monodon
TTTATCATTTAATTCCTTTATTTATTTTCTTTACTACAATGAATGGGGCCCGCCAATGCTTAAATTTAAAATTTCTATTAGTAGGCAGCAATAGTAAAACTTTATCGCCTTTCCCTTTAAAAAACCTGTCTTTCGCCTTCCTGCTAATAAAACGTAGGAATCGCCTGCCTTCTGCAGTTCTTCCTGGG
>NC_051414.1:23561126-23562806 GCF_015228065.2 Penaeus monodon
TTAAATCTCTCTACTAAACATTGCTCTTCATGGGTTTGGATTGTGCTAAAACCCTTTACTGAAACAACCTGTTAATTCCCGCATCAATCGACCGAAACTGCTCCCCCTTATCACTCGATCTCCTTTGGGGATTCCCACTCGCTAAACACAGACATTAGCGCTTCTGCAAATTTACAGTTACAACATTTTTTAGCGGGATGGCTTCGGGATAGGTGTGGCGTAGTCTACAATATAAGTATGTACGTGACCCGTCTCTGCGCGCGGTTTGATGGGTCCGACTATGTCTACAAACCACCTCGAAAGGGTTTGGTGTCACGGCATTCACCTTTTTTCGCGCTGCACTCTTCCCTTGTCTACGGGCGCTGGCATGGATCGCATGACCGACAAAAAACCTTGCACCCCAACACAACCCGGGGGAAAAAATTTATTTTTTAATTTTCCCTGAGCGTTTTTTTTATTCCCAAGTGACCTGAATTAAGAAATATGGCTATCTCCCCAACTGCGTTTTTCGACTCGCCGGAAAATTAACTGTTCAATGGCATTATCTGCGTGTACTAATCTTCTATACAAGATTCCTTTCTTAAACACAAATTCATGATATTCATTATCAGATTTCTGAAATCGCCTTTTACATTCCGCGTATTTTTCGTATATTGTTTTAACGTTATATCACTCCTTTGTGTTTTCAGCTAAATTCTTATCTTTCATGATAGCAGGCACTTCCTTTACCTTTAGCTTTGGAGCTTTTTTATCTTGTTTTGCTTTATTTGTTTTCTAGTAGTTACGGCTCCCAATTTGACAGTTTCCCCGTCTCTAACCCCTTCCTCTTGCCTATTACCAAATCATACACGGGACTCTCCAAACAAGCAGCCAAGGCATCCCCGACATAGAATGGACATTTTACTTGAATGTTAGCTTCAGGATAGGTGAAAACCAAGCCATTTGCCATTTTAACACTTACATGTCTACCTGTAAACTTGCACCTCGGCACTAGACTAGCCTTAACCAAGACCGTATCACATCCTTGATCTCGCAACACATTCACAGATGTACCTTCGACCTCACCTCGTGCAACATTCAACCTTCCATGCTTAGCAGCAAAAGCAGCCATATTCTCGCTCTTGCCTTTCATCGATCTATCCTTAGGTCTCGCACCATACTTGTAATAACAATCACGCGACATATGATTAGAACCACCACACACAAAACACTTACGATACTGACCCTTATGAACAACACCAGACACTCCAACGCTTGACTCATCCTGAGCTTTAGACTCGACGTGCAACATCTTCACAACCCTAACAACTCTCTCAACAAATTTCTTGCTCGGACTACCGTGCGCCTCAACATACAACTGCATATTTAATTAAATCTTCAAAATTCTTAATTTCATGTTCCTTTAAAAACAAAATCATATTCTTATTACATGCATTCATGTATTGTTCCATGAGCACTAAATCCATGAATCCATCGTACGACTTCTCTGCCCCTGACAAATCTATCCACCTTTTCAAATAATTCTTGCCCCGATTACCAAACTGCATAGCGGATTCACCTTTGAAAAATTTAGCATTCCTAAATCTAGAGCGATAACCTTCAGCCGTACATTGAAAACATTTGAGCAAGGCTCCTTTCACAGAATCATAGTCTTTTACTTCAGTGGGAGATAAGTGTTGA
>NC_051414.1:23562914-23563361 GCF_015228065.2 Penaeus monodon
TCATACTGTCTAACTGATCGTTGAACAATGGTAGTTTTGGGAATTTCGGTGCACACATGGACTCTGTTTTCAATAGTCTTTCAGCACCTCCTTTCAGCTTCTCCTTTTCAATTTCTAGTCTTAGTTTTTCGATTTCATACACTCGCTGTTTTTCTACATTTTCCATTTCCATTTCTCTCCAAGCTTTTTCTCTTTCTCTTTCTCTTTCTTTGGCTCGTGCATCGCGTTCACACTGCTTTTCTTCCTTTAGTCCTTGTTCTCTCGTTAACGCGAAGTCTTTCAACTCCTCACCTTCTAGTCCGATCTCCTTGCCCAGTTTAATGAAATCTGCTAATGACGTCATCCTAATAAATTCCTTCTGATTTTTACTTTAACACGCAATCCATAATACAATCCATCAAAAACAACGTACTCTCATTACGCCGGTCCCTGTTCGGGCGCCATAAT
>NC_051414.1:23563845-23564198 GCF_015228065.2 Penaeus monodon
TTCATTTTATATATTTTATATATTTCATTTTATTGATTTATTTATTATTATTTTTTTTATATATATTTTTTTGCGATACATACTGGAAGCATTTTTCTGTATGTGAAGGAAAAAAATCGAAAATAAAGTGAGAAAAAATTATTGATTAGCCTCCGCCGGGAATCGAACCCGAGTCTACGGTTTTAAAGACCATCGTGCTAGCCGCTACACCACAGAGACTGTCTCAAGAGAATTGGTCCTTTAATGACATTCATTCTTCACAAAAACTGATGCGCGGGCACGTTAAAGGTGCTTCTCATATTTTCAATGCTGTTGTAATATCTTTATGTTATATAGCCTGGAAAGTTATAAAG
>NC_051414.1:23564942-23565403 GCF_015228065.2 Penaeus monodon
GACGTCTTTATGACGCTAATGGGATATTAAGTACACGTGTCAGATGATACAAAACAATATCCCTTTCATGAATATTTATTATAATGAGAATTTAAATGTCGACTTTTATTTGTGGTTAGGGTGGGGAAAGGGTATTTCAAAAAGGAAAGATAGAATAAACGTCAAATCCGGACTCTTATGGCTCAAATCTCATGGTGTTTGATCTTGGAAAGCGAGTCATTAACGGACTTTAAGGAGCTTGAGAGAAAATCGTGAGATGAAGATGTCGGAGACAAGATTCATTTTTTGTATCACTTTTCTTGTCAATATATTTTGAGCATTTACCTGCGCTTTCCCGTGAATCTGTAAGATAGATTTAGATTTAAAATTCCTGCACCTTAGTGTTGGTAAACAATTTGCAAGTCAATGTGTTGTACTGTAAGCGATCACTATTCCACGGAGCCTGTTTCCTTTGCTTGTGG
>NC_051414.1:23565570-23565730 GCF_015228065.2 Penaeus monodon
TTAGAATTTAGTCTCCGTCGGGAATCGAACCCGAGTCTACGGTTTTAGAGACCGTCGTGCTAACCGCTACACCACAGAGACTGTGATAAGAGAAATGGTTCATTAATGAAATTCATTCTTCACAAAACCTGATGCACAGACACGTTAAAGAGGCTTCTCA
>NC_051414.1:23566989-23567467 GCF_015228065.2 Penaeus monodon
AACCCAAAGGAAACAGGCTCCGTGGAATATTTTTCCGTTTTAATTAAACAACCATTGACTTAAAATTTTTTACCAACACTAAGGGGGCGGGAAATTTTTAAATCTAAACCCTATCTTACAGTTTCCCAGGGGAAAAAGCACGGGAAAATGCTCAAAATAATTGCAAAAAAAAGTGATAAAAAAAAATAAATCTTGTCTCCCGACATTTTTCATCTCACGATTTTCTCTAAAGGGCCCTTAAAGCCCGGGTTAATAAATCGCTTTCCAGTTAAAACCCCAAAATGAGATTTGAGCCATAAGAGTCCGGATTTGACGCTTATTCTATTTTTCCCTTTTTTTGAAAAAACCCTTTTCCCCCCAAACCCTAACCACAAAAAAAAGTCGACATTTAAATTCTCATTATAAAAAATATTCATAAAAGGGATTTGTTTTGTATCATCTGCCCCGTGTATTTTAATATCCCATTGTGTCATAATAA
>NC_051414.1:23568515-23568678 GCF_015228065.2 Penaeus monodon
AAAGTGTCTAAAGACGTCATATTATGTATAAAATGCCCTGAAATTTTATTACGGGTTAACTGAAATATATCAAAGGAACCCCAATACAAGTATAAATTATATTTTTAAGTATTTTCCCTGGAAAACCCTTTTCCTTTGGTTGTGTGAATACTTTTTTTTTTCC
>NC_051414.1:23568877-23568953 GCF_015228065.2 Penaeus monodon
ATTTTTTAATGAAAAGAATTCAAACAAGTTTTTTTGTAAGCCTTTCCCCCCCTTTTTTCCCCGGGTTTATCTTTTA
>NC_051414.1:23569002-23569070 GCF_015228065.2 Penaeus monodon
ATTTTACATGCATGTTTTAAATTCAAAAAATATTCCATAAAATCTTTTTTAAAAAGTAAGATCACGTG
>NC_051414.1:23569304-23569585 GCF_015228065.2 Penaeus monodon
TTCCAAGGCTATAAAACATAAAGATATTAAAACCAGCTTGAAAATTTTAAGAAGAAACCTTTTTAACGTCCCCCGCCATCATTTTTTTGTGAAGAATGAATGTCTTTAAAAGGACCATTCTCTTTGAACTCTCTGGGGGTGTGCGGTTTAGCACGATGGTCTTTAAAACCGTAAAACTGGGGGTTTCGATTCCCGGCGGGGGCTAATCAAAAATTTTTTTTCTCACTTTTTTTCGATTTTTTTTCCTTCACACACAAAAAAAATGCTTCCAGTATGTTCGC
>NC_051414.1:23569778-23570005 GCF_015228065.2 Penaeus monodon
TTTGAGCATGGTGTCGTGTGGGGTTTTGGTGTTTTTGATTTTTCCCCGGGAAAAAGGGAAAATCGAGGAAGAGGGAAAGGGAGGGAATTTGTGTGATTCAAAATCTCGGTGTGAGGGGCCCGGAAAAAGGGGGAAAAAGGGGGGAAGGGGAAAGAAAATGACAAAAAACCCAAAAAAAAGGGGGAAATAAAAGGGAGGGAGAAAGTCCAAAATTTCGAAAATGGACT
>NC_051414.1:23571070-23571200 GCF_015228065.2 Penaeus monodon
GGGGTCAAAAAAAAAAAAACGAGTGGGGAAAAAAGGGAAAAAAGGGCCCCTTTCAGCGAGTGGACAGGGGATAAAATTTGGGAAATGAAAAGTAATAAAAACTACAAATTTTTTATACGTCACAAAGCGC
>NC_051414.1:23571228-23571389 GCF_015228065.2 Penaeus monodon
TGCATTAAATGACTCTGACCTGGGGAAATTTAGGGGGGAGGAGGGGGGGGGGAACTATGGTAACGAATTTATTCTAAGGGTGGCAAAGAGGTCCGAAAGGGGTAATTTTGCATAATTTAAATAAAAAAGTGGGCCTACAGTTGAAAATTTTTAGTATATTA
>NC_051414.1:23571443-23571549 GCF_015228065.2 Penaeus monodon
TAATCGATCTCGGCGTTCCCCTTCCTTTCTGACGAGGACTTTCTTTTGAAAAAATCAAAAAGAGGCGGAATCAAATTTTGGTTTATATATCTGCATGGTGGGTATG
>NC_051414.1:23571594-23571889 GCF_015228065.2 Penaeus monodon
CAGTGAACACGGAGCATTGTGGGGGGACGCCACAATCACTTCCCCCTCGGCACAGACCCCCCTCGCTTGGCATGTTTCCCTCCGCACCAAAGCCCATTCGCCATAATCACCTCACCCCAGCACCGGGGCAGCCTCGTTCGGCATAATTCCCTTCCGCCCGGCGGGGGAAATGCGGTCAGGGGGGTCAGCGTTTGTTTTTTTTCTAAAAAAAAAAAAACGTCTCTATCCACCCCCTCCCCCTTTGCTTCTTTTTTGTTTCTCTTTTTTTCATCTTTAAATTTCCCTTTTGAAAAAA
>NC_051414.1:23571918-23572138 GCF_015228065.2 Penaeus monodon
ATGAAATTTTCCAGGGGACTTGGATAGCTGAATAATGAAATAAAGAAAGGGGGCGAAATTCAAAATTTTTATATCTACAGGGTTTGGGTATTGAAATTCTTTTTTCCCTTTTTTTCTTTTTTCAGTGAACCGCAGGTGCCTTTGGAGAAGCTCTTCCCCCCTGCCCTCCTCTACCATATTTAAACCCTTTTTTTCTTTATATAATATATATAAAATTAAA
>NC_051414.1:23572581-23572692 GCF_015228065.2 Penaeus monodon
ATTTTTAATCATAAAAAATAATAACTTTTAGTAGTAAAATCGCAATAGCAAAGAAACCCCGGAAAATTTATTTGAAAATAAAAAGTAATGATGAAAAATAACAATAATGAA
>NC_051414.1:23573442-23573942 GCF_015228065.2 Penaeus monodon
TAAAAGAGATTTTGGCAAGGTTTTCCCCCCTCAGACCCAAAAGGGGGGGGAAACCCCCTTTGGGGAACCCCTCGAAGCGTCGTCCCGGGCGGACCCCAAAAAGGGGTATTAGACATACGGGGTTTTATTTTTTGGGGCCCCGGGGGGTGGGGTTCTAACTAAACACTGCATTACCAATTTGCATGAGTGCACACAACCTTATGTTTATTTGCAACGAGAGGATCCAGTGGAGGATCGGGCCCTTAAAAAAATTTATTAGGGGGGGCGCCCAGGGAGATGTAACATCTCCATATGTAAAATTTCGGGTTTTTTTAGTGCGACCTGTAATGGGGAAATCATCAGAGCTTACTCAAAAAAAACAAAACCTCCATGGGGCGTGACAATTATGGGTTCGGCCTGAAAAGCTCGGGAAAGGGTTCGTTGCCCTGAAAAGCTAGAAAGCGAGCCTCACGTTTAAAATAGTATAAAACAGTGCCCTTAAGACTTAAAACCTTAAGATT
>NC_051414.1:23573978-23574389 GCF_015228065.2 Penaeus monodon
CGAAAGGGGAAGCACCCCTTGAAGCTGGTGGAACCCAATTTCCCCTTTGGGCCCACAAATAAAACACAAAAAAAAATACCAAAAACAATAACAGTGTTATGATTTTTATAAGGCGCCAAAGGCGCTGTGGGGCCCAAACCCAAAAAACTTTGGGTTGAAATTTAACTACAAATGGGAAGAAAGGTAGAGAAAATTGGGAGAGGCCGATAAAAAAGGGTGCTATTTACAAAATATTTTCCGTAGAAAAGAAGATTCCTACGGGTCTGTAAAAAAGACCCCCTCTACTTTCCCCGTCAGGGGGAAAGAGCGTAGCCCGACCTCAGCCCCGGGGACACTGCCCGGATGGGGGTCTCTAAAGCGTGCCAAGAGGATTCTCGGGACTGAACCCTAAAGACAAACCCATAGTTTGGG
>NC_051414.1:23574407-23576360 GCF_015228065.2 Penaeus monodon
TTAACATTTTTATCTGACAAGTTCTTTCAGACCCCCAGGACAAGGGTGAAAATGTTTTCCCCTGCCACGAGGGGGAAAAAAACAAGAAATCCCGCGTGGTTTAAAGGGGGGGGGGGTGTGAATTTTCCCCAGACATAGGACACTCCACAAAACCAAAAGCGGGCCCTTCGGGGCCCCCGGCTGCCGTCCACCCTGGAGTTTGATATAAAAAGTAGAAAAAAGATAGAAAGAAGTAGGAAAAAACCGGACAAACTGATATGGCTAGATTACGGGGAAAAAGGGGATTAGTAACGTGTTATCGGGTAAAAGACTAACCCCGGGTTTCCCAGGGCCCCCCCCCCCAGGAAAAAGGCCCAAGGCTCTGAAAAAAAAAAAAACAGGCTGCAAGCGGGGTTAGGATCCAAGCCTTTACGGGGTTATGTTACGGGAAAGACGGGAAATTGCCCAAGGGGAAGCATGCAATCCGCTGGGGCTCTGAAAGAAAAGAAAAATGGCGAGCGGGAAAAAGGGAAAGAGGGGTTTTGCCCCTTATTCGCCCCCGGGTCAGCCCCCAGGGTCCCAGGGCTCACGTCTACCCCCCCGATGACGGGGCCGAGGATTCCAAACCCCAAAACAGGTAAATCTGCACCGGGTCTTGTAAAGGTCCCCATGTCGGCCCCGGGGGGTTCAGGAGGGAAAGGGCCGCCCAAAGGGGGAAAATTTCCGTCCGGGGGGACAATTTTCCGCACTTACCCGAAACCCCCTTTAAATTTATTGGGGTGCAGATTTGACTTCCTGCCCATTTGAATGGGTTTCCTCCCACATAAGCCACGGGTCCGAGTTTTTTCCCAAAACCCGGACTGGCCCAAACCCATGGGGGACCCAGGGCCCTGGTTCCTGACGGGGGTTTGCGGAAAAACCGCTACAAAATGCACGAAACCAGATCCCCCTCGTTTATCCCGCGGTCGAGCCCGCCCGCCTTCGATCTTGATCGGCTTTTTCCAACCCACGACCCCTTGGGGGCGGCCTCACAAAGGGGCCACCCGAGCTGCAGGGAGTTTCGATCTGTGAGGGCAACCCATCCTTCGGAGTAGATCACGGGGTTTTGATCCCACAAGCGGGAAATGACGGGCCCGACCTGTGAAAGGAAACATTGGGACGTCATTAACGCCCCGGGGTTTGGTATGGGGAGGAATTAGGGAAAACCCCTCCAAAAAGGGTAATAGATCTTTCCAACCATGGGGATCTCCATCCTGGAGGGGTTCTAAAGGGCGCCCTTTTGACCCCCCGGGTTTTCACCCCCCTTCCCACCTTTCCTTTTGGCCGCGGTAAATGACTGTGGTGAAGAGCACTTCCCCTTTAAAAGGTGATGAAAAGATTTGGGAAAAAAAAAAGGGGTTTTCGGAATTCAAGGCCTTTAAATTCCATAAAAAGGGTCCGGGGTGGCCCGAAACCGAGTAACAAATTCTGAAGGGAAAAACATCTGCTACATTTTTGGGCGTCCTTAGATCCCAAAGGGGAAACAACCCCAACAAACCGGGAAAGGGGGTTTCCAATCGCCAAGGACGTATTTTTTGCCACGCGCCGAAGGGGAAGTGTGAAAATATCAGCGGGGGACCCGCTCAAGGGCTCTACGCGTCTGGAAATGGACTGAAGGGGCGTTCGCTTTTGGAAACTTTTTTTGCTTGGCTTTCCTTGGCTTGTTACATTTCGTAAAAAACCCCCTAACCGGGGCATAGTAAGTACAGGCATAAGCCAGGGGGTTTTATACTATGTTTTTTTAGATTTTGTTTTCAAACAATTTCAAAACATTTTGAGGGGTGTGCAGCGCTCTTTTTTCCCCATTTTTTGGGCAAATTGGGGGACGCGATAAAGCACTACTGATTAAAGGGTCTTAATCATTATAACTTTTTCCCCTTTTGGGCTGATTTTTCAAATTGCCTTCCGTTTTTTTACAGGGAAGAGATAGGCGGG
>NC_051414.1:23576396-23576632 GCF_015228065.2 Penaeus monodon
TATGGAAATATGTACAATTTTTTTTTCTGTTTGGGTTTTTGTCCACATTTTATATGTTTTCGGTTTTTTTATAAAAAGAAACTATATAAAAATTGTTTCTATAGGTTTATTTTTGTTTGTACCCCTGTGGTTTTAATTTTTTAAATTTTTAAATTTTCGAGGAATTTTTATGGAAAAAAAAAAAAGAAGGGGATTAGGGGTAAAGCTCTGATCTGCGTGAACAACTAAATTAATTT
>NC_051414.1:23577064-23577388 GCF_015228065.2 Penaeus monodon
TTTTTGGGCCCTTTTTGGGGGTTTTAAAAATAAAGTCAGTCCATACAGGAGGGAAAGGTTCCCGGAATGAATCTGGTTTCGTGTATTTTTTAAACTTATTTTTGTTCCTCCCCGTAATGGGTTTCCGCGATTGACATTTCTCAAATCCTATTTTTTCCCTTTTAAACAAAAGGGCTTTTTTACAAATTTTGGTCTTTGAGAGTGAAAAATTATCTCATGTTAAAAATTCTCTGTTAGCTTCTGTTTACTGTTTTATGCAAAGGGGCCCCCCCGCCTGTGTTTCAACTGCTTATCAAAACCTGCAGTTTTTTTTTAAACGTTTTT
>NC_051414.1:23577889-23579892 GCF_015228065.2 Penaeus monodon
AGCCCCCATCCTTCTGTACCCTTTAAAAAGGGAAAATGACTTTAAAAAGCAAGCAGCTAAAAGGGTACAGCTTGGGCTAAATTAAAGAATTACTTTAGAGGGGGGTTTCTTTGCCCAAGAAAACAAACTTTTGGATTGGGTTACTTTTGTATGATTAAAAATGTATTGTAAACCCCGCGAAGGGCAAATAAGGGTGGGTCATTGAAAAACCCTTTTTTTCTCCCCGAAACACTTGTTCCCACAGGCACTACTACTAGTCGATGACAAACCGTTTCTGCTGCTCCCCCCTGGATTTTTTGAAGAAAATATTTCCGCAGCCCCGGGAAATGTTTTTTATGCATACTGCTCAGCCCCCCAAAATCCGAAAGTAAAATTTCTAAATGTGCCCACTGCCAGAAAGAGAAAGGGTTTCAGTAAAACGGCCCAAGGGATGTTGTAAAAATTTTCCCCGAAAAACATAGACCCCTTGATCGGGTGTCTGTGATTTTTAAATGAAATTTCTCCTTCAAAGGGAAAGGGGAAAAAAGGGGTTTTTTACAATAGTAAAATTATGGGGTCACGTATACAGCATTTTTTGCACTCCCTGATAAGGGGCAGTAGGGAATGCTTTTACTCTTTTATGTCACTTCTTTGGGGTGTCCACTTTAATTTGGGTTTTTGACCGAGGCGCGAATTTTAATAGTGACTTGGGGAAAAATGTGCAAACCTTTAACCCTTTTAAACCTTACTAACCCTGCCTACCACCCAAATCCCAAAGTGGGGCAGAAAGGGGTTCACAAGGACCCTTGCATATTTTTTTCGAACCCCAACCAAAAAGAAAGGGGGGGACAAATTGGGGGTTTCGGGTCAGAGGGCCCTCAATACATCTTATACTCATCATACGAACCACACCCTACTGTTTTTTTTCTTCGGAAGGGTGCAAATCTTCCCCCTTGGATTCCTGGGTTTTTGGCTGTCCCTTCTTCTGATTTAGTCTTACGCCAACAAGGGTTTCAAAACGGTTCAGCGTGTCTTGCAAATGCTAAGGAAGACGAGAGTCTGACCCGTCTCCCTTGGACCGTAATTAAAACCCCCAAAAGGGGAAATATTCACAGATCCGACCAGGTAATGTAGCTTTTCTCTAAAGATGTTTGGGGGGTCTGAAATGCACCTGGGGTACAAAAAAAACTACGGTACAGGTGGCCTGGCCCCCTACCGGGTCATTAGGGGGGACAGGCTGTGAATTACGAGGTAGCAGGTTTTTATGAAGACTTAAAGGGCCCCCGTAATTGTGGGATATTAACAAATTGGGAAACACTTTTTAAAAGGGGGGGAAAAAGTTCCTTTTTCCCAGTGTGAAAAATGAAAAGGAAAAACCAATAACCAGGTCGGCAAAATCGTCCAACCGGCCTTTAGGGAGTCCATCACCCGGAAATGAAAGCGACTTCGGGGAAGCCATATCGAAGTCTACAAAGGGGAATTCCCAGATATACGTCCCCCATGCTGTAATTCGGGTGGCCCCAAAACACCCTTTTTTTAAAAAGCCCTCTATACTAAGCTAAATTTGTAATACATTGTCCCCCCTTTCCCTTTACTAAAATTAAAGATTGAAAATTAAAAATTTTTTTAAAGATGCATTAAAGAGTTAAAAAAGTAATACTTCATATAAGGTTTTAGGGGCTGTTAAGGCTGGTGTTTTAAATTTCGGTTCTCACAGGGGATGTGGGGTCGGCTTTTCAGAGGGGCGATGATGTCCACGAGTCTCTTTTCTCGCCCCACTTTCCAACATTTTTTTGGTGAAAACCCCATGTGGACATGATTGAAACTCTACCACTTTGACTTTCTCCCCTCGATAGAAAAAATAAAACACCCGGTTCGGGTTTTTAGAAGTAAATGGTGATGACCCGGGAAATAGTTTAAAATGGGTTTCGATAGGGCGGGCAGGCCCGTAAAACACAAGATTCCCCGTAAATTTGGCAAGAGATTAGAGTGGAAGGGAAAGTTTAGGAAGGGGGGTATAACGA
>NC_051414.1:23579974-23580055 GCF_015228065.2 Penaeus monodon
GTTGTACTAACCCCCCCCCCCCCCTTTTCCCCCCTGTTGGGGGGAAAACATCGTGGGGTCCTGGGAGCGACGACAGGGGAC
>NC_051414.1:23580878-23581121 GCF_015228065.2 Penaeus monodon
AAAAGGTAAAGTAAGGTAAGAAGACAATGGGGGGGGCTTCTCCCAAAGGCACCTGTGTGGCACTAAGTGCCAACCCTTTGGGAAATTTCGGGATTCCATCCCCGCCAAACCCGGGTCCGCAGTGCGACGCGCTAAAACCCTTTTGGGCCCTCGCGGCCACCGGAAAAGGAGGGAAGTCCAAAAGCCCCCTTGTCTTGGCTCCCCGGCCCGGCTTTCTGCCCCCCCCCCCCCCCTCTATGTCCC
>NC_051414.1:23581325-23581390 GCF_015228065.2 Penaeus monodon
GTACAAAGCGTGTGTGTGCGTCGCGCGCTTTACTTGTTTTTTTGCATGCTTTAATAGGGTTTCTG
>NC_051414.1:23581506-23582102 GCF_015228065.2 Penaeus monodon
AAGGGGGGTTTAAACAATTATGGGGCTTTAAGGGGAAAAATTATCCCCAGATTTTTCTTTTTGCTTCTGTTGTTGTTTTAAAAAGCAAAGGGTCCGCCTTCATTTTTAAATGCTTTCAAAAAACCCCGGGAGTTTTTTTTTAAACGGTTTTTTTTTTCTTAAAAAAGTTTTAGATTTAATTTTTAAAAACCCAAATTTTGGCAAACCCTTTTCCCGTTAATCGGTTGTACTGTAAACATCACTTTCCAGGAGCCTGAATTTCCCTTTTTCGTTTTTGATTTTGCTTGTGTTTCATTTATTATATATTATATAAAATTATTATATATATATATTAAAATATTTTTATAATGTTTTATTTTTTTTATATTAATAATATTTTATAAAGACCATCGTGCTAGCCCCACACCCCAAGACTGTCTCAAGAAAATTGGTCCTTTAATGACACTGATTTTTTTTTCACAAAAACTGATGGGGGCCGGGCAAAAGTTAAAGGTGCTTTTTCATATTTTCAATGCAGTTTTGTAATAACTTTATGTTCCCATAAATTGGGGTGTTTTTGAATTTTTCGTTCCTTTTTTTCTATTTCTTTTCTGTCC
>NC_051414.1:23582223-23582407 GCF_015228065.2 Penaeus monodon
TCTATAAAATAGTTTAAAAACAATTTTCAATGTTTATTTTTTTTTTTTATTATTGCAGTTTTTTATTAAATTTCCCTTTTACTGTTTTTATTGGGCCTAACTACATAAAACCCTTTTTTGTTGTTAAAATTATCACAGAGCCCGGAAATTTTTTTTGGGGCTGTTGATTTTTGGGTTGTGACTC
>NC_051414.1:23582467-23582773 GCF_015228065.2 Penaeus monodon
ATACATGCACACTATAACATTTTTCTTTTATGGAAAAAAAAACGAAAAGAAAATGGGAAAAAAGATTGATTGCCCCCCGCCCGGGGAAACGAAACCCCAGTCTACGGTTTTTTAAAAACCTCGGGTAGCCGCTACACCACAGAGACTGTCCCCCCAAAAGGAAAAGGTCCTTTTTAAAGACCTTCATTCTTTTAAAGAAAACGGGTGGGGCGGCCGTTTTAAAGGGGCTTCTCATATTTTCAAAGCTTTTTTAATATCTTTTTTCTGGGGGGTTGGGGATTAAAATTTTCGTTCTCCCTTTTCAAA
>NC_051414.1:23582968-23583078 GCF_015228065.2 Penaeus monodon
GATTTTGCTTAAATTAGTAATAAAAATTATCATAAAATTTTTATTTTTCACGGGTTTTTAATTTTTTAAACCCTTACTATCTATTTTATTATAAAAACTATCATAAAAAG
>NC_051414.1:23583821-23584035 GCF_015228065.2 Penaeus monodon
AAAAAAAAAGGTAAAGACAGTGAGGAAAACAGATGGGGGGGGGCTTTTCCAAAGGCCCTGCGTGGCACTAATTTCCACTTGGCCTTACGGGGTTTGGGTCCCGCCCACCGGGTCCGCAGTGCCGCGCTAAACCCTTTTGGCCATCGCGGCACCGGAAGGAAAAAGGGAAGTCACACCTCTTTTCCCCCGGGTCTCGCCGCGGCTCTGCGATTCA
>NC_051414.1:23584105-23584431 GCF_015228065.2 Penaeus monodon
CGAGGGACACTAAAAAGCCCCTTTTTTTTATATGCGAAAAAAACGAAAAGAAAGTGAAAAAAAAATCCAAAGCTTGCCCCCCCGGAATCGAACCCGATTTTACGGTTTTAAAAAAAACCATCGTGCTAGCCGCACAAACCACCGAGACTGTCTCAAGAAAATTAGTCCCCTTTTAATTTACATTCATTTTTCACGAAAACTGATGCGGGACAAAGTTTAAAAGGGGCTTCCCTATTTTCATGGGTGTTTTTAATATCTTTTTTTCTGAGTGTTTTGAAATTTTCTTCTTTTTCTCCCTATTTCCCTTTTTTGTTCTTTTTGCATAA
>NC_051414.1:23584594-23584687 GCF_015228065.2 Penaeus monodon
AAAAGATTTTTGGGTATAATAGTAGTAATAAAAATTATCAAAATTGGGTTTTTTACACGTCTTTATTTTTTACCCTTACATCTATTTTTTTAC
>NC_051414.1:23585506-23585694 GCF_015228065.2 Penaeus monodon
ATGGGGTTTTGTGTGGTTTTGGGGAAAAAAAAGGTTTTTGTTAAAGGGAGAGAGAGACCGATGGGGAGGTTTTCCCAAATTTGGGACCCGCGTGGCACTAAAATTTTTACTTTGGGTTTTTCGGGATTCGGGGTCCCCGCCCAACCCGGGTTTTCCCCTTTCCCGGGGGCTAACCGCCATCGCGCTAA
>NC_051414.1:23585729-23585814 GCF_015228065.2 Penaeus monodon
GGAAGAGGAAAGGGGTCACAGCCTCTTTTCTTGGGGTCTCGGCCCCGGCTCCCCCTTTCACCCCTCACCCCTATGTAAGGGGGGG
>NC_051414.1:23585868-23585958 GCF_015228065.2 Penaeus monodon
ATTTCATGCGTTTCATGGGGCGGGCCCCGCACATGTACTTGTTTTTGCATGTGTTTGTGGCCCTACGTGGGTTTTTAAAAGTGGGGTTCC
>NC_051414.1:23586395-23586693 GCF_015228065.2 Penaeus monodon
ATAAAAATGTGTGGTTTTTTTTTATATGTGTGGGATGTGTGTACATGCCCTGTGTGGGAGGGGGTAAAATACGGTGTGTGCGTCGCGTCCTGTACTTGTTTGTTTTCATGTGCGTGTGTGTGTGTGCTTGCGCAGTGGGGGCTGCCCTTTGCGCGGGTGTATGCATGGCAAAATTTTGTGTTTTAAATTCGTGTTTGTTTTTGGGAATATGTGTGGGTTTTTGCGTGCATGTTTATGTGGTTTCATGCATGGGACAATATTTGTTTTTAGTGTTCCCCAGTGGGATCTGTATTCTTTT
>NC_051414.1:23586777-23586880 GCF_015228065.2 Penaeus monodon
ACACACATCTATTTTTCCCTTTTTATCTTATTTCCTTTTCCCCCTTTTTTTTCTAAATCTGAGCCGATGTTGGGTGCTGCTTTCTGTTAAAAGATGAGGGGTA
>NC_051414.1:23586986-23587188 GCF_015228065.2 Penaeus monodon
TTGATTTAAAACGGAATAACAACATGGAAAGTGATAAAAGGAGGGGAAGCCATCGCGAAATAACACCAGCGAAGCGGAGAAACAAACGAAAAAAAAGCGGAAGTGAAGAGTGAACGTATTGATAAAAATGAAAATTAAAGGTAAGGGCTATCATACTTTTTTACAATAGTATTATCAATTTTTATTTGCCCCCCTAAACCCA
>NC_051414.1:23587232-23587635 GCF_015228065.2 Penaeus monodon
GTCATAAAAACCCTTTTTTTCAGTTTTGCAGGCATATTTTTAAATTTAATCATACTATTTATTTTTATTTTTTTGTAATTTGTCCCTCCGCTTACATACTTTCAGCTCAATTTTTCTAACAAACAAATAAACAAAAGATTTATTTAAACCTTTTTTTATTACAATTTTTAAAAACGAAAACCACGTATGGCAGGTAACTTGCCATAAAAGGGGCCTTTTTTCGCCCCGGCTGCCTTGGGGGAGGGCCAGGAAAGGGGGACGACTCTCGAAAGGAAACCCTTGGAAACTGGCGGGGAAAAACCACAGCCTGACTTGGGTCCTTCCTGCCCTCAGACCGTGACCCCACTCGGAAACCCTTTTTTTTGGGAGACCCACTGGCCCCACGCTTTTCCGGGGGCCTAGA
>NC_051414.1:23587737-23587981 GCF_015228065.2 Penaeus monodon
CCCGTGACCTCTTTTCATTTTTCCGGTATATCAGTTAGTGCATCCATGGTCAGGGTCCCGCATTATTAACTCCCTTTTATGCTGGGAAAGGACAAAATCTTACCTGAAATATCCTTCATGTACGATTCCTTGAGGCGTTGGTGGCGGGGGGGGAGGGGGGGGATTCGCAGAAAATTATTTGGGGGGCAAGTTCTTGTGTGTATTTTAATGTTGGGGCGTGATTAATTAAAATTTAAAATTGAAT
>NC_051414.1:23588088-23588321 GCF_015228065.2 Penaeus monodon
CAAAATAAGTGCAAAACTAAAGATTACTTTAACCCTTTTAAAAAAAGGAGCCCAAAATGATCCTGGGGCCCAAAAAGCCCTTTTAAACTATAAAAGAAAATTTCTAAAACACGACGCACAAAGCACTGCGGTCATCGCGAAAAAAAGTAAAAAAGAAAAAGGGCCCAAGAGAAAAAGCACAGAAGAATGAAAGCAACAAAGAATAAAAAAAAAAAACCCCTGGGGGGCAGTGG
>NC_051414.1:23588365-23588546 GCF_015228065.2 Penaeus monodon
GGCATCACAAAAAAACCATGTTTTCTTAAAAGGGATAGAGTTTAAAGTCTAGCGCTTAATAAAAAAAAAAATATCAGGCCACAAGATGTGCTATGGTCCTGTGTTCTCGGGGCAAAAGAGGGGGAAAATCACACTGAAGCCATAGACTGACTTATTTTTCGGTAAAAATGGGGTCAATTTT
>NC_051414.1:23588692-23589051 GCF_015228065.2 Penaeus monodon
CCGCACAGAACGGAGACGCGATTTTTTAGCCAAAAACCGGGACGAAAGATATTTGATTGTGGTTGGGGTGGGGGAAAGAGTATTTTATAAAAAAAGTTAAAAAGCGTCAAATCATGAGTTTGGCTCAAAACTTATGGAGTTTGTTAGGAATTCAAAAACCCTGAGAGAAAATGTGAGATGAAGAGTCGGGAAAAAGGATCATTTTAAAATTTTTTTTTCTCGTTAATATATTTGTGCATTTATCTCGCTTTTTTTTGAATCTGTAAAATAATTTAGATTTAAAATTCCTGCACCCTTTGTGTCTGGGAAAAATTTTCAAATCATCGTGTTTTACGTGCGGCATGTTCCCCGGAGCCTGA
>NC_051414.1:23589121-23589380 GCF_015228065.2 Penaeus monodon
GCGATACTTATTGCAAGCATTTTTCTATATGTGAAGGGAAAAACACGAAAAGAAAGTGGGAAAAGCTTTTGATATAGTCTCCGCCGGGATTCGAACCCGAGTCTACGGTTTTAGAGACCGTCGTGCTAGCCACTACACCACAGAGACTGCCTTAAGAGGGAAGGTCCGTTAATGACATTCATTCTTCACAAAAACTGATGCACGGACACGTTAAAAATACTTCTCCTCATATCTGCAATGACTTATCGTTCTGTTCTCA
>NC_051414.1:23590889-23592891 GCF_015228065.2 Penaeus monodon
ACTCCCTCCCCGCCTGACTTCGGACGACTCCCTCTCGGCCTCGACGCACACAGAACGGCCACTGCCTGCTTCTGAGGACCCTAGCGTGCGGCCCGGTCCAGCCACTCTCGACTGAGCAGACAGGGTCATGCAGCATCAGAGGGGCAAGCAGAGAGGTAACGAGAGGAGTCGGTCGAAGGCCATCTCACCGGATCCACGGGTCAGAAGAACTAAGCAGCTCATGGTCACCACGACCCTCCGGAGGAGCGGCTCTACACTGCGGATGGACTCAAAGGGACCGTAAAGCACAA
Source organism: Penaeus monodon (assembly GCF_015228065.2). Taxonomy (NCBI): domain Eukaryota; kingdom Metazoa; phylum Arthropoda; class Malacostraca; order Decapoda; family Penaeidae; genus Penaeus; species Penaeus monodon. The sequence goes on from NC_051414.1 coordinate 23,591,180, forward strand.
GGAACATCGCACCTGCAAGAGACTGGAATTAGTGTATGGCATTTACTGTGTTCATCCTGTATAAAGGTAAAGTCCTGAAAGGAATGCCACTGATAAATCTATAGATACGGATGCACGACCAGACAGGAAGAAGGGCATCGAAGGACGAAAGCGAAGAAGGAAAAGGACGACGAACCACTGAGCAGTCACACCAAAGCTGAAAGAACAGGAAAGAGACAGAATAAACCGAAAATGAAATAAGAACATTGAGCCCAAAATATAAGATAAAACACAAGATAAAATGAAACTTAAAATCAAACTTAAGATCAAATACAAAACTTAAGAAATACAAAGGAACTTAAAAATAATAAACTTAAAATTAATCTTACAAATAAAGGACATAAAAATACAAATTAAACAAAAACATAGAAGTAGACTTAAAAGCTACAAACTTAAGAATTATACAAATCCAAATTACATTTAAAATCTAGCACTAACTTGAACAAAAAAATACAAACTAAAGCTTAAACAAAATAAAAAAGATCAAGAAGACCAACCACATGTTGGCAAAGTGTACATACATTGTCGTGGAATGCAGAACCTATCATCTCGACTTGGGCTGGAAGAATACAACTCGGATTAATACACGATACATAATAATGTTAATACGCACACTTGATACACCAATTTTCAAACACTAATTCATTTTCAGAGCACTTTTCATTTCTTAGAACACGAAACACTTAGCACACATATCACAAAACCTGACCCACTGAGCGGTGTACTGCACTATTCATGGCCAAACGAACATATGGCAAAAGTTCATCCCATTCTAAGGGAGAAGCCTCCAGAAGTGTTGCCAAGGCGTTTTTCACCACTCGGTTGGTGCGTTCAATCATCCCATTAGCTTGGGGATGGAAAGCAGTAGTGAAAATGGTTTGTATACTGGCCAACTCACAAACCCTCTTAAATAAATTGTTTTTAAATTCTCGGCCATTGTCTGTTTGCAATAGACGAGGTGGCCCAAACACAGTCACAAACTGATTAATAAAGGCATCAGCCACAGTCTCTGCATCCTTGGATGGCAAAGGTATCAACTGGACGTATCGAGTGAGTTGGTCTATGAAAGCCAATACATATTTATTACCTTGCGAGGTCACTTCAAGTTCCATGAGGTCTGCAGATACCCTTTCCAGTGGGTAACTGGCCTGTGGTGCAGCAGCAAGAGGAGCACGATAAGCCATGCCCTTACATTTCTGGCAAGATCGACATGTACCAACATATTCTTTCACTGTGGCCAACATGTTAGGGAAGTAAAAATAATCCCTAAGCTTACAATAGGTCCTGTAAACACCAGGGTGACCTGCTGTTGCACCTGCATGAGCCAAATGCATGACAGAGCCTCTAAGTGCCCTTGACACAACCAACTGATGAAGCACTCGATCCGGGAGGTGACGGACATGATACAGAACTCCATCTCGAAGCTCAAACTCTTCAAGAGAAAGAGGAAGGCGACGACGTGGTAAAGTCCGTTCCTCTAAATACCCAATCACCTCTTTCCACAGGGGATCCTCGAGTTGGTGACGACGCAGATCGTCTGGATCACGCTTGTGCAGTTCCGTTGCAGCCACTGCACGACTCAACTGGTCTGGGACACGATGTTGAGTCCCTTGTTTGTATTTCAGAACATAATTATAAAAACTAAGTTCGTGCGACCACCGAGTCATACGCAG
>NC_051414.1:23593758-23595497 GCF_015228065.2 Penaeus monodon
ACTGCGAGCATCCAGAGCAATGAACCACATTGTTCCATGCAGCTGATCAATAAGCTCATCAATGCTTGGCATTGGATAAGCATCCTGCTCTGTAATGCTGTTGAGACCTCTGTAGTCTATACAGATACGGGTAGACCCATCTTTCTTTCTTAGGGGAATGCCAAGGAGAGGTGTAATGCTCAATAACTCCCTGTGCAAGCATATTGTCACATTCCTCCCGAATAAACTGTTTAGAGGTTTCTGGGAGACGCCATTGCCGTACACATAGTGGACCTTCACCCTCTTTTGTTTTTATAGTATGTGAGATACCAGGTACATCAAATAATGTCACATACTTAACTAGCACCTGCCTCAGCTGCTGTTGCTGCCCAAGAGTGAGGTGGCCCAGATCAACCTCACTTAAAAGATAACCAAGCTCAGCATCACCCAGCTGAACCTCATCTTCAGTGCAATTAGTATCTGCACCTGACAGATCAACACCAAGTGGTGTTTGTGTCACCACATTGCACGGTTGGGGATCCACATCTGGCAGAATGATGTAATCATCTGCACTCCCAAAGTCACCAACAGCATCAAAGCTGTCAAAGTCATCATCAATGAATCCCTCACACAGTTCAGGACCACCATTATCACCCAAGAAGACTGGCACTTTTCACAGTTTCACAAACACTAACATCACCTTCATTTTGCTTGTCATCTACACATGTGCTTCCAGCCTCAAGTGAGAAGACCTGTGCAATGTTTTCAACTATAACTAACCTATGCCCATTTCTTAACTTTACAGGGCGTGCAGTCTCATTTACTGCCCAGACTTTAATGCGGCCCTCTTTAACCTCTTGTAGAGACCTAGGTACCACCAAGGGACACTCAATACCAGAAACCATAAGTTCTTGGCGGCTTGCATACCCCTAGGAACGCTACATTTGACAAAGCGCCCACAACGAGGCGGCACAAAAGCAGGTAGAGCAACATGTGCTACCCTGTGAAGCAGGTAGTGACCTTGACTGCTTGTGGTGTACCTCAACAAGCACAACTTGCAATAACTGGGAATCCGTATACAAAATTGGGAACTTCTGACCTTGCAAGACCAATAAATCCTCTTTACTCTGGTCAGAAAAACACTCGAGCCTGAAGTTAAACCGTCTGAGAAGATCCATGCCCAAAAGAACTCCAGGAAAGGAAAGACCATCCAAGATACACACTTTATGCTTAACTCAAACTCGCTCATTCACACTAAAGATTACCAAACTTTCACCCAGAACTGGAATAGTCTTACCAGAAACTCCTTTCACTCGTTTAAAAGATTTTTTCTCACATCTTATTCCCATCTTTCCTGCAGCCATCCCCTTGACAATGGTCACCTCAGACCCCGTGTCGACAAAACACTTCATCTTGAACCCATTCATCATTAAGTAAACCATAGGGCGACCTACAGGTTTCTCAGGAACTTTACTCTTGCAGTGGTTGACGTGCTGTCAACCACTGCAAGTGACGGTTTCGCTGCCACGCCCGACCTGGCGCGATAAAAAGGGACACTGTCGTGCAAAGTGACCAGGCTCACCACATGCAAAACACTTCTTTGCACTCAAGACACGACATTCTGAGCTATCATGCTCGTGGCTCTTGTGGTAGCGACAGTACTTCCGAGGAGGGTCTACCTCGGCTGCTGCAAGAGCCCGTGGTCGGAAAAGCGGTCTAGCAGGAGGAGAGCTTACTTCAGGACCTTCACTTTCTCTGAG
>NC_051414.1:23595992-23597256 GCF_015228065.2 Penaeus monodon
AATTGGATCCCTCTGCACCACAAACTCAACTGGGGGTGCTTCCCTGACAGAAACGGGGGTCGAAGGACGAGATATACGAGCTTCTAGCTCACTATTCTGCTGGCGCAGACTCTGGACCTCCAGTGTGAGCTGAGAGATTTTTTGAAAAAGCTCTTCCATCACTGAAAGTTCCGGAAGTCTCTCGATGCCTCGGCCATTCGAATCTGGCAGGAGAGCTTGCCCTGAAGGGGTGTTCCTTCCTAATGAAGGAGCAGAAGCCGCTTCCTGGCTCGTCGAAGGGCGGGACGGACTGTTGTTCCGACTTCCACCGTTCCTTCGACCCATGGCTCGTGTCCGAATCGTGCTAATCTAAAATTATAGTCAGAGCAACTCCAAGGCTGAACAAAACACCTAGGACGACCCTCAACAAGTCTATAGAAGCACTGTACTACCCGATAACTTACAAAACATACGATTAATCACACGGTCTCAGAGCAAACACTAGATTCATGCGATCAGAATCACAAACGTTCATATTATTCATAGTAAACATGCACAGAAACAGACAAAAAACACGACAAAATACATTTATAAGACACTTCTAAAATCTCACTAAAACTGACGCACTTATAAAACACCCACCACACACACAAAAAAAAAAAAAAATCACAGTCATAGAAACATTTGCTAAAAAAAAAAAAATACTAAAACATACATAAAACTTCCACTGAAACACTCGTAAAAACACTTCTAAACCATCCATGCGCAAGCATAGAATCATCCACTTAAAAAAACACGCAGACAGTTATTAAAACATTCGCTTAAAAATTCACTGAAACAGGCATAAAACACGCAGTAATTAAAACATTCGCTTAAAGATTCACTAAAGCAGGCCTAAAACACGCAGACAGTTATTAAAACATTCGCTTACAGATTCACTAAAAACAAGCATAAAACAAGTATCAAACACTTGCACCGAAGCAAACAACCGTAAAACACCGATACATAAAACTGAAGAAAACCACCAAGCCAAATCAAGTAAAAACCAAAAATACTATAAATCAAAGATAAAACCGAAAAAAGAACAAAAGAAACCAAAATAAAAGAAACGAATAAAATAAAAATACCATGTGTGACAGACCGCCTACGTGACTACGGGTTAAGAACTGCACGAAAGACGTATGAGCGTCTTAGACATAACAAGCAGTTAACACCGTCTTGGAGTCATCGAATTGGCAAACAAAACGCTATTTCCCACCGCTTGCCACCAAAATATATGTTACGC
>NC_051414.1:23598177-23599620 GCF_015228065.2 Penaeus monodon
TAACGGAGTACGTGGGTTTCTAACATTACGCAATAACTATACAAGTTGATGGATGCTTTTGGCCACATTGAAACCTTGTATGGTTATAACTTTTTTTTTTTTTGTATTGCTAACTTATTTACGTAATTAAGAAAACACTATGTAACGAACACTTTCCAGTTTTATAACACAATTTCCTTTTTCGTAACTCAGTATAATAAGGGACGTAATTTTCAAATATTTAGAGCAACCACATTTCAGACGACTTGACGCCAATTGATGTATGGATCGTTTACCTTGATGAAATAACACTTTTCATATATGGCTTATTTACACACGCGGATATAAGTGAATGCACGGTTCAAAATCACATTTCCCCTCTACCGTGACATACCTGCGGTTGTAAACATTAATATTCTCATTACCTTCATGGTGGTTGTGCAAGACCGGGTAAATGCGATACTTCGAGGTGCCGGTGTGGCTCTCGGCGTCCCGGGCTGGTGGGCGGTATCCTGAAGGGCCTGGCTTGGGTTCGTCTGGGTCGTCGGAGTCCTCCCAGTCATTGTCCTCGATGGGGATTGGGGTATGGTGGTGCTTACCACTCTCGACTGCGGGGGATATAGCCGGCCAGCCTGATGAAAAATTACATTTTATGTTAAAATAAATTATACATTCTTTTACAAACATTATATATTACATGTTGAATACGCAAATCACTGGTTTTTAATTAAACAAATAATGCTTTATAATTACCAAAATGAAGAAGTTGTGTAAGCGGGTTTTGGCGTGTTGGCGCAGGAACAGGTATCTCGAAAAGTACTGGTGGAAGTACTGTGGACGCATGCCAGAACGCTTCACCCAACCCTTGACGTCCCTCCACAAACGCTCGATCGTCTGCGTATGGATCCTGGGGTTGTCGGGGTCAACAAAATTCTCACTATGGTTTATCACATGGAGAATACCCAAGATCCTGAAGCGAGCTGTATGCGCCCCAACCGTCGTTATAAATATTACTTCCTTCCCGGACATACCGCTGGATGAGTGGTATTAATGTAGTGGTAGTTCTCTCCTGTTCCTCTGGATCCACCAGCGGGATCACAAACAACTTCTTCGACTGCCACTCTATCCCACCGAATTCCCATACCTGACGAACCATCCTCCCCCTGTGATACTTCCGCCTCACCAACAGGGTTTCGTTAATCTCGACTTCCACCCCTGGCCCGCCGATGGGTTCTTGCTTCCCGAGCCAGAATTCCGTCACCTCAGAGCAAAAGCTTCTCCAGTCTACCGACGTATTTGGTGCTATGTGGAGGCACTCTATCACTGTCCTGTGGTCCCACGTGTGGTGCAGGAAGTGATTGGCGAACAAGAGCAGCTTCCACGGCGAAATTCTCGAGTTGTCGAGAAAAGTGCCCTTATAGTCCCCGACACTAAAAAAATATTTAACGCTGAGATCCGTTCAGA
>NC_051414.1:23599642-23600126 GCF_015228065.2 Penaeus monodon
AGTAATATATCACAGTAATATGCAGCAGTTATTAGTATTTAATATATCAGTTACATATCATACCTATAAGAGCACTGCTGCCGGCGTTTAGTTTTGTTTACTCTTGTCCACCTACCGCAGTACCAAGTCGGCCGGTCCTCCCGGAGTTTACAAGGTACTTTGCAGTGAGGGCACTCCACAGACGTCGGCAAGACTCCATGGCGACGGAGAAATGCTTTTGCTCTTTCGTCATCATGAAAAAAATCATGAATAACGTTAAGATAATTAGTATCGCAACCATTGCACAACCCACCTACAGGGACACTTTCCTGATTGCTCGCCATGATGAAAGTGAAAGAACGTGACATTCGAAACCTTTGCCAATAAATTCGGCTCATGCTTCGACTATATTTTCGAACGACGTTTCGGATATGTCACCATTATGTAAGACTAATTTTCATTGGCTGGTGTTTCTGATTGTTGTAGCGTATGGGTAAATTGAGCT
>NC_051414.1:23600241-23600496 GCF_015228065.2 Penaeus monodon
ACGAAAATGACGTGTTCGGCACTTGAGAAACTAAAGTAAACGCTCGAGAAAATATATATTAATATTACGTTATTTATCTATTAATATATAGTTTGTTGTTGCAATATATGTCAGTGTACTTATTAGATTATTGTTACTAATATAATGACATAACTATAAAATATTTATGTGCCTCATAGAATTCATATATAAATGTAATCCTCATAGTCACATCGAAATATAATGTTAATTCATAACTGTTTTAGTATGACGATT
>NC_051414.1:23600670-23601217 GCF_015228065.2 Penaeus monodon
TTTATGACAGGATGTTGCAATGGGTTCCTTATAAGCATAACATTTACATATGTACGGGATGACATCGTAAATCTATAGATGTGTACGATAAAAAATGAAAATATTGCAATTTATTTTTTGTTATTAATTAAAATATCCATGCAGTTGGAATGGATATTTTAATTAATAACAAAAAATAAATTGCAATATTTTCATTTTTTATCGTACACATCTATAAATATACTGGTGAGGAGGTCACGGTACATCAATCACAGACGACTTAACGTATAAATAAACACTTTTTCATGTTCATGTTTGTCAAAATCTTTATACTAAAGTCATCATTAAGTACACGAAGATAATAAATAATTCCACACGAACCCACGGCTAAAAACATATATGTAACATTATTTAAAACTGAGCTTCGGTCAACGTCAAATATTTGATATTGTTTACTCTTGTATGTTACAGGCCATGGAGTATTGTGCTATATACTGTTATTGTGTCCCTCTCTCACTCTCTTGTATTTATGCAAGTATAAATATACATTCACATACACATATGAATG
>NC_051414.1:23601518-23601894 GCF_015228065.2 Penaeus monodon
GTTAGTTTAACATGCATCATCATGGGCCATGGTAATATAAATATATTGTAAGATTTATGCAGCGTAATTGTTACGTCATTTTATTTATAGCTTAAATTTTCTTAGCAATGTAGATACATTTATATTATGAATTTTAATGTAAGAAAGAAGACATTATTGACATATAATTGTTTTATTATATTTAATAATACAGTTTGCGTACACAATATATTTAACATAAAGTAAAAAAAAATGTCTAGCTATGCTGGGTGAAAATATAATACAGTAGTTCAATGTGAATTAAATATATTGCTGTGATTAGTTTTAATTACATAAATTATAAATAATTGTCAACCTATCTTAAATTACTCTATAATCAAAAACAACTGTAAACACG
>NC_051414.1:23601928-23602328 GCF_015228065.2 Penaeus monodon
CTTACCAAAGTAACAAAATTGATTTCGCAGTTATATGCGGATCATTTCAGCCTTATTCGCACAATAAAGAGTCAATGGATAATGCGTACGACTTTTTTAAAACAAAATCAATATTGAATTGTTTCCTTACAAATATTAACTGAAATATAAAATAAGACATATACAAACTTCATAACCAAAAACATATTATAATGTTTATAATGTTATGCATAAAACATTGCTAATATATTTTTTTAAAATTACCGCGAGATCATTACGAAATTATATATTTAAAAATTGCGCGCGCCTATGCTGCCCCCTTTGGTCTATATATGGTTATTGAGCATCGCGATGCGCACTGTTTGTTTACATGGAAAGGGATATCAGTTGGAACAAATTAAAAATATTGAGATGTTACGTG
>NC_051414.1:23603268-23603496 GCF_015228065.2 Penaeus monodon
AAGAAAAAGGTAGAAGTACAGGTAGAGAGAGACAGATGGGGGAGGCTTCTCCAATGGCACCTGCGTGGCACTAAGTGCCACTTGGCATTACGGGGATTCGATCCCGCGCCACCGGATCCGCAGTGCGACGCGCTAACCGTTCGGCCATCGCGGCACCGGAAGAGGAAGGCAAGTCACAGCCTCTTGTCTTGGCTCTCGGCCGCGGCTGCTGCCTCCCCCCCCCACTCC
>NC_051414.1:23604434-23604517 GCF_015228065.2 Penaeus monodon
GCGAAGCGGAGAAGCAGAACGAAAAGAAGAGCGGAAGTGAAGAGTGAACGCTATTGATAAAAACGAACATTAAAGGGAAGACC
>NC_051414.1:23604597-23604951 GCF_015228065.2 Penaeus monodon
AAAAGTATATATCTTATTTCAATTGGCAGTCATATTTATACTATGATTTAAAAAATCACATACATACATATTCTCTAAAAAAACAAACAGATTTGTTTACCTTTGATTATTATTATTTTTCAAAGCGAAATATTCACGAAACCTGCTACCACGGATCGCTATCATTTCCTCCGTACCAAAGTCTGCCCTCCCGTATGGCACGTAACTTGCCATAATGGTCCTGTTTTCGCCCCGAGCTGCCTTGCGAGGGTCAGGATGGCGACGACTCTCGAAGGACCTTGGATCTGGTGGGAAGAAGCCACAGGCTGACTTTGCTGCCTTTCCTGCACCAGGACTTGAACCTTCGCTTTCCAT
>NC_051414.1:23604983-23605627 GCF_015228065.2 Penaeus monodon
ATGACCCCTTTCCATGTTGTGGTGTATCATTTACGTGCATCCATCGGGGTCCCGCACTATTAAGCTGCCTTTATGCTAGTAAGTCTGTACCTGAAACATCCGCTCATGTACAGACCCCCTTGAGGTGTGGTGGCGTGGAGGGGGGGATGGGAGACTCTGCATGAGAAGTACTTGGGGGCAAGTTCAGTGTGTATCACCTAAATGTTTAGCGTAATTTATTTAAAGTAAAAGTTGAACTAAAAACATGAAAATGCTAATAATTAACACTTTTACGAACTTACCAAATCCAGATGACCTCTTTATGATATTAAGTACACGTGTCAGATGATATAAAACAATATTCATTCCATGAATACTTATTCATTTATATTATTTATTATCTAGGAAAACAAGTCATTAACGGAATTCAAAGACCATGAGAGAAAATCGTGAGATGAAGATGTCGGAGACAAGGATTAATTTTTTTCTTTTCTCTTTAATATATTTTGTACATTTATCTACGCTTTTTAAAAATCTGTAAGATAGATCTAGATTTAAAATTCCTGCACCTTAGTGTGCTGGTAAACAATTTGCAAGTCATCGATCACTGCAGATTCCTTTGCGTTGTTGATTATGCTTGTGTTTCATTTTCGTTTTACTGAATA
>NC_051414.1:23605663-23605870 GCF_015228065.2 Penaeus monodon
GCGATACTTACTGCAAGCATGTGAAGGAAAAAAAAAGACGAAAAGAAAGTGAAAAAAAAAAGGGTATAGTCTCTGTCTTAAGATGATAGGTCCATTAATAACATTCATTCTTCACAATAACTGATGCACGGACACGTTAAAGATACTTTTCCTCATTTCTTCGATGCTGTTTTAATATTTTCATTTTCTATAGACTGGAGTGTTAAG
>NC_051414.1:23606538-23606647 GCF_015228065.2 Penaeus monodon
AGAAAAAGGTAGAAGTACAGGTAGAGAGTGACAGATGGAGGAAGCTTCTCAAGTGGCACCTGCGTGGCACTAAGTGCCACTTGGCATTACGGAGATTCGATCCCGCGCC
>NC_051414.1:23606688-23606951 GCF_015228065.2 Penaeus monodon
ACGATGCACACTACAAGCATTTTTCTATATGCGAAAAAGACGAAAAGAAAGTGAGAAAAAATAATTGAGTAGCCTCCGCCGGGAATCGAACCCGAGTCTACGGTTTTAAAGACCATCGTGCTAGCCGCTACACCACAGAGACTGTCTCAAGAGAATTGGTCCTTTAATGACATTCATTCTTCACAAAAACTGATGCGCGGACACGTTAAAGGTGCTTCTCATATTTTCAATGCTGTTGTAATATCTTTATGTTGTATAGAGTG
>NC_051414.1:23607552-23607780 GCF_015228065.2 Penaeus monodon
CATAAAGGAAAAGGTAGAAGTACAGGTAGAGAGAGACAGATGGGGGAGGCTTCTCCAATGGCACCTGCGTGGCACTAAGTGCCACTTGGCATTACGGGGATTCGATCCCGCGCCACCGGATCCGCAGTGCGACGCGCTAACCGTTCGGCCATCGCGGCACCGGAAGAGGAAGGCAAGTCACAGCCTCTTGTCTTGGCTCTCGCCGCGGCTGCTGCGATTCATTCTCAT
>NC_051414.1:23607830-23608107 GCF_015228065.2 Penaeus monodon
ACGATGCACACTACAAGCATTTTTCTAGATGCGAAAAAGACGAAAAGAAAGTGAGAAAAAATTATTGATTAGCCTCCGCCGGGAATCGAACCCGAGTCTACGGTTTTAAAGACCATCGTGCTAGCCGCTACACCACAGAGACTGTCTCAAGAGAATTGGTCCTTTAATGACATTCATTCTTCACAAAAACTGATGCGCGGGCACGTTCGAGATGCTTCTCCTCATATTTTCAGTGCCGGTGAAATATCTGTATATTGATAGACTGGAGTTTTTACGA
>NC_051414.1:23608507-23608745 GCF_015228065.2 Penaeus monodon
AGAAAAAGGATGAGTACAGGGAGAGAGAACAGATGGGGGAGCTTCTCCAAAGGCACCTGCGTGGCACTAAGTCCACTTGGGATTACGGGATTTCGATCCCGCGCCACCGAAACGCAGTGCGACGCGCTAAACCTTCGGCCATCGCGGCACCGAAGAGGAAGGGAAGTCACAGCCTCTTGTCTTGGCTCTCGGCCGCGGCCTGCTGCCTCCCCCCCCAACCCACCTCCAGGGACGTGAC
>NC_051414.1:23610621-23611353 GCF_015228065.2 Penaeus monodon
TGGCCGCCGTGGCAAGGGCTCCAGGGGGGAGGCGCCCTTGAAGAGGTCTTCTTGTGAGCCCTCATTTCCTCTCCTACCATCTGTGGTACCCTCAGAAGCCCCCCTGCCTGCAACCCTTGTTTCGGAAAAGGCCCTAAAATTGCTTCAGGGTAATCCCTTAGACCCTTATAAACTGTTCGGCCCCCATTGCTTCATAAATCCTGGTGTAACTGTCCCCTGTACCAAGAATTAGGGGTTTTCATCATATACCAAGAATTTCTAACTGAGAACCATGTACCTCGAAGCTTAATTTTAAATTCAGCCCATGATGCTATGTTATCAAACAAAGGGGTCAGCTGCACCGCTGCCGTGGCAACGCGCGGCTGGTGGCCAAGCGAAGGTCCGAGTCCTGGTCACGGTCTGAGGGCAGGAAGGACAGCAAGTCAGGCTGTGGCTTCTTCCCGCCAGATCAAAAGTCCTCCGAGAGCCGTCGCCATCCTGGCCCTCGCAAGGCAGCTCGGGGCGAAAACAGGGCCATTATGGCATTTACGTGCCATATGGGAGGGCAGAGTTTGGTATAGAGGAAATGATAGCGATGTGTGATAGCAGGTTTCGTGAATATTTCACTGTAAAAGATAATAATAATCAAAGGTAAATAAATTTCTGTTTGTTTGTTAGACAATAAGTATATATGTATGTGAATGACAAATTAAGAAAAAATATATAAAATGAGTATTGAAAGAAGATATCTGA
>NC_051414.1:23616741-23616862 GCF_015228065.2 Penaeus monodon
TGTCGAGGTTAGCTCAGTTATGAATTATAATCTTTGGTAGAATTAAATCATTAAAACTCTACGGGCTTATCCGCCAACTTTCACGTGTTTCACTATTTCCACATAATTTCTTTCAGTTGTG
>NC_051414.1:23617161-23617322 GCF_015228065.2 Penaeus monodon
GTCAGCTCTTACAAAAATGTATCACTGTTGTTTATTATGAGAGCACATAGTTTGGACCATTACTGCCGAATCCTATATTTTTTCTAGTTTCCGATGGTCTCTCTTGCAGGGCTCTCCTATTTACTGAACTTGAGACTAAAAACAAAGTAAAACCGGGAAAA
>NC_051414.1:23617833-23620033 GCF_015228065.2 Penaeus monodon
CCCCTCCCATGGCCCGGGAGTGAATGTCGGGGCGTCGCCTCCACTCGCTTCGTGTCCTGGATGGTTCCTTAGGTTCCGCTCCGGGGCCCGCCCATGTCCGTGACGATCTGGCGCAGAAAATACGTAGCCATCATCGGGAATCACAGCGACGAGCCGACCATTCACACTCCCATCTCCGGGACATTTAGCAGCAACAACCGAGGTTCCTCTCGTCTATGTCATTTATCTCGTCCGTTCCGTCCACCTCGTCCACTCGTTCATGCCATCTACAATGCGTCCCTGTCTCATCTAAACGGCGGGAACGGGGTGACCTGTGACCAGACAATCTGTGGAAGACAGACACAGAACATCCAAAATACATGGCTGGGGCCGCGGTCATCGGCTCCCTCGCAGCGGCAGGACCTGTGGATATTAAAAGGCAGTAATTATAAGGCTTGTGTATTCAGAGCCGGCCCTCGAAGTAAAACTACCAGAACTCTGAAAATAATAAATAAACTAAAATTAACAAAACATACGAAAGCACATAAAATCGGTAAAATACTAAATTAAAACAAAACCGATCAGAACCAAAAAATAGATATAAACTTTTAAAAAATGTTTACAAATGAAAATAAACTTAAAATTAAGGCTTTACATACTAAAAGACATTAAATTAAAGGTACATAACTTAAAAGATAAAAATTGTGTAAAATAACGTAGTAAAAAGGTCATTACGAACATAAAAAGTAAATATGAAATTGCAAAAAGGAAATAAAAACATATAATTAATATACATATATACAAAACAGAAATGCAGGAAACCTATATGTATTGCACCTTAGCAAGGGCGTACAGAGGATAGAAGCAGTACTTCCTGAGGATCTATATCAGCATCCCCCTCACGATTTAGCTGCTGAAAGTCAACAGATGGGTCAGACTGTGGGTCGGGTGGATTCACGAACGCTAGCTCATCAAGTGTCCTGAAAGGTTTTATCTGGTTAGCATGTAATCTGCGTTCTTTGTAAGGTGGTTCTACATCCTGAGTGATATAGGTTACAGGCCCAACACGTTTGACTATACGAGCTGGCCCATCCCAGCGAGGACCTGAAGTTCTACGAGGACCAGTCAACCTGCGAAAGTTTCTGAAAAGGATCAGTGAACCCACATCCATTTCAGGAACTTTTCTACCTCGTTTATTGTAATTCTTGGCCCAAGTTTCCCGAGCCCGACGTGATGACTCGACTGCAAAGCATCATGAAACTCCTTTGCGGCATCTGTTGCAAACGTCACATCATTAGAGAGACCTACAGGGAAGTGACCATGATGACCCATAAGAAGGTAAAGTGGCTGATCACCTACCGAGCGATGGAAAGCACTGTTCAATGCTAAACCGAACTTTAACTGAGCGACATCCATTAGAGTGGCATCAGTATGTTCGAGTTGCTAATGCTTCTTTGAACCTCTCTATACCATCCCATTAGCCTGTGGATGACATGCAATGGTTAAGTGCGTTTTAGTTTGACAATGCTACAGACCTGGGTAAACAACCTATTTGTAAACTCACACCCACCATCCGTCTGCAGGAGCCGTGGTGGACCGAAAATTGTCAAAAAGTCATTAATATAAGCCTCTGCAATCACCTCGGCCTCCTTAGACGGAACTGGAATTAACTGCAAGAATCGTGTCAGATGGTCAATGAGAACAAGAATATACCTATACCCAGCAGTCGACAAGCCACAAGCTACAAGATCAGCTGACACCTTTTCGAAGGGAGCAGACACCTCTGGTGCAGCAGCTAAAGGGGCTCTGTGTGGAGTACCTTTCCTTCGCTGACATGTTGCACATGAAGCAACATAGCTCTTAACATCACGCAACATGTTCGGGAAGTAAAATAAATCTCTTAACTTCTGATAAGTTCGAAATACACCAGGATGAGAGGCGAATGCACTACCATGTGCAAGCTTCAAAGCAGCTGCACGTAATGACCGAGGGACTACCAACTGATGTACTACATGCCCAGGTAACTCACGGATGTGATAGAGAACACCGTTCTGTAAAGAAAATTCGTCAAGAGCCAAAGGTATCTTCATTTTTGGCATGCTCTTTTCCTAGGAGCAACGAGTCCTTGAGTTGTTCTTCCCGCATAGCAGTGGGATCAACATCAGAAAGATCAATTTGTCCTACAAACGAGATAACAAATCTGGCACTTTATGTTTGCACT
>NC_051414.1:23620215-23620485 GCF_015228065.2 Penaeus monodon
TTCGGCATCTGTTGCAGAGTAACGCGTTTCTGCCCCACGGAGTTTTCGTGAAAAGTATGCAACTGCAGATGGGTTGCCATGAGTATCCCTCTGCATTAAACATGCGCCAACAGCTAATTGTGAGTATCTGTGTGCACCTCAAGGGTTCATTAAAACGAGGTTTTCTTCTGCAATATAGGGGCAGAGGCTAACTTATCTTTCAGAAGACTGGAAGGCTTCTTGTTCACGAGTACCCCATCTAAATGGCTGATCCTTCCTAGTTAGCTGTGT
>NC_051414.1:23620935-23623949 GCF_015228065.2 Penaeus monodon
TGATGGTTCCACGGCCACTGACCAATATGCAGACCGGCTGTCAAGAAGTGAAAATACCTGAGTGTCCCTGAGCTCATCTACGAGTTCGTCAATCCTTGGGAGAGGATATGTATCTGTAACAGTCACAGAGTTGAGATTCCTGTAATCTACACAAAAGCGTAAACTGCCGTCTTTCTTTTTTACTAATACCAGGCGAAAGCCATGGAGACGTTGATGGCTCAATGATACCAGCCTTCAACATGTCATCACATTCCTTCCGGATCTTTTCTTTGGCCGACTCTGGCAAACGCCACTGCCTAGTGCATAATGGTGTTGTATCACCTGTCGTGATCTTATGGGTCACACCAGGAACCAAGCCTACTTGAGTTTTATCCCCTGAGAAGAGAGAAGGGAACTTTGCAAGCACTTCCTTTAATTGTTCCCCTTTCTTTGACTTAAGATGACCAAGAGATGGCCCAGCAACAACCTCCTCACCATCTGCTTCAATTAGTGCCGATTCTGCGATGGCACTTGCTTCTAAAGCAGCATCAATTCCTCCCACAGTATCACTATCAGGCAACAAAGAAAACAGATCATCATCTACCTGAGAATCATCAACCAGCTGAAGACCATGCTCCTGGTCAAACTCGTCCTCTTCCCATTCAAAATCTGGCACCTCCTTGTGATTGTCCAAATCAACAGCTGCTGCTCTTTCTGAAAATATGGCATCTTTAGTGGCGACAGCACTGAAAAGATCTACTTCCTCTGCTACACAAAAATGAGACCCATTTCGAAGTGTTACAGGTTTAGCAGTTAAGTTCGCAACAAAAACAGAGCATCTATCCCTTTGAGGGATCACAGAGTACGAGGTATGTCAAGTGCAGTATGCAGCTACTATCAGGACTGACTTCCCATTGAAACAAGGTGATATACTGCAAGTGACATACATACCAGTGTGGGGTGGACAAACCGTCTTGCAACATGGAGCCAAACGAACAACAGGAGGTTTTACTGTTGGTTGCAAGAATGATACAAGTCCCAAAGATTCACCTTTCTCATACTGCAAAGGGTAAACTACATTATCAAGATGAAGATAAGCATCCTGGGTATCAGCATCATGTAAGATCTTATAATGTACTCTGCGCAGCAAATCCACACCAACAAGAAGATCACCTGGAAATGATACAGCATCAACAACAATAACCCTATGGATAAGCTTTTTACCAGTATTTTAAAAACGAACCTCAATATCCACTCTTCATCACAGAAGTTCTTTCCCTGCAACTCCCCTTAAACCTCTGTTTGCAATAAAAGATTTACGTGGTGAAGGTGTGCAACAGCCTCTTTCTTAATCAAAGTTACCTGGCTTCCCAGTGTCAATAATGCCTGCGAGTAATTGCCCTCTATATTTAGCGACCCCCAAGCAGGTTTGGTCACCTGCTTGCTGCTCATGGACTGCACTTTGGGACCCTGCTCCTAAGGTATTGTTCTTCCGATGCAGCAGGTTCCGTTCGCTCGGGATGTTGAGAAAGGGGCATTCTCTCCGGAAATGTCCTTCCGACGGCACGCCCACAGGTACGAGAAGCTGCCTCGTAAACTGATCCATGCGGCGAGATGGTCGGCGTGGAAACGGCCCAAAAGGTCTGGAATAACCATCTGATCCCTCCTCTTCGATTCCAGCTACCTTGCCTCCATGATCTTGCAGATGAAGGGAAAAGACGAGCTGGTCCTTTTTCCTCTGCACGGACGCCCATCCTTGCATTCCACACACCGCTGGGTTGCATCTACTAGTTGCTTCAGTGGAGCATCTTCTGACATGGCACACATCTCCCTCAGTCCAGCCTGGAAGACCTTGCAAAATAGCCGCCTGATTAGTTCGTCTGGCTCTCCAATTGCTTCAGGGTAATCTCAGACGCCCTGATAAACTGCACCCTCTAGAGTGATGTAAAAATCCAGAGGAGCCTGACCACTAACTAGACGACGTTCATGGAGGAGGCGAAAGTAATCACTTGCAGAGCATGTTCCCCGAAACTTCTGCCGTAGTTTTGCCTTGAAATCTTCCCATATTGTGATGCTGTCAAAGATAGGGCTGTTGATAATTAGGTCTGCAGGTCCTCTACAAGTTGCTCTGGCATTTCTTATGAAAGTGTCATCAGTGGGTGGATTTGACAGGTTCTCAATCTGGAGATTCCACCTCTCTATTTCTTGGTTGCGTCGTAGTGGTTGGGATGCTGGAGTGTCACCCGAAAACTTTGGAACTGGCCCCCTTTCTCCATGTAGAAAAGCAACCCTAGTTTGAAGACTGCTCAGCAAGTTCGCAATGATGGGGTGAAGATGGCCCAGACCGCAGGTTTGAAAACTTTTTTTCGCTCACTTGGAACTGGTGTTTGCCGGGGAAATTTTGGTACATGGGTTAGATTTGGGGTAATAGACCGAAGAGCTTCTCTTTAGGGAACAGGTTTGCCTCTGCCACAACGCTCTGCCCCTGTTCTGCTTGGATAACGAGAGCAGTCCTTGCTTCAAGAAGTGTTGCACGGTTTCTTTCTACGCTACTTCCCTCTGGCACTATCTCCTCCATCTGGCGCAATACTTCATCTCAAAGGGTGGCGATCGTGTTTGGACTGCGTTTCCAAAAAATACGGTTCTTTTCCACCAGAAGCTTCAGCATTTTTTTCGTTTTTCCTAGTTCTTTCTTCCAACTTGGCTTCTAACACTTTAATAATTTCATCACTTTTCCTCCTGTCCTGTTTCGCTCTTGCTTCCTTCTAGCGTACCTCTCTTCCCCTCACTAGTCTGTGCCTTAAGGGTTGACATTTGGTCTGCTAGTTCATCGTAAGCACTTATCTCAGGCTCAAGAAACCCTTCCGCATGAGCAACTTCCTGCTGCTCGTCACTTCCCGTGGCTGGTGCGAATGAGCTGCTTCAGGCCGGCTTTTCTCGGCGAACCATTTCATAGCTCTCACTTAAAAATTATCACTTCACTATTGTTCCACACACGTTCAGTGTCTTTCACACTGAGGTTGCACTGTACGGAA
>NC_051414.1:23623989-23624403 GCF_015228065.2 Penaeus monodon
ACCATGTACAATACTGTTGCAACAACTCAATAAAAAAAATAAAAACATAAGCACAAACCATCACCAAAAATCGATAAAATACAAGAACATAAAATGAAAAACATTACTAAAACATTAATACAAAATAGTTTACAAGAAATACAATAAAGCATACATAGGTAAATGATATATGCACCAAAAAAAATTTACTCAAAGTTTGACTCCTTTTGGCCGGCGTGAGTCCGTCAATGGTAACAAACACTAGCACCTGCTAATTAATTACTGTCTGAGCACCGCTGCCACCAAGAACAAGCTGTCGCAGTTAGCTCAGTTATGAATTATAATCTTTGGTAGAATTAAATTATTAAAACTCTACGGGATTGCCCGCCACTTTTCACATGTTTCACTATTTCTACATAATTTCTTTCAGTTGTG
>NC_051414.1:23624741-23624903 GCF_015228065.2 Penaeus monodon
ATCAGCTCTTACAAAAATGTATCACTGTTGTTTATTATGAGAGCACATAGTTTGGACCATTACTGCCGAATCCTATATTTTTTCTAGTTTCCGATGGTCTCCCTTGCAGGGCTCTCCTATTTACTGAACTTGAGACTAAAAAAAAGAAAAAAACCGGGAAAA
>NC_051414.1:23625546-23625993 GCF_015228065.2 Penaeus monodon
TTCCACGACTGGTGGAGAGTGCACAAAGAGTCTGGAACACACGGGCGGGAATACGACAGAGGGGCAACCCTAAACTTTTAACACCTGCAGGACTCTGCCAGGCATCTGCTGTAGGGGGGCAAGCAGAGCGATATTGCGAGTTTCATCAGAAGCAGAGCTGAATCCTGCTCCCAAAAGGAGCAAGAAGAATGTAGAATCTTCAGAAGATTTCGGATGCTTGAACGAGTTTACCGACGATTTCGATGACTTCTATGGACTGAAGTACTTCGGTTATTAGAGAAGTACTCGGGTTTATTAAAGGAAACGGGAAAATTGGGGATGGTACCAGGCATTAAGCATCGAATTCGAACCACCTCAGGTTAGCCTTCCTGCGCCAGCCAATGGAGGATGCCTGAGATTCAAAGAGGATTAAAGATGAGAGTCATTTAAAACAAACCTTCAACACCG
>NC_051414.1:23626259-23630066 GCF_015228065.2 Penaeus monodon
CTTGGCTATTACCACTAGCACTTTCAGCGTGTCATGAACTGCGTCTGATCGTCTGTCCTTGGTAAGCATACCATCGCTTACCTGGATGACGTGGTGGTACGCAGCCGAACTTTCATGGAACACCTGGAATATCTCGAAGAAACATTGGAGCTCTTAGATAAAGCTGGGTTCCGTCTGAATATAGAAAAGTACGAGTTGCCGTGCAACGTTTCAACTTTCTTAGATTCGTGATTACTCCCAACGGAATTCGACCAGATCCTGATAAAGTGGAAGCAATAGTAAAGATGGCGGCTCCCACGACTGTAAAACAGGTGCGTAGTTTCCTTGGCTGCACTGGGTTCTTTCGGAAGCATATTTCCGACTATGCCCGAATTGCAGTCCCACTGACGGAGTTAACACGCAATTCAAATGGACTTCTGTGCAAGAAGCCTCCTTCCAGAAGCTAAAAGACTGCCTTTCACCTGTACCTGTACTACGAAAGCCCGATTTCCACAAGACCTTCGAAGTGCGTACCGACGCATCAAAGATAGCCATCGGCGTTTTCCTAAAGCAACAGGACGACGAAGGGTTACCATGTGCAGTAAGCTGTTTTTTCCAGGAAGTTACGTGGTGCTGAAACCCGGTATCCTGCTATAGATGTAGAGACACTTGCTGTCGTCGAAGCAGCACGACTTTTCTCAACCGTAAGTTTATAATTTTTACAGATCATCGTCACTGACATTTGAGTTCCATAGAAAAACCGTTTCTCCGTATGTCTCGCTTTGCACACGAATTATCTTTCAGTCAATACACATTGAAATATAAACCAGGAGCATCTCATCATGTCCCTGATCTCCACAGCAGCACAGCTGTTGGTGAAGAAGCATCATTGGAGGCAGATTATGTAAAGCAAGCACAGCATCAAGACCCCCGTGGCGTCAGGTTATGGAGTACCTATAGAAGAAGGCCGTGCCAAGAAGGAAACTACCCCTTCCACTGGATGAATTCGAATTAAATGATGACGTGTTGGAACCTGACAAGATTCTCCATCAACTTGTTATCCCACGTGAGTTTGGAAGGGCAGCATTAAAGATGGCACATTGCACCTGGAGTATACAGAACATACTGCAAGTTACGGGATTTGTTCTACTACTATTTGTTGTTACTACCAACATGCTTCAGGAAACCAAAGCATACGTTAAAAGTTGCGATAATTGTCAGAGACGTAAGGGAGCAGCCTGCCGACAAGCTCCCATGGCAAGGATACCAGAGATTTCTCAACCATTTGAAAGGGTTTCTGCCGATCTGTGACAACCGCCTTTATTCAACATTACGTAACTCTTTTCGGCTCACCCCGTATACTTCAGACCGATAATAGTTCGGAATTTACAAATCTCTTAAAGTTTGCCAACTTTAAGAGATTAAAACCTCCTTTACGACGGCTTACCATCCTCGGCAAATGGCATGATTGGACGAAGTAACAAGACTTGTGAAGGATGCCCTGGTAACTCTTGTGGAAGGTCACCCTCAAGTGTGGGATACAGTGCTGTCATACGTCCGCCTTACACTCAATACGGCTGTGCACCGAAGAATAGGGGAGCATCCCCTACATCTCTTGACTGATCAGCACGGTCATTTTCCCGTCGGACTTACAAACGCGCAAGGGAACGCACCTCATGCTGCTGAAGCCTTCCGAGGTAGACTCTGTGCCGTGAGGATGATAGCCGTGGAAACCTCACGTCGAGCTCAGGATTCCTGGCTAAATACTATGATCGAAAGGTGAAGAAAGAGTTTCGTCCTGATGTTGGAACTTTGGTCTTGGTTAAAGACACGCCCAGGACAGCACGAACCGAAGCTAGGAGTTGAGGATCCAGATGGATTGGGCCAGCACGAATTACTAAGAAGATAGGTCCTATCGTCTACGAGTGTCAAGAAACCTCCATTCCTTATCGCAAGAGGACTTTTCATAGCAACCAAATGAAGCCTTATCTTGCCAGAGAAGAACTAAAGTTTCCTGACGCTGATCGTGAGGATGGTGAGGAAGACTATTAATGCGGTGATTGGGACGAGCCAGGTACCCTGGAACTGCTGCTTTGCTGTCATTTGTACGAGCCTAACTTGGATTCATGGGTTACCTTTATTCAATCTGTGTTTTGCATTTTAAGGTTGCTTACTTTTGTTGTTTTGGGTTTTATAGGTGGTGGTTTCTTTCCGGTCGTCACTTCAGAACTGGCAAGAATATTAGCAGTTTCGTATTTACATAGGAGACTCTTCTTGATTAATACTATGACGCCAATACTAATTCTCGTTTCCTTTCAGATTATTTTGTCTTGTTAATAGCCTTTTTGGAAGTCCACCCGTAGATGCCTCTGCAGATGGAGCTTGCTTATGAGAAGTACAATTCGTGCAAAACTCGGTTCTACTTTTATCTGATCTGCAGGTGTACCTGCCAATTGGACTGCACATTTTGCTTTAGAGTTAAAACGAGTGTGAGGAGTGAGGACTCGTCGAGGAACGGAGAAAGTGAACACATGGCGCGGGCCATGCTGATTTTCCCCCGTGATGTTCGGAGCCCATACAGAGGTGGAGAGGACCCCATCTGCGCATCTGCTATCTTGGACGGACCGGGCCTCCGCCTTTTCGACCTTCGCGGCGTGTCATGGAGAAGGACGGACGTGTGAAAAGCGCACTCGGCAATGGAGGGATGTAGCAGATCTGACGGATGCGCCGATGACGTTATTTGAATGAAATATTCCTATAAATAAAAACTACCATTTTCATTAAATAAATAAAAGTAAAACCTTGTGTAAAAGATTAGGGATTAGCCCACTAATTGTGTTTACGTGAAACTGCCGAACAATTAGTACACAACAATCTGCATATCTTGGGTCCTGTCAAGAAGGTGACCCAAGGAGCGTAGCCAGACCTCTAGAGAGGCCGGGGCTGTTGTGTCGTGTCCGACATTTTTATTGTGAAATCTCTTGTCGAGAAACAAAGATAAGTATTGGTTTCGGTATTCTTTTGGGCAGGATTATATAAGTGTATATGTGAAAATAATAAATATATTCTTGCCAGTTCATATATATTTTTTTATGCCTTAGGAGAGTTAAAATCAGTGCCTTGAATAACGCTTGCTACCATGTGTCAACTAGACATATATCTGAATTAAAGATATACGAGAAATAAAGCTTAAAAATGAGAGTACTAAAATTTACCGAACAAGTAATAAAAGATCCCCACGCATTTCACTATACTCTGAGCGACAAATCCACGGGAGCGAGAGATATTGTAGGATGCTAGCGGGGAGGGTTGCAGAATGAGAGGGTTCCTTACAATGTCTTCTACTGCTCTTAATAATTAACACTTTTACGAGCTTACAAAAGCCATATGAATTCTTTATGAGGCTATTGAAAAAAATGTAAATAATATAGTCCTTTTCCTCTGAGATATTAAGTACACGTATCAGATGAGGTAAAACAATATCCCTTTCATGAATATTTATTATAGTGAGAATTTAAATGTAGACATTTATTTGTGGTTGGGATGGGGGAAAGGGTCTTTCGTAAAGAAAAGATAGAAAAAGGGTCAAATCCTGACTCTTATGCCTCAAATTTCATGGAGTTTGATCTAGGAGAACGAGTCCTTACGGAATTCCAAGACCCGAGAGGAAATTGTGAGATGGTGTCAGAGAAAGGATTAATTACCTGATTTTTAAAAGATAGATTTAGATTAAAAATTCCTGCGCCTTAGTGTGTTGGTAAACAATTTGCAAGTAATCGATCGCTATCCCACGGAGCCTGATTCCTTTGCGCTGTTGCTTTGCTTGTG
>NC_051414.1:23630118-23630434 GCF_015228065.2 Penaeus monodon
GCGATACATATTGCAAGAATTTCTCTATATGTGAAAGAAAGAAGACGAAAATAAAATTAGAAAAAGTTTAGTCTCCGTCGGGAATCGAACCCGAGTCTACGGTTTTAGAGACCGTCGTGCTAACCGCTACACCACAGAGACTGTCTCAAGAGAATTGGTCCTTTAATGACATTCATTCTTCACAAAAACTGATGCGCGGCACGTTAAAGGTGCTTCTCATATTTTCAATGCTGTTGTAATATCTTTATGTTCTATAGATTGGAGTGTTATGAATTATCGTTCTGTTCTCATATTTCTTTTCTGTCCTTTTTGCATA
>NC_051414.1:23630756-23631018 GCF_015228065.2 Penaeus monodon
CGATGCACACTACAAGCATTTTTCTATATGCGAAAAAGACGAAAAGAAAGTGAGAAAAAATGATTGATCAGCCTCCGCCGGGAATCGAACCCGAGTCTACGGTTTTAAAGACCATCGTGCTAGCCGCTACACCACAGAGACTGTCTCAAGAGAATTGGTCCTTTAATGACATTCATTCTTCACGAAAACTGATGCGCGGACACGTTAAAGGTGCTTCTCATATTTTCAATGCTGTTGTAATATCTTTATGTTGTATAGAGTG
>NC_051414.1:23631331-23632020 GCF_015228065.2 Penaeus monodon
TGCAAAAGTTTCTTTTAGAAAAAACAAATAGGTAACCCTTCAGAAAGCCCCTTTCCTATCAACTGTTTCAGCGCCCTATTGCTTTCAGGGTAAATCCCTGTAGACCCTGATAAACTGGCCCCCTCTAGCATGGCATAAAAGTCTAAGGTTGCTTGTCCTGTGACCAAGATATTTTTTTTTCATACAATAATGAAAAGAATTCCTGTAACTGAACATGTACGTCGAACTTTTTTTTTTAAAAATTTTTTTTTTTTTAAATTCAGCCCATGATTCTATGTTATCAAACAAAGGGGTCAGCTCCCGCTGCCGTGGCAAAGTCGCGCGGCTGGTGGCCAAGCGAAGGGTCCGAGTCCTGGTCACGGTCGATGGCAGGACGGACAGCAAGTCAGGCTGTGGCTTCTCCCCGCCGATCAAAAGTCCCTCCGAGAGCCGTCGCCAATCCTGCCCTCGCAAGGCCGCTCGGGGCGAAAACAGGGGCCCATTATGGCATTTAACGTGCCATATGGGAGGGCAGAGTTTTGGTATGAGGAAATGATAGCGATGTTTGTGAAATAGCAGGTTTCTGAATATTTCACTGTAAAAGATAATAATAATCAAAGGTAAATAAATTTTCTGTTTGTTTGTTAGCAATAAGTATATATGTTATGTGAATGACAAATTAAGAAAATATCTATAGAAATTGCGTATTG
>NC_051414.1:23637518-23637643 GCF_015228065.2 Penaeus monodon
TTGTCGAAGGGTAGCTCATTTTGTGAATTATAATCTTCGGTAGATTAAATTATTAAAACTCTAACGCTTATCCGACCAACTTTCACGTGTTTCACTATTTCTCCACATAATTTCTTTCAGTTGTG
>NC_051414.1:23637952-23638125 GCF_015228065.2 Penaeus monodon
TCAGCTCTTACAAAAATGTATCCTGTTGTTTTTTATGAGAGCACAAAGTTTGGACCATACTGCCGAATCCATATATTTTTTCCTAGTTTTCCCTCGCCTTCCGATGGTTTCTCTTGCAGGGCTTCTCCTATTTACTGAACTTGAGACTAAAAACAAAAAGTAAAACCGGAAAG
>NC_051414.1:23638636-23645331 GCF_015228065.2 Penaeus monodon
CCCCTCCATGGCCCTGGAGTGAATGTCGGGGCGTCGCCTCCCTCGCTTCGTGTCCGGGATGGTTATCCTTAGGTTCCGGCTCCGGGGCCCGCCCCATTCCGTGACGATCTGGTGCGCAGAAAATACGTAGCCATCATCGGGAATCCAGCGACGAGCCGACCATTCAACACTCCCATCTCCGGGACATTTAGCAGCAAACAACCGAGTTCCGCTCTCTATGTTCTTTTCTCGTCCGTTTTCCGTACACCTCGTCACAGCAATCTAGCTCCATGCGTCCCGTCTCATCTAAACGGCGGGACGGGGTGACCTGTGACCATACATCTGTGGGAAGGACAGCACAGAACATCCAAAATACTGGGCTGGGGCCGCGGTCATCGGCTCCCTCGCAGCGGCAGGACCTGTGATATTAAAAGGGCAGTAATTATAAAAGGCTGTGTATTCAGAGCCGGCCCTCGAAGTAAAACTACAGAAACTCTTACAATAAATTAACTGAAAGTAACAAAAAATAAGAAGGCACATAAAATCGTAAAATGCTAATTAAAAGCAAACATAAAACCGGTCCAGAACCAAAAAATAGATATAAACTTTTTACAAAAATGTTTACCAATGAAAATAAACTTAAAATAAGCTTTACGTACTAACGACATATAATTAAAGTTCGCCTAAACTTAAAAAGATAAAAATTGTGTAAAATAACGTAGTAAAAAGGTCATTACGAACATAAAAAGTAAATATGAAATTGCAAAAAGGACATAAAAACATATAAATTCATATACATATATACAAAACAGAAATGCAGGAAACCTATATGTTTTGCACCTTAGCAAGTGCGTACAGAGGATAGAAGAATTACTTCCTGAGGATCTATATCAGCATCCCCCTCACGATTTAGCATGTTGAAAGTCAATCAGATGGGTCAGACTGTGGGGTCGGGTGGATTCACGAACGCTAGCTCATCAAGGTCCCTAAAGGTTTTATCTGTTAGGCATGTAATCTGCGTTCATTTGTAAGGTGGTTCTAACATCCTGAGTGATATAGGTTACAGCCAACGTTTGACTATACGAGCTGGCCCATCCAGCGAGGGACCTGAAAGTTCTACGAGGACCAGTCACCTGCTAAGTTTTCTGGAAAGGATCAGTGAACCCACATCATTTCAGGAACTTTTCTACCTCGTTTTATTGTAATTCTTGGCACCAAGTTTCCGAGCCCGACGTGATGACTCGACTGCAAGCATCATGAACCTCCTTGCGGCAATCTGTTGCAAAACGCACATCATTAGAGAGACCTACAGGGAAGTGACCATGATGACCCATAAAGAATGGTAAAGTGCTTGATCAACTACCAGCGATGGAAAGCACTGTTCAATTGCTAAACGAACTTTAAACTGACGACATCCATTAGAGTGGCCAATCAGTATGTTCGAAGTTGCTAATGCTTCTTTACCTCTCTCCCAAATCCCATTAGCCCTGTGGATGACAATGCATGGTAAGTGCTTTTTAGTTTTGACAATGCTAGACAGACTGGGTAGACAACCTATTTGTAACTCACAACCCTACCATCCGTCGCAGGAGAGCCGTGGTGGGCCGAAAATTGTCCAAAAAGTCATTAATATAAGCCTCTGCAACACCTCGGCCTCCTTAGACGGAACTGGATTAACTAACATGCAAGAATCGTAGTTCAGATGGTCAATGGAACAGAACTACCTATACCCAGCAGTCGACAAGCCCAAGCTAAGATCACTGACACCTTTTCGAATGGACAGACAACCTCTGGTGCAGTAAAACATCAGCCTAAAGGGGCTCTGTGTGGAGTACCTTTCCTTCGCTTGACATGTTGCACATGAAGCAACATAGCTCTTAACTCACGCAACATTTCGCGGGAAGTAAAATAAATCTATTACTTCTGATAGTTCGAATACACCAGGATGAGAGGCCGAATGCACTACCATGTGCAAGCTTCAAAAGCAGCTGCACGTAAGACCGGGGACTACCAACTGATGTACTACTGCCCGGTAACTCACGGATGGTGAATAGAGAACAACCGTGTCTGTAAAGAAATTCCCGTCAGAGCCAAAGGATTCTTCATTTTTTTTGGCATGCTCTTTTCCCTAGGAGCAACGAGTCCCTTGAGTTGTTCTTCCCGCATAGCAGTGGGATCAACATCGAAAGATCATTGTCCTACCTAGAACGAGATAACAAATCTGGCACCTTATGTTCACCTCCTTGCTTGAAAGATTCTGCTGAAACTGATAATGAGATGCTCATAGCCCCAACGTGACATTCGAGCACATTTTGAGTCTTTCTTTAAAACATTACTAATGGACGGTGATCAGTGCTGCACATAAACTGCCTGCCATAGATATAAGGATCACATGCCCTCACCCCTTCACGACGGCCAGAGGCTTCGGCATCTGTTGGGCAGAGTAACGCGTTTCTGCCCCACGGAGTTTTTCCGTTTTTGGGGGGAAAAGTATGCAACTGCAGATGGGTTGCCATGAGTATTATCCCTCTGCATTAAACATGCGCCAACAGCCTAATTGTGAGGTACTGGTGCACCTCAAAGGTTCATTAAAACGAGTTTTCTGCAATATCAGGGGCAGAGGCTAACTTATCTTTCAGAAACTGGAAGGCTTCTTGGTCACGAGTACCCATCTAAATGGCTGATCCTTCCTAAGTTTAGCTGTGTTAAGGTGCTGCTATAGCAGCATAGCTTAGGGCTATGTTTTTCGAAAGAACCCAGTAGCACCAAGACAGCGGCGCACACGTTTTTGTCATTTCGTGGAGGTGTCATATCTACATGCTACGCCCTTCTCAGGTTCTGGCAAAATCCTTCCGGGGTTACTTTAAATCCAAGGAATCGAAATTCCTGCACTGCAAACTCGCACTTTGCCATATTGAGCTTAAACCATCATTATTAAGAATTTTTAGCGTTTTCCCTCAGCTGTAACAAGATTAATTAAAGTCTGGGCTATAAACTACAACACATCCAGATAAGCAAGAGTGTGCCTACCTAAAAACTGGGGAAGTACTATATCATGGGTGCGCTGGAAATGGTGTTGGTGCGGTGAAAAGCCCAAACGCATCCTGCGAAATTGAAAGAGACGGGAAACCATCACTAAAAGCAGTTTTGGGTTTATCTGATGGTTCACGCCACTGACCAATATGCAGACCCGGCTGTCAATAAGTTGAAAATACCGAGTGTCCTGAGCTCATCTACGAGTTCGTCCATCCTTGGGAGAGGATATGTATATGCAACGTCACGAGAGTTTGACTTCCTGTAATCTACACAAAAAGCGTAAACTGTCCGTCTTTCTTTTTATACTAATACCGGAGGTCGGCGAAAGCATGGAGACGTTGATGGCTCAATGATACCGAGCCTTCAACATGTCCATCACATTCCTTCCGGAATCTTTTCTTGGCCGACTCTGGCAAACGCCACTGCCTAGTTCATAATGGTGTTGTAAATAACCTGTCGTGATCTTATGGTTCACACAGACCAGCCTACTTGCGTTTTATCCCCTGAGAAGAGAGAAGGGAACTTTTGCAAAGCACTCCTTTAAATTGTTCCCATTTCTTTGAGTTAAGATGACCAAGAGATGGGCCCAGCAACACCTCTCTCAACCCTCTGCTTCATAGTGCCGATTCTTCTGCGATGCACTTGCTTCTAAAGCAGCATCAATTCCTCCCACAGTATCACTATCAGGCAACAAGAAAACAGATCATCATCTACCTGAGAATCATCAGCCAGCCTGAAGACCATGCTCCTGGTCAACTCGTCACACTCCTTCCCATTCAAACTCTGCACTAGTCCCTCCTTGTGATTGTCTAAATCAAACAGCTGCTGCTCTTTCTCTGAAAATATGGCATCTTTATGGCGACAGCACTGAAAGATCATCTTCCTCTGCTACGGCGCAAAATGAGACCCATTTTCGAAGTGTGTTACAGGTTTAGGCAGTTAGTTCCAACAAAAACAGACATCTATCCTTTGAGGGTCAACAGAGTACGAGGTATGTCAAGTGCAGTAGTGCACTACTGATCAGGACTGAACTTCTCCCATTGAAACACAAGGTGATAAATACTGCAAGTGACATACATACCATTGTGGGGTGGACAAAACCGTCTTGCAACATGACCAAACGAACAAACAAGGGAGGTTTTTACTGTTGTGTTGCAAGAATGATACAAGTCCCAAGATTCACCTTTCTCATAACTGCAAAGGGTAAACTACATTATCAAGCAATTTAAGATAAGCATCCTGGGTATCAGCATCATGTAAATCTTATAATGTACTCTGCGCAGCCAATCCACACCAACAAGAGATTCACCTGGAAATGATACAGCATCAACAACAATAACCCTAGGGATAAAGCTTTTTATTACCAGATTTTAAACGAACCTCAATATCCAGCTATTCAATCACAGGAAGTTCTTTCCGGCAACTCCCCCTTAACCTCTGTTTGCAATAAAAGATTTACGTGGTGAAAGGTGTGCAAGCAGCCTCTTTCTTAATCAAGTTTACTGGCCTCACAGTGTCAATAAAATGGCTGCGAGTAATTGCCCTCTATATTTAGGCACGACATTTTTTGGTACCGTGCTTTCCTGCTCTCATGTAACTGCCCTTGACCCTGCCGTCCTAAGGTATTGTTCTTCCGAGCAGCAGGTCCCGTTCCGCTCGGGATGTTGAGAAAGTGGCATTCTCTCCGGAAATGTCCTTCCCGACGGCACGCAGCCCACCAGGTAACGAAGAGCTGGCCGTCGTAAACTGATCCATGCGGGCAGATGGTCCGTGGAAACGGGCCCCAAGGTCTGGAATAACCATCTGATCCCTCCCTCTTCGATTCCAGCTACCTTGCATCCAGATCTGCAGATGAAGGGAAAAGACGAGCTGGTCCTTTTTCCTCTGCACGGACGCCCATCCTTGCATTCCACACAAAAAAAAACAGGGGTTGCTCTACTAGTTGCTCATGTGGAGCATCTTCTGACTATGGCACACATCCTCCCTCGCCAGCCTGTAAGACCTTGCAAAAATAGCCGCCTGATTAGTTCGTCTGGCTCTCCATTGCTTCCATGGGTAATCTTCAGAACGCCCTGATAACTGCACCCTCTAGAATGATTAAAAATCCAGCGGAGCTGACCACCTAACTAACGACGTTCTGGGAGGAGACGAAGTAAATCCACTTGCAGAGCATTTCTCCCGAAACTTCTGCCGTAGTTTTTGCCTTGAATCTTCCCATATTGTGATGCTGTCAAAGATAGGCCTGTTGATAGTTAGGTCCTGCAGGTCCTCCTAACAAGTTGCTTGGCTCTGGCATTTCTTATGAAAGTGTCATCAGTGGGTGGGATTTGACAGGTTTCTCAATCTTGGAGATTCCACCTCTCTATGTCTTGGTTGCGTCGTATGGTTGGGATGCTGGTTCACGCCGAAACTTTGGAACTGGCCCCTTCTCCATGTAGACAGCACCCTAGTTGAAGATCTGTCAGCAAGTTCGCAATGATGGGTGAAGATGGCCCAGACCGCAGGTTTGTAAAACTTGTTCGCTCACTTGGAACTGGTGTTTTGCCGGACTTGGTAACATGGGTTAGATTTGGGGTAAATAGACCGAAGAGCTTCTCTTAGGAACGTTTGCCTCTGCCACCACAGCTTCTGTCCTGTTCTGCTTGGATAACGAGAGCAGTCCTTGCTTCAAGAAGTGTTGCACGTTTTCTTTCTACGCTAACTTTCCCTCTGGCTACTGATGCTCCTCCATCTGGCGCAATAATTCATCTCGAAGTTGGCGATACGTGTTTGGACTGCGGTTTCCAGAATACGGTTCTTTTGCCACCAGAACTTCATCAACATTTCTTCGTTTTTTCCTATTTCTTCTTCCAACCTTGGCATCTAACACTTTAGATAATTTCATCACTTTCCCTCCTGTCCTGTTTGCTCGTGCTTTCACTTCTAGCGTAACCTCTCTTCCCACTCACTAGTCTTGGCATTAAGGGTTGACATTTGGTCTTGCTTAGTTCAATCGTAAGCACTTATCTCGGCTCGGTACCCTTCCGCATGAGCACTTCCTGCTGCTCGTCACTTCCGTGGCTGGTGGCAGAATGAGACTGCTTCAGGGGGGGCCGGCTTTTCTCGGTCACGAACCATTTGCAATAGCTCTCACTTAAAAAGTTATCACTTCACTATTGTTTCCCACACGTTCAGTGTCTGTTCACACTGGCGGTTGCAACTGTACGGAGCACTATATCACTGTACATATCACACTATAAAATAACCCAATAAGACACCATTCATACTGTTGCAACAACTGCAATAAAAAAATAGATACATAAGCACAACCATCATCCACAAAAATCGATAAGTACAAGAACATCAATGAGAAAACATTACTAAAACATTAATACAAATAGTTACACAGAAATACAATAAAGCATACAATAGGTAATGATAATGCAACAAAAAATTTTACTCAAAGTTTGACTCCGTTTGGCCGGGCGTGAGGTCGCGTCAATGTTAAAAAAACACTAGCAGCCTGGCTAATTTAATTACTGTCTGAGCACAACTGGCCACCAAGAACAAGCTGTCGCGGTTAGCTCCCAGTTATGAAAATTATAATCTTTGATAGAATTAATTATTAAAACTCTACGGGCTTATCCGCCAACTTCCACGTGTTTTTTCACTATTTCTACATAATTTCTCTCAGTGTGGTG
>NC_051414.1:23645697-23645860 GCF_015228065.2 Penaeus monodon
ATCAGCTCTTACAAAAATGTATCCTGTTGTTTATTATGAGAGCACTAGTTTTGGACCATTACTGCCGAATCCTATATTTTTTTCTAGTTTCCGGATGGTCTCCCTTGCAGGGCTCTCCTATTTACTGAACTTGAGACTAAAAACAAAGTAAAATCGGGAAAGA
>NC_051414.1:23646502-23651478 GCF_015228065.2 Penaeus monodon
TTCCACGACTGGTGGAGAGTGCACAAAGATCTGGAACACACGGGTGGATACTACAGGAGGACAACCCTAAACTTTTAACCACCTGCGGACTCTGCCAGACCATCTGCTGTAGGGGGCACGCAGAGCGATATTGCGAGTTTTCCATCAGAAGCAGAGCTGAATCCTGCTCCCAAAGGAGCAATAAGAATGTAAGAATCTTCAGAAGATTTCGGATGCTTTAACGAGTTTACCGACGATTTCGATGACTTCTATGGACTGAAAGTACTTCGGTTATTAAGAAGTACTCGGGTTTATTTCAAGGAAACGGGAAAATTGGGAGGTACCAGGCATTAAGCATCGGGGGGGAATTCGAACCACCTCAGGTTAGCCTTCCTGCGCCCACCAATGGAGGATGCTGAGATTCACGAGGATTAAAAGTAGGTCAAAAAACCTTCAACACCGGGGGGGGAACAATGGTTGTCTCTTGTGGTATTAGTGAAAAAGAATGGTGGAGGCACCCGCTTCTATCTTTGTCCGATTACCGACGCTTAAACCAGATTACCGTGGCAGAACTCCTACCCAAGCCTAGAGTGGGAAAGATGTTTATGAGCTGAGTGGGACTCAGCAACCGCAACTAGATATACGATCCGCATATTGGACTATCTGTTCAACTCCAAATGACCGACAAAAAATCTTAAAAACTGGCTTTCTTCCTCCGACGGGTACTGACGTTTCAATCCCGCCGTCTTCCGTTTTGGATTGGCTATTAACCCCTAGCCTTTTCGCGTGTCATGAACTGCGTCTGATCGTCTGTCCTTGTAAGTCATACCATCGCTTACCTGGATGACGTTGGTGGTACGCAGCCGAACTTCATGGAACACCTGGAATATCTCGAAGAAACATTGGAGCTCTTAGATAAAGCTGGGTTCCTCTGAATATAGATAAGTACGAGTTGCCGTGCACGTTTCGTTTCTTTAGATTCGTGATACTCCCCAACGGAATTACGCCCCGATCCTGATAAGTGGGAAGACATAGTAAAAGATGGCGGCTCCCACGACTGTAAAAACAGGTTGCGTAGTTTTCCTTGGCTGCCTGGGTTCTTTCGGAAGCATATATATTTCCGACTATGCCCAATTGCCGTCCCATCTGACCGGAGTTAACACGCAATTCAAATGGACTTCTGTGCAAGCAGCCTCCTTCCAGAAGCTGAAGACTGCCCTTTTCCCGCACCTTTACTACGAAAGCCCGATTTCCACAAGACCTTCGAAGTGCGTACCGACCATCAAGATCGCCATCGGCGTTTTCCTAAAGCAACGGGACGACGAGGTTACCATGTGCTGTAAGCTGTTTTTTCCCAGAAAGTTTCGTGGTGCTGAAACCCCTGTATCCTGCTATAGATGTAGAGACCCCTTGCTGTCGTCGAAGCAGACGACTTTTCAACACCGTAGTTTATTACTTTTATACAGATCATCGTCCACTGACACATTTGAGTTCCATAAAAAACCGTTTCTCTCTGTATCTCGCTTTTTGCACACGAATATCTTTCAGTCCAATACACATTGAATATAAGCAGGAGCTCTCACATGTCCCTGATCTCCACAGCAGACCTGGTCGCAGCTTGTTGGTGAGAAGCATCTTGGAGGCAGATTACCGTAAAGGCAAGCACAGCATCAAGACCCCCCGTCGCGGCGGTTTGGAGTACAAGAAAGAAAAGGCTTAGAAGAAGGCCGTGCCAAGAAGGAAACTACCCTTCCACTGGATGAATTCGAATTAAATGATGACGTGTTTGGCGCCTGCAAGATTCTCCATCAACTTGTTCTCCCACGGTGAGTTAGAGGGCAGTATTAAAGATGGCACATTGCACCTGGAGTATACAGAACATACTGCAAGTTACGATTTGTTCTACTACGATTTGTTGTTACTACCAACATGCTTCAGGAAACCAAGCATACGTTAAAAAAATGCTAAATTTTCCAGAGACGTAAGGGAGCAGCCTCGACAAGCTCCCATGGCAAGGATACCAGAGGTTTCTCACCATTTGAAAGGGTTTTCTGCCGATCTGTGACAACCGCCTATATTTCAACATTAGTAACTCTTTCGGCCCACCCCGTATACTTCAGACCGATAATAGTTCGGAATTTACAAATCTCTTAAAGTTTGCCAACTTTAAGAATTTAAAACCTCCTTTAACGACGTGCTTACCATCCTCGGCAAATGGCATGAATTGACGAGTAACAAGACATCGTGAAAGATGCCCTGGTACTCTTGTGGACGGTCACCCTCAAGTGTGGGATACATGCTGTCATACGTCCCGACTTACACTCATACGGCTGTGCACCGAAGAATAGGTAGCATCCCTACATCCTTGACTGATCAGCACGGGTCAATTTTCCCCGTCGGGACTTACAACTCGCAAGGGAACGCACCTGATGCTGCTGAAGTCCTTCCGATGTAGACTCCGTGCCGTGAGGATGATAGCGTGGAAACCTCACGTCGAGCTCGGGATTCCTGGCTAAATACTATGATCGAAGGGGTGAAGCAAGAGTTTTTTTTCCCGTCCTGATGTTGGACTTTGGTCGTGGTTAAAGCACGCCCGTGACACACGAAACCGAAGCTAGTGAGGTGAGGATCCAGAATGGTTGGGCCAGCACGAATTACTAAGAAGATAGGTCCTATCGTCTACCGATGTCAACGACACCTCCATTCCCTTATCGCAAGAGGACTTTTCATAGCAACCAAATGAAGCCCATATCTTGCCATAGAAGAAACTACAGTTTCCTGAAGCTGATGGTGAGGATGGTGAGAAGACTATTAATGCGTGATTGGGACGATCAGGTACCTGAACTGCTGCTTTTGCTGTCATTTGTACGAGCCTAACTTGGATTTCAGTGGGTTACCTTTATTCATCTGTGTTTTTGCATTTTAAAGGTTGCTTACTTTTGTGATGTTTGGGTTTTATAGGTGGTGTTTCTTCCCGTCGTCACTTCAGAACTAGCAAGAATATTAGCAGTTTCGTTTTACATAGGACACTCTTCTTTATGTAATACTATGACGCCAATACTAATGCTCGTTTCCTTCAGATTATTTTGTCTTGTTAATGCCTTTCTGGAAGTCCACCCGTATATTCCTCTGTCAGGTGGAGCTTGCTTATGAGAAGTACAATTCGTGCAAACCTCGGTTCTACTTTTATCTGATCTGCAGGTGTACCTGCCATTGGACTGCAACATTTTGGTCTTTAGAGTTAAAACGGTGTGAGGAGTGAGGAACCTCGTCGAGGAACGGAGAAAAGTGAACACATGGCGCGGCCTATGCTGATTTTCCCCCGTGTGTTCGGAGCCCATACAGAAGGTGGAGAGGACCCCATCTCTCCTGCGCATCTGCTATCTTGGATGGACCGGGCCTCCGCCCTTTTAGACCTTCGCGTGCGTGGTCATTGAGGAAAGACGGACGGGTGAAAAGCGCACTCGGCATGTAGGGATGTAGCAATCTGACGATTCGACCGATGACGTTATTTGAATGAAATATTCTCTATCAATAAAAACTACCATTTTCAGTAAATAAATAAAAGTAAAAAACCTTGTGTTTTAAAAAGAAAAAAAAATTTTTTTTAGGGATCAGGCCCCCTCAATTGGTTTACGTAAACTGCCGAACATTAGTAACACACAACAATCTGCATACTTGGGTCCTGTCAAGAAGGTGACAAGGAGCGTAGCCAGAACCTCTAGAGAGGTCCGGGGCTGTTGGTGTCGTGTCCGACATTTTTATTGCTGACAATCTCTTGTCGAGAAACAAAAGATAAGTATTGGTTTCGGTATTCTTTTGGCAGGATTATATAAGTGTATATGTGAAACTAATAATATATTCTGCCAGTTCATATCTATATTTTTATGCCCTTAGGAGTAGTTAAAATCAGTGCCTTGAATAAACGCTTGCTACATGTTGTCCAAACTAACATATATCTGAATTAAGATTACGAGAAATAAGCTTAAAAAAGAGGTAGTGCACAAAATTTACCGAACAAGTAATAAAAGATCCCCACGCATTTCACTATACTCTGAGCGACAAAATCCACGGGAGCGCAAGAGATATTGTAGATGCTCGCGGGAAGGGTTGCATAATGAGAGGGTCCTTACATGTCTTCTCACTGCTCTTAATATTAAACACTTTTACAGCTTTACAAAAGCCAATATGATTCTGTATGAGGCTTGAAAAAATGTAATAATATAGCTCCCTTTTCCTCTGAGATATTACGTACAGACGTAATCAGATAGGTAAAACAATTCCCTTTCATGAATATTTATTATAGTGAGAATTTAAATGTAGACATTTATTTGTGGTTGGGATGGGAGAAATGTCTTTCGTCAAGAAAAGATAGAAAAAGGGTCATCCTGACTCTTATGCCTCAAATTTCATGGAGTTTGATCTAAGATAACGAGTCCCTTCGGATTCAAGACCCGATAGGAAATTGTTAGATGGTGTCAGAGAAAAGGATTTAATTACCTGATTTTTAAAGATTAGATTTAGATTAAAAATTCCTGCCCTTAGTGGTGTTGGTAACATTTGCCCAAGTAATCGGATCGCTATCCCAACGGAGCCTGATTCTTTGCGCTGTTGCTTTGGCTTGTGTTTTATTTTTTTTATTATTTTTATCTTATTTATTTATTTATCTTATATTTTTTTGCGATACATATTGCATAGATTGCTCTATATGTGACAAGAAAGAGACGAAAATAAAATTAGCAAAAAGTTTAGTCTCCGTCGGGAATCGAACCCGAGTCTACGGTTTTTAGAGACCGTCGTGCTAACCGCTACGCACCACAGGACTGTCTCAAGAGAATTGGTCACTTTAATGACATTCATTCTTCAACAAAAACTGATGCGCGGCACGTTAAGGTGCTTCTCCATATGTTCATGATTTGTAATATCTTTATGTTCTATAGAATTGGAGTGGTCTGAATTATGGTCTGTTCTCATACTTCTTTTTTGTCCTTTTTGCA
>NC_051414.1:23651595-23651773 GCF_015228065.2 Penaeus monodon
GCTAAATTTAAAATTAATAGTAATAACATTATCGGTTTTTTTTTTTTTTATTATTACA
This sequence comes from Penaeus monodon, assembly GCF_015228065.2. NCBI lineage: Eukaryota > Metazoa > Arthropoda > Malacostraca > Decapoda > Penaeidae > Penaeus > Penaeus monodon. Next base: position 23,651,654 of record NC_051414.1, read on the forward strand.
GTTATTATTATTACATTCACTATCTGTTATTATTTCCTAACTATCATAACCATTTTGTTGTTAATATTATCACAGAGCCTGAATTCTTTCCGCTGTTGATTATGCTTGTGATTCATTTCA
>NC_051414.1:23651820-23652124 GCF_015228065.2 Penaeus monodon
AATTACGATGCACACTACAAGCATTTTCTATATGCAAAAGACGAAGAGAAAGTGGAAAAAATGATTGATCAGCCTCCGCCGGGATCGAACACGAGTTCTAACGGTTTTAAAGACCATCGTGCTAGCCGCTAACACCACAGGAGACTGTCCTCAAGAGAATTGGTCCTTTCATGACATTCTGCTTCACGAAAACGTAGCGCGGACACGTTAAAGGTGCTTCTCATATTTTCATGCTTTTGTAATATCTTTAATGTTGTATAGAGTTTATTAATCTCTTCTCATATTTCTTTTCTGTCCTTTTGCA
>NC_051414.1:23652590-23652835 GCF_015228065.2 Penaeus monodon
CAACACATAAAGGAAAAGGTAGAAGTACGAGGTATAGAGAGACAGAATGTGGGAGGCCTTTTCTCCAATGGCACCTGATCCTCGTGGCACTAAGTGGCCACTTGGCATTTACGTGATTCGATCCCGCGCCACCGGATTCCGCAGTGCACGCGCTAACCGTTCGGCCATCGCGGCACCGGAAGAGGAAGGCAAGTCACAGCCTCTTGTCTTGGCTCTCGGCCGCGGCTGCTGCGATTCATTCTCAT
>NC_051414.1:23652892-23653174 GCF_015228065.2 Penaeus monodon
ACGATGCACACTACAAGCATTTTTCTATATGCGAAAAAGACGAAAATAAAGTGAGAAAAAATCTTTGATTAGCCTCCGCCGGGAATCGAACCCGAGTCTACGGTTTTAAAAGACCATCGTGCTATCCGCTACACCACAGAGACTGTCTGCAGATAATTGGTTCCTTTTAAATGACATTCATTCTCACAAAAACTGATGCGCGGAACACGATTCGAGATGCTTCTCCTCATATTTTCAATGCCGGTGAAATATCTGTATATTGTATAGACTGGAGTGTTATGA
>NC_051414.1:23657411-23657989 GCF_015228065.2 Penaeus monodon
ATAGTACAAATAATAAAAATGGTAAAAAAATAAAAAAATAATGATTTTAATCTTTATAAGACGACAGCAAAACAAAATTATAGTCTTGAAAAGGAAGGATTTTTCATCGCTACACCCTTTTGTGATAAAATTTTTATAAACAATAAAAAAAATTTTGAAAAAAGTTTGGGTTTAAGCCTCAGAAAAACGTTTTTTTTCAGTGACAAAAACAATGGCAAATTTAAACACACATGAATTTTAAAAAAAGCTGTTGCTGATGATCTAAATGGCAAAACAAAAAAGACTTAAAGAGCCTGGGAAAACTCAAACAATAGGGTACCGCTCTGCCAAAGACAAAGGGCTGGAGTTATGAAAGCTAGTGTTATAGGGGGCGACATAAGCAAGCACTGTAACCGAAAACCTCGGTTAGCTGTCCAGTCAAAGAGGTCAAAGGGAAAAGGGCGAAAGGGAAAATTGGAGCAAGAGCCCGGACTGAAAACAACCCTATTTACTCCGCGTTTAGTTCGCCCCCCTAAGCATCATCACTGCATCACTGGGTGTAGTTGCGGCTTCCTCTGATGTTTGGGGGTCTCAACATG
>NC_051414.1:23658025-23658121 GCF_015228065.2 Penaeus monodon
ACCCTGAAGAAATTTGTTTTCTTTGCATCCCAAACCCAAAAAAAAGAAAATTTTATACATTGTATCTTTCTTTTTTTTTAAAATTTTTTGTAAAAA
>NC_051414.1:23665356-23666008 GCF_015228065.2 Penaeus monodon
AGGATAAACGAACAAACAAAAACAAGCACTTTCTGATTTTAACGTTCTGAAAAAGCAACCCCTCTAACCTGTAGGTAAGTGATTCACCTATAGGTAGTAAAAATAGTTATTTGCGCGTATTGTATCTTTTTCTCCCGGGGAAGTGCACGGGGGGGCTATGGAGGAAAGCGGCGAGGCCTTGCAAGGACTTGATGTTCATGAAGCACGCTTACCGCCCTCGTCCCGCTCGTGGAAAGGAATTGCGGCGTAGGTATAACGTGCACCACGAAAACTTCATCCGCCGACAAGGTGAGGAACCATGATTGTGAGGGAGGAATTCAGTCCACGACATTCCTCAAGCACGCGGGGTGGTTCCCTCTTCTTCTGGACTGGCAATTCTTTTATTGGGCAAGTTGTCCCTCCCCTTGTCGTCTGCCTTCCTGGAACGCCGTTTCAACCTCTTCGCCGGGGGCCCTTTTGGCTGGAGGGCTCCGTCTGGCTGCCGCGGCTTCTTCAGATGCCAGTGGCCAGGGCTGGGGCCTTGCCCCCCCTGGAAAAGGGCGGTCGAGGGCCAAGGTATTATAAGCAAGGGCCTCAATCACTAACCCGACTATGTAGGACCTTTGATCGAAGGGCCCACATTACGATTAAAGTACTGTTTATCAAAAGTAGC
>NC_051414.1:23666473-23666718 GCF_015228065.2 Penaeus monodon
AATGAAAAAACCATAAAGGCAATGCAGCTTCATCAGTAGTCGGTAATAGCAGGAGATGATTAAATATGAGCAAAAAAAGGGGACTGTACACCAAAATACACTTTGTAGTGGTTCATTTTACAATCTGTTAATGTAATTACATCAAATCGCCTCTTCTTATCGCGGCGGAAAGCCTTTTGAGGAATGAAAAATTATTGCGGGACCGATTTGATGAAAAAAATAATAAGCGAAGGGACGAAGCCAGA
>NC_051414.1:23667202-23667409 GCF_015228065.2 Penaeus monodon
GTAAGCCATTGGGGGAACCCAGGACGGGCCACATGGACTTCTTCAAAAACCCCGTGGGCTCTGCCAGTTTTTGGAACCATGCCTCCGCGGGACACACTAAAGCCATTATGAGTGGGACCACGGGTGGGACCTGCGGTTTCGCATTCCAGAAAAGTCTCCGGGGCGAGGGTCCACACCTAGGGCCCCCCCCCCACCAGGGATGGCTGG
>NC_051414.1:23668190-23668370 GCF_015228065.2 Penaeus monodon
GTTGTGATGATGTGAACGTCTGGAAAGTTCTGAGACGTCTTTTCATTCCTTTAATGCATTGGTTCAACACTGGGCAGATATTCGCTTTTGTGACAGAAATTTCCTACTGGTTTTAATTTACATTTTTTACGTTAACTTTAAAAATATACATATATTTTATACTTTAAAATATAACTTTTT
>NC_051414.1:23668391-23668695 GCF_015228065.2 Penaeus monodon
AAAAGTTCTAAGCAGCTTATTTTTATTTTTAACTTTTCCACTTTATCCGTTGTGATCACTTTGCTTTGTTTACACACAAACTCTTCTTTCTCGTCATGAATAGCCCGTGGCATCCTTCTGTGACCTAAACTTAGTCTAAATTACTAAAGCTGCTATGGTGACGAAACGGGCTTTTTCATTGATGAAGGAAACCCTAATCCTTTTCGTGATTTCCCATGCTCTGCACTTAGAGTGTTGGCAAAAGTCTGGTCAAAACAAAACCGATTCCGAGGCACTTTGCATGCCAATTTACCTTGAGGTGGAG
>NC_051414.1:23668714-23669506 GCF_015228065.2 Penaeus monodon
ACAAAACCAAACTGAGGGGGGTCGGGTTACCCCACATTCTAGGGGAGTGGGACTCGTACCTTTTAGACCTGAGCCATGGGGAGCGGAAAAAAACAGCTGTTTTGTCGTCAGCAGGGCGAACAGGTGCACGGCCTTGGTCAAGGGGTTGTATGACCGCTCATTATTGGCATCTTTTTCATGTAATCATGTTTTTTGTGTTAAATGCCTTTAACAAAAAAAACTAATAATCCTTATTTTATTGCTTTTTTTTTTTTGACTTTAAAATTAGTTTCGGATAAATTTACAGTTATCTATTTCTCTTTTTGATTTTTTTAATAAACTTCGTCATTTGATTAAATCTCTTTATCTTTTAAAGTCTCATAATTGCGAAATTTTTTTTTATGGATTGTGGAGTTGTCCTCCACAACATTATTTTGTGAGTGTCAAAACCCTTATCTTTGTACTTTTAAGAAGCTTATACTCTTTTTAAAACCTTCATCCCTCCCCCTTAACCAAACTCTTCTTTCTTCCCAGGCGGCTCTGTGAGCCCACCATTCAGTGACCACAAGTGATTGCGCGGCCCATAAATGCTGGTCAGGGTATTGGCCCGAGTGTATGATGCGCTGTCTGTGGTTTTTAAAACGGGCAGGTGATAAAAGAGGGACGCATAGCTGCATAGCTTTGCAATGCTGGGAACAGCAGCCACTTTTCAGTTTTGCACGGAAAGTCGGTTCTTGCCGAAACGTCGTTCGGCGTGGGACGCCGTGATGTTCGTGGACGATGCGGCAGAGCATGCACAGCAGATTGACACCC
>NC_051414.1:23669781-23670144 GCF_015228065.2 Penaeus monodon
AAACTGACGTTAGAATCACATTGGGAAACTATAATCCAAAAACCCTAAATCTTTATACAGGGAGTCACTGCCCATTGTCTGAAGAAAGAAAAACTAATGGCGTTCAACAAAATAAGCAGCAGAAAACAATATCACCAGGCAAGAACATCCGCAATCAACCCAACACCCACTAACACAAGACAGCCAGGGGCCGTGTGTTCATGCGCCGCAAAGGCCCCCCACCGGCCGGAGGTCTGGTGCTGCTCCCTCATCTGAGCCTTACACACAAGAGAATGGGATGGCCGGCAATTCAGTAGGAAACAGATGTTTAATTAACCAGGGGCAGGGGTTACATGTCAGGTCAGTCACTAAGGCAGAAGTGAA
>NC_051414.1:23670252-23670456 GCF_015228065.2 Penaeus monodon
AGGACTGCCCGCACTGGGAAAAGAGCACGAAGCAAAAAAAAGCTTTCATTTACTGAGCTCGCTACTGACCAGCGGGCAATAACAAATAGTTGCTGATCAAGTCATTAAACAAAATTCATAACAACTCTGCAGGCAAAAACAGGTGTATCCACACGCGGGTGGAAAACTACGCCTTGCCTAGGAATTTAATACCCACAACAAACA
>NC_051414.1:23670768-23670947 GCF_015228065.2 Penaeus monodon
GCAGTCAACACACCTTGATGTCTCCTACAAGGCACATGGGAAATGTAGGCCATTGGCAAAATTTCAACTGAACGGCGAACCTTTAAAACCAATATCTGTCCGCCCAAACCATTTGGCGAAGTTGTGGCAGTGGCACTGGATAACAAAATTCAATATGGGTTTACACCCCATATTTCAGG
>NC_051414.1:23670969-23671089 GCF_015228065.2 Penaeus monodon
CCCCCTCCCCCTCATTGACCTCGGTCATCAGGGACCTCAGCCCTGGGGCATCATTTAAATGTAAGCCCCAAACCTGATTGATTCCTCTGACCACCCCCTTTTGCGATTCACCAAGGTGAT
>NC_051414.1:23671276-23671536 GCF_015228065.2 Penaeus monodon
GATACAGACGCAAAGCAGGAGAAAAAAAAAAGAGCCACTGCAACAAAAACTGGTTCGCATTGTTGTTGGGGGGGGGGTGATACGGGAGTCTGGTGGAACCCCTTCTATACCAGCAGCTTACAAGGCCTGCTCAGGGGACACCCATTAACTCCAGGTACTTGCCACTCACTTTTGTAAGCAAAAGAAGTGTCAATGACTTGATTTACTTCCAACATCCCCATTCCGTCTTTCACTGCAGCCCCACTGGCAAACCATTAAAA
>NC_051414.1:23671720-23671940 GCF_015228065.2 Penaeus monodon
TGGGTTGAGTAGCAAGCGATGGATAACTAAAACTTAGAGGGCCCATATCTATGCTTATTTGTGTTCGTAAGAATTTGACAGTATGATTGCAGAAAAAATCCATTAGTTCACTTCAAGGCCATTAAACTGAAACGGTTGGGCTTTCGGGCAAAGGGGGAACAGCTCTGGCCTTCTTCCGATCCAGTCGCGTACATGGAGGTCAGGGCATAGATGACAGGGG
>NC_051414.1:23672714-23672821 GCF_015228065.2 Penaeus monodon
CTTTGGTAGAAATTTCCATCTGTCAAACCTATTACCTTTCCCCAAATTACAACAAACAACTCCAGCCACATGAATGCGTGGTGGAATGGTGGCCAGGACAGAGGGTT
>NC_051414.1:23672898-23673167 GCF_015228065.2 Penaeus monodon
AAACTCCTCTCAAGATCACATTTCCAAAAGTATGGCTCCTCAACCAGTAGCAGATTAACACCATAAAATGACAAATTCGAGTATTCAAACTGATCCCCTACTTTTATTGTTTTTACAACCACCTTTTTTTGGTTCTTTCTTTCTCATTTGGTTTTTTTTATTTTAATGTTTACTTCTAAAATGCTTTCCACAGATATTTTCAGTGGATATTTTAACTTTTTTTAGAAACTTATATAAATGCAGTCTCATGTTATAACGAAAAAAAGGTA
>NC_051414.1:23673994-23674854 GCF_015228065.2 Penaeus monodon
TTTTACCATCCGATAAGAGCGTAAAAAAAACCTGAACTTTTTTGGGGGGTGAAGTTTTGTGGGTCAGTATTTGGCGAGGGCGTGGGGTTTGAGGCTCCCATTCGAGGGGACTTTTGCACTTGGGCAGTTTGAATTTCCCGAAACTGCCCGCAAACGCAAATTTTAAAAAATGAGTTTGAAATCGGCAAGCCCGGACTTAAAAATGAGCAGCAACATTCTCAGTTTACCTGACCTGAATTTTTACCAGGGGCCATTTTAAGATTTTTTTAATTTGGGGATTTTTCCCATCACAGTTAATAAAAACTATGGGTGAGCATAAGCATTCTTTTTTTATTGAAATAATGGGTGAAATAAAAAAAAATCATCAAAACTTATTGACGAAACAGATAAAAAATTCCCTTTTAACCCACCCAAGAAGGGGAAAAGGTTACTTCAGTTTTACCCCATGTTTTCTATGTAGAGCTTGTTGGTTTATTAATTTCCTCAGACCCCTAAAAAAGTGAACAAGATTTAAAAGCCGAAGCCTGAAAAAAACTCCAGGCATCCCTAGGAAAACTTATTTCCCTTTTGTAGTAAGATACCCTTCCTCGAGGTTTAAGAAACCAAACAAACCCCCCCTTTTGCCCAAGGGTTCACCTTGGCCTCGAGGGGGTTTCAAAATTTGGGGGAGGAAAGCTAAGGCTTAGCAGGAAAAAGGAAATGTGTAAAATTTTATATAACATGAAACTGTTAAAAGGAATCAGGAGAATAATGCAGCAACCACAGCTGAAAGTTTACTTCTTAGCATTGATGTGAAAGTATTTTTAGCAAGACAATCCGGGAGATGAGAAATCTGTAGGCAACTTTCGGCAAAAAAACTT
>NC_051414.1:23677055-23677122 GCF_015228065.2 Penaeus monodon
GAGAGTTTTCCCTTTTGCTATAAAACACGGAAATCTTCCTATATCTCTAGAATTATTTAGATCTCTT
>NC_051414.1:23683912-23684300 GCF_015228065.2 Penaeus monodon
TCATTAAAGGGGAAAAGAGGGGATCATTCTCACTTTTGGACACTTGCTTTTTCCCAGTCTTCCTTTATCCGTGTGATAGATTTTCGTTCTACCACTCTTTTTTGGTGGTTGGGTGAATAGTTTGCAGGATATTTGATGTTTGACTTTCGTTTGCACACCTCATGAGGGGTGGTGATCTTCAGGGGTATAGCGATCTGAAATTTTCTGGGAAAATTTTTGCATTTACAGATTTGTCCCAAGACCTGGAATGGGAAAGGATTGGCATTTTAAATTTGGGGGTCATAAGGGGAGGAAAGACTGGGGTTTTGGGCAATGGGGTACCCTGTTCTTCCCCTTTTTAGTCCTCTCTTTTTTTTTCCCCTTTTTTTAATTTTATTTCTTACCCTTG
>NC_051414.1:23684339-23685869 GCF_015228065.2 Penaeus monodon
GGTGGAATTTGAATATAAGTAATGATTGATCAGACTGGAAAATAACAGAAAAAAATGTTTAACTCACCTACTAGAGACAACTACCAAATACTGTCAAAACACCTGTCAATCATTGATCAGAAAATTGTTGTGGTGTATATAGAACGATTTGAGATGTTAGGTAGTGGGGTTGGTTTTTTATTTTATTTTTTTGTGGGTGAGTATGACCCCTGCAACAGGAACTTCCTCGCATATTTTTAGGGCTTGAGCTCCCCTCTTTTCTGAACAGCCATGGGGCCGCCCCCTCTCCCTCCCCTGAGGTCCCTTTCCCAAAATGGTTCCTATTACATACAGATCCTATGAGTGGGACCCCAAAATTCCTTTCCCCCATCCAGGGGGTTTTTAATTTCCCACAGCTTGACGTACAGACAGCCTTGGGGCTACGGGGGGGGGACCCCCGGGGGCATCTCGTGCATGGCTAGTACACACTTACTCCGCAAGTAGCTTGGCAGAGAACTCCTAAAAATTTGGCTCCCCTGAGGGAGATTTTCATGGGGGGCCAAAGGAAACTGTAAAATGGCTGGAAAATTGTGAGCACTTTGGCGAAAAGACACTAAGGGGTGAAAATGATAAAAAAATTAAAAAACGTCTCCATGCAAGAATAATAATGTTGTAAAAAAATAAAAAGTGATTGGGGAAAATAACTTTTGGGACTCTTGCAAAGGCCACTAAATTTTTTTACATATTTTCCAAAGGGTTAACTTGATAATCTTACAAAATGAGGCGTAGAGCTTGGGCCCCCTCTTTATGACATAAAATTTCCCCAGGGAGATATCTACAAACTTACAAACTTTCAAAAACACCGTGAACGTGTTGTGGGCCTTTTCTACAGCATTGCTTATATCACTGTGGGCACGCTCATTGATGGGAGACTGAGCGATTCATTTCATTGCAGTTGATTTAAAAGGGATTTCTGTTATTTCAATATCAGAAGAAACTAGTGTTTTTCTTTTTTTTGTCTCAGCATTGTAATCCTCTGTTCATTAAGTTGATATGGAAAAGTATTCTCATTTTTGATTGTAAGAGTTTAAAAATAACAAAAGCCCTTTAATACTGCTTTCAGGTATTGAATATTATAAAACCCGAAACAAAGACTTGACCTGTAGGACCATTTCAGAAAAAGAACAGCCCGAAAACAGGTTTTAAGGGCACCCATTATATAGAAAAACTAAGCCACAACACTGGATCCCTTGCCCGCCCCATTCAATGATCAACATACACATTCCGGGGGGTTTCTACATCATCTGCAATTTCTCCCAAGGATATCACAGCCTACAAGGAATAAAATCTCTGCAGCCCTGGTTCTGTGTTTAACAGGTAAAAGTTTAGTCTTAAATACCTTAGGGTAGGGTGACCAGAACCCCATTTTCCGAGAGGGGTCCCGTACCTGGCGATGAACCCAAATCAAGATATCTGTTACGGTGAAAAGGATGGGGAAACACAGGAATCAAATTGTGGTTAAAAAAAAGTCACGACCATAATTGCTAGTCT
>NC_051414.1:23690082-23690294 GCF_015228065.2 Penaeus monodon
AAAAAAAGGTAGAAGTACAGGTAGAGAGAGACAGATGGGGGAGGCTTCTCCAATGGCACCTGCGTGGGCAACTAAGTGCCACTTGGCATTACGGGGATTCGATCCCGCGCCACCGGATCCGCAGTGCGACGCGCTAACCGTTCGGCCATCGCGGCACCGGAAGAGGAAGGCAAGTCACAGCCTCTTGTCTTGGCTCTCGGCCGCGGCTGCTG
>NC_051414.1:23692343-23692438 GCF_015228065.2 Penaeus monodon
CAACGCCCTCTGGGTTTTGAGTGCTCATCACTTCGTACTCCCCCCCCCCCCCGGAGAACCGGGCTTCAAGATCCCGCGGGCCGCACCTCTGCCCC
>NC_051414.1:23693830-23693925 GCF_015228065.2 Penaeus monodon
CCCACCATCGGGGGAAAAGGGGGGGAAGGAGAAGAAGATAAGATGGAAATAGGAAACGCAAAAAATACCACTTAGCACGCGAAAGCGCGCGCGCG
>NC_051414.1:23694841-23695071 GCF_015228065.2 Penaeus monodon
AGTACATAGGGTGGGGGGGGGGGAGCAGCAGCCGGGGCGGACCCAAAAGACAGGGGGCGTGATTCCCTTCCTCTTCGGTGCCGCGATGGCCGAACGGTTAGCGCGTCGCACTGCGGACCGGTGGCGGGGGATCGAACCCCCCCGTAATGCCAAGTGGCACTTAGTGCCACGCAGGTGCCATTGAGAAGCCTCCCCCATCTGTCTTCTTACCGTACTTCTCCCTTTTTCTT
>NC_051414.1:23699192-23699457 GCF_015228065.2 Penaeus monodon
TTAAAACCCGTCTATACAATATAAGAAATTTCACCCGGGATTGAAAAAATGAGGAGAAGCATCTCGAACGTGTCCGGCATCGTTTTTGTGAAAAGAAGTCTTTAAAAGGGCCAAATTCTCTTGAGACATCTCTGTGGGTGCGGCTAGACGATGGTCTTTAAAAACCCAGATCGGGGTTTGATTCCCGGCGGAGGTAATCAAAAGATTTTTTTCATTTATTTTCGCTTTTTCGGCATATAGAAAAATTCTTGTCGTGTTCATCGTT
>NC_051414.1:23699511-23699732 GCF_015228065.2 Penaeus monodon
ATGAGAAAGATCGCGCAGCCGGGCCGAAGCCGACAAAAGGCTGTGACTTTCCTTCCTCTTCCGGTTCCGCGATGGCCGAAAAGGGTTAGCGCGTCGCCTGCGGACCCGGGGGGCGGATCGATCCCGTAAGCCAAGTGGACTTAGTGCCCCGCAGGTCCCTTTTGGGGAAGCCTCCCCCCTCTGTTTTCTCTACCCGTACTTCTACTTTCCTTTATGTGTGT
>NC_051414.1:23700171-23700462 GCF_015228065.2 Penaeus monodon
AATTATGCAAAAAAGGGCGAAAAAAAATATGAGAAAGATTAATAACACTTATACAACATAAGATATTACAACGCATTGAAAATTGAGAAGCCCTTTAACGTGTCCGCGCATCAGTTTTCGTGAAGAATGAATGTCATTAAAGGACCAATTCCTTGAGAAGTCTCTGTGGGGTAGGGCTACCGATGGCTTTAAAACCCTAGATCGGGTTCGATTTCCCCGGGGGAGTGTTTAATCATTTTTTCTCACTTTCTTTTTGTCTTTTTGCATATAGAAAAATGTTGTGTGTGCACG
>NC_051414.1:23700521-23700687 GCF_015228065.2 Penaeus monodon
CCAAGCATAATCAACGCGGGAAAAAACAGGGTCTGTGTAAAATTAACAACAAAAATGGTTTTTTTATAGTTTTGATAATAAAAACAATAGAAAAGGAATAAATAAAATGTAATATAAAAAAAAAAAAAAACGATAATTTTTATTATATTATTTTTAGCATAATCAT
>NC_051414.1:23700786-23701101 GCF_015228065.2 Penaeus monodon
AAATTTTGCAAAAAGGACAGAAAAAAAATATGAAAACAGAACGAAATTCATAACACTCCCAAATTTTAGAACATAAAAATATTCAAACAGCATTTAAAAAATGAAAAGCCCTTTAACGTGCCGCGCATCAGTTTTTGGAAGAATGAATGTCATTAAGGGCCCTTCTCTTGAGACGTCTCTGTGGGGGAGCGGTTAGCACGCGGTCTCTAAAAAACCCTGACTCGGGTTTGATTCCCGACGGGACTAAAATTTTTCTAATTTTTTTTTCGTCTTCTTTCTTTCACATATAGAGAAAAATTTTGCAATATGTATCGC
>NC_051414.1:23701152-23704966 GCF_015228065.2 Penaeus monodon
CACAAGCAAAGCACAGCGCAAAAGGGAAAAGGCTCCGTGGGATAGCGATCGATTACTTGCAAATTGTTTACCAACACACTAAGGCGCAGGAATTTTTAATCTAAATCTATCTTTTAAAAAATCAGGTAATTAATCCTTTCTCTGACACCATCTCACAATTTCCTCTCGGGTCTTGGAATTCCGTAAGGACTCGTTCTCTTAGATCAAACTCCATGAAATTTGAGGCATAAGAGTCAGGATTTGACCCTTTTTCTATCTTTTCTTTACGAAAGACCCTTTCCCCCATCCCAACCACAAATAAATGTCTACATTTAAATTCTCACTATAATAAATATTCATGAAAGGGATATTGTTTTACCTCATCTGATACGTGTACTTAATATCTCAGAGGAAAAGGACTATATTATTTACATTTTTTCAATAGCCTCATAAAGAATTCATATGGCTTTTGTAAGCTCGTAAAAGTGTTAATTATTAAGAGCAGTAGAAGAAGACATTGTAAGGAACCCTCTCATTCTGCAACCCTCCCCGCGAGCATCCTACAATATCTCTCGCTCCCGTGGATTTGTCGCTCAGAGTATAGTGAAATGCGTGGGGATCTTTTATTACTTGTTCGGTAAATTTTTGCACTCTCTTTTTAAGCTTTATTTCTCGTATATCTTTAATTCAGATATATGTCTAGTTGACACATGGTAGCAAGCGTTATTCAAGGCACTGATTTTAACTCTCCTAAGGCATAAAAATATATATATGAACTGGCAAGAATATATTTATTATTTTCACATATACACTTATATAATCCTGCCCAAAAGAATACCGAAACCAATACTTATCTTTGTTTCTCGACAAGAGATTTCACAATAAAAATGTCGGACACGACACAACAGCCCCGGCCTCTCTAGAGGTCTGGCTACGCTCCTTGGGTCACCTTCTTGACAGGACCCAAGATATGCAGATTGTTGTGTACTAATTGTTCGGCAGTTTCACGTAAACACAATTAGTGGGCTAATCCCTAATCTTTTACACAAGGTTTTACTTTTATTTATTTAATGAAAATGGTAGTTTTTATTTATAGAGAATATTTCATTCAAATAACGTCATCGGCGCATCCGTCAGATCTGCTACATCCCTCCATTGCCGAGTGCGCTTTTCCACCGTCCGTCCTTTCTCCATGACACGCCGCGAAGGTCGAAAAGGCGGAGGCCCGGTCCATCCAAGATAGCAGATGCGCAGATGGGGTCCTCTCCACCTCTGTATGGGCTCCGAACATCACGGGGGAAAATCAGCATGGCCCGCGCCATGTGTTCACTTTCTCCGTTCCTCGACGAGTCCTCACTCCTCACACTCGTTTCAACTCTAAAGCAAAATGTGCAGTCCAATTGGCAGGTACACCTGCAGATCAGATAAAAGTAGAACTGAGTTTTGCACGAATTGTACTTCTCATAAGCAAGCTCCACCTGCAGAGGCATCTACGGGTGGACTTCCAGAAAGGCCATTAACAAGACAAAATAATCTGAAAGGAAACGAGAATTAGTATTGGCGTCATAGTATTAATCAAGAAGAGTCTCCTATGTAAATACGAAACTGCTAATATTCTTGCCAGTTCTGAAGTGACGACCGGGAAGAAACCACCACCTATAAAACCCAAAATAACAAAAGTAAGCAACCTTAAAATGCAAAACACAGATTGAATAAAGGTAACCCATGAATCCAAGTTAGGCTCGTACAAATGACAGCAAAGCAGCAGTTCCAGGGTACCTGGCTCGTCCCAATCACCGCATTAATAGTCTTCCTCACCATCCTCACCATCAGCGTCAGGAAACTTTAGTTCTTCTCTGGCAAGATAAGGCTTCATTTGGTTGCTATGAAAAGTCCTCTTGCGATAAGGAATGGAGGTTTCTTGACACTCGGTAGACGATAGGACCTATCTTCTTAGTAATTCGTGCTGGCCCAATCCATCTGGATCCTCAACTCCTAGCTTCGGTTCGTGCTGTCCTGGGCGTGTCTTTAACCAAGACCAAAGTTCCAACATCAGGACGAAACTCTTTCTTCACCTTTCGATCATAGTATTTAGCCAGGAATCCTGAGCTCGACGTGAGGTTTCCACGGCTATCATCCTCACGGCACGGAGTCTACCTCGGAAGGCTTCAGCAGCATCAGGTGCGTTCCCTTGCGCGTTTGTAAGTCCGACGGGAAAATGACCGTGCTGATCAGTCAAGAGATGTAGGGGATGCTCCCCTATTCTTCGGTGCACAGCCGTATTGAGTGTAAGGCGGACGTATGACAGCACTGTATCCCACACTTGAGGGTGACCTTCCACAAGAGTTACCAGGGCATCTTTCACGAGTCTTGTTACTTCGTCCAATCATGCCATTTGCCGAGGATGGTAAGCCGTCGTAAAGGAGGTTTTAATCTCTTAAAGTTGGCAAACTTTAAGAGATTTGTAAATTCCGAACTATTATCGGTCTGAAGTATACGGGGTGGGCCGAAAAGAGTTACGTAATGTTGAATATAGGCGGTTGTCACAGATCGGCAGAAACCCTTTCAAATGGTTGAGAAACCTCTGGTATCCTTGCCATGGGAGCTTGTCGGCAGGCTGCTCCCTTACGTCTCTGACAATTATCGCATTTTTTAACGTATGCTTTGGTTTCCTGAAGCATGTTGGTAGTAACAACAAATAGTAGTAGAACAAATCCCGTAACTTGCAGTATGTTCTGTATACTCCAGGTGCAATGTGCCATCTTTAATACTGCCCTTCCTAACTCACGTGGGATAACAAGTTGATGGAGAATCTTGTCAGGTTCCAACACGTCATCATTTAATTCGAATTCATCCAGTGGAAGGGGTAGTTTCCTTCTTGGCACGGCCTTCTTCTATAGGTACTCCATAACCTGACGCGACGGGGGTCTTGATGCTGTGCTTGCTTTACATAATCTGCCTCCAATGATGCTTCTTCACCAACAGCTGTGACAGGCTGCTGTGGAGATCAGGGACATGATGAGATGCTCCTGGTTTATATTTCAATGTGTATTGACTGAAAGATAATTCGTGTGCAAAGCGAGACATACAGAGAAACGGTTTTTCTATGGAACTCAAATGTCAGTGACGATGATCTGTAAAAGTTATAAACTTACGGGTTGAAAAGTCGTGCTGCTTCGACGACAGCAAGTGTCTCTACATCTATAGCAGGATACCGGGTTTCAGCACCACGTAACTTTCTGGAAAAACAGCTTACTGCACATGGTAACCCTTCGTCGTCCCGTTGCTTTAGGAAAACGCCGATGGCGATCTTTGATGCGTCGGTACGCACTTCGAAGGTCTTGTGGAAATCGGGCTTTCGTAGTACAGGTGCAGGTGAAAGGCAGTCTTTTAGCTTCTGGAAGGAGGCTTCTTGCACAGAAGTCCATTTGAATTGCGTGTTAACTCCGTCAGTGGGACTGCAATTCGGGCATAGTCGGAAATATGCTTCCGAAAGAACCCAGTGCAGCCAAGGAAACTACGCACCTGTTTTACAGTCGTGGGAGCCGCCATCTTTACTATTGCTTCCACTTTATCAGGATCTGGTCGAATTCCGTTGGGAGTAATCACGAATCTAAGAAACGAAACGTTGCACGGCAACTCGTACTTATCTATATTCAGATGGAACCCAGCTTTATCTAAGAGCTCCAATGTTTCTTCGAGATATTCCAGGTGTTCCATGAAAGTTCGGCTGCGTACCACCACGTCATCCAGGTAAGCGATGGTATGCTTACCAAGGACAGACGATCAGACGCAGTTCATGACACGCTGAAAAGTGCTAGTGGTAATAGCCAAG
>NC_051414.1:23705232-23705672 GCF_015228065.2 Penaeus monodon
CGGTGTTGAAGGTTTTATGACCTCATCTTTAATCCTCTTTGAATCTCAGGCATCCTCCATTGGCTGGCGCAGGAAGGCTAACCTGAGGTGGTTCGAATTCGATGCTTAATGCCTGGTACCATCCCCAATTTTCCCGTTTCCTTGAATAAACCCGAGTACTTCTCTAATAACCGAAGTACTTCAGTCCATAGAAGTCATCGAAATCGTCGGTAAACTCGTTCAAGCATCCGAAATCTTCTGAAGATTCTACATTCTTCTTGCTCCTTTTGGGAGCAGGATTCAGCTCTGCTTCTGATGAAACTCGCAATATCGCTCTGCTTGCCCCCCTACAGCAGATGCCTGGCAGAGTCCTGCAGGTGTTAAAAGTTTAGGGTTGCCCCTCTGTCGTATTCCCGCCCGTGTGTTCCAGACTCTTTGTGCACTCTCCACCAGTCGTGGAA
>NC_051414.1:23706314-23706475 GCF_015228065.2 Penaeus monodon
TTTTCCCGGTTTTACTTTGTTTTTAGTCTCAAGTTCAGTAAATAGGAGAGCCCTGCAAGGGAGACCATCGGAAACTAGAAAAAATATAGGATTCGGCAGTAATGGTCCAAACTATGTGCTCTCATAATAAACAACAGTGATACATTTTTGTAAGAGCTGAT
>NC_051414.1:23706843-23708321 GCF_015228065.2 Penaeus monodon
CACAACTGAAAGAAATTATGTAGAAATAGTGAAACACGTGAAAGTTGGCGGATAAGCCCGTAGAGTTTTAATAATTTAATTCTACCAAAGATTATAATTCATAACTGAGCTAACCGCGACAGCTTGTTCTTGGTGGCAGCGGTGCTCAGACAGTAATTAATTAGCCAGGTGCTAGTGTTTTGTTACCATTTGACGGACTCACGCCGGCCAAAAGGGAGTCAAACTTTGAGTAAATTTTTGGTGCATATATCATTTACCTATGTATGCTTTATTGTATTTCTGTGTAACTATTTTGTATTAATGTTTTAGTAATGTTTTCTCATTTTATGTTCTTGTACTTTATCGATTTTTGGTGATGGTTGTGCTTATGTATCTATTTTTTTTTATTGCAGTTGTTGCAACAGTATTGTACATGGTGTCTTATTGGGTATAGTGTGATATGTACAGTGTATAGTGCTCCGTACAGTGCAACCTCAGTGTGAACAGACACTGAACGTGTGTGGAACAATAGTGAAGTGATAACTTTTAAGTGAGAGCTATTGCAAATGGTTCGACCGAGAAAAGCCGGCCCTGAAGCAGCTCATTCTGCACCAGCCACGGGAAGTGACGAGCAGCAGGAAGTTGCTCATGCGGAAGGGTTACTTGAGCCTGAGATAAGTGCTTACGATGAACTAGCAGACCAAATGTCAACCCTTAAGGCACAGACTAGTGAGTGGGAAGAGAGGTACGCTAGAAGTGAAGCAAGAGCGAAACAGGACAGGAGGAAAAGTGATGAAATTATTAAAGTGTTAGAAGCAAGTTGGAAGAAGAACTAGGAAAAACGAAGAAATGCTGAAGCTTCTGGTGGAAAAGAACCGTATTCTGGAAACGCAGTCCAAACACGATCGCCAACTTCGAGACGAAGTATTGCGCCAGATGGAGGAGCATAGTAGCCAGAGGGAAGTAGCTGTAGAAAGAAACCGTGCAACACTTCTTGAAGCAAGGACTGCTCTCGTTATCCAAGCAGAACAGGACAGAGCTGTTGTGGCAGAGGCAAACTGTTCCCTAAGAGAAGCTCTTCGGTCTATTACCCCAAATCTAACCCATGTACCAATTCCACGGCAAACACCAGTTCCAAGTGAGCGAACAAAGTTTACAAACCTGCGGTCTGGGCCATCTTCACCCCATCATTGCGAACTTGCTGAGCAGTCTTCAACTAGGGTTGCTGTCTACATGGAGAAGGAGCCAGTTCCAAAGTTTTCGGGTGACACTCCAGCATCCCAACCACTACGACGCAACCAAGAAATAGAGAGGTGGAATCTCCAGATTGAGAACCTGTCAAATCCACCCACTGATGACACTTTCATAAGAAATGCCAGAGCAACTTGTAGAGGACCTGCAGACCTAATTATCAACAGCCCTATCTTTGACAGCATCACAATATGGGAAGATTTCAAGGCAAAACTACGGCAGAAGTTTCGGGGAACATGCTCTGCAAG
>NC_051414.1:23708583-23710308 GCF_015228065.2 Penaeus monodon
CGTGCAGAGGAAAAAGGACCAGCTCGTCTTTTCCCTTCATCTGCAAGATATGGAGGCAAGGTAGCTGGAATCGAAGAGGAGGGATCAGATGGTTATTCCAGACCTTTTGGGCCGTTTCCACGCCGACCATCTCGCCGCATGGATCAGTTTACGAGGCCAGCTTCTCGTACCTGTTGGGCGTGCCGTCGGGAAGGACATTTCCGGAGAGAATGCCCCTTTCTCAACATCCCGAGCGGAACGGGACCTGCTGCATCGGGAGAACAATACCTTAGGAGGCAGGGTCCCAAAGTGCAGTTCCATGAGCAGCAAGCAGGTGACCAACTGTCGTGCTAAATATAGAGGGCAATTACTCGCAGGCATTTATTGACACTGGGAGCCAGGTAACTTTGATTAAGAAAGAGGCTGTTGCACACCTTTCACCACGTAAATCTTTTATTGCAAACAGAGGTTTAAGGGGAGTTGCAGGGAAAGAACTTCCTGTGATTGAAGAGCTGGATATTGAGGTTCGTTTAAAATCTGGTAAAAAGCTTATCCATAGGGTTATTGTTGTTGATGCTGTATCATTTCCAGGTGATCTTCTTGTTGGTGTGGATTTGCTGCGCAGAGTACATTATAAGATCTTACATGATGCTGATACCCAGGATGCTTATCTTCATCTTGATAATGTAGTTTACCCTTTGCAGTATGAGAAAGGTGAATCTTTGGGACTTGTATCATTCTTGCAACCAACAGTAAAACCTCCTGTTGTTCGTTTGGCTCCATGTTGCAAGACGGTTTGTCCACCCCACACTGGTATGTATGTCACTTGCAGTATATCACCTTGTTTCAATGGGAAGTCAGTCCTGATAAGTAGCTGCACTACTGCACTTGACATACCTCGTACTCTGTTGATCCCTCAAAGGGATAGATGCTCTGTTTTTGTTGCGAACTTAACTGCTAAACCTGTAACACTTCGAAATGGGTCTCATTTTTGTGTAGCAGAGGAAGTAGATCTTTTCAGTGCTGTCGCCACTAAAGATGCCATATTTTCAGAAAGAGCAGCAGCTGTTGATTTAGACAATCACAAGGAGGTGCCAGATTTTGAATGGGAAGAGGACGAGTTTGACCAGGAGCATGGTCTTCAGCTGGCTGATGATTCTCAGGTAGATGATGATCTGTTTTCTTTGTTGCCTGATAGTGATACTGTGGGAGGAATTGATGCTGCTTTAGAAGCAAGTGCCATCGCAGAATCGGCACTAATTGAAGCAGATGGTGAGGAGGTTGTTGCTGGGCCATCTCTTGGTCATCTTAACTCAAAGAAACGAGAACAGTTGAGGGAAGTGCTTACAAAGTTCCCTTCTCTCTTCTCAAGGGATAAAACTCCAGTAGGGTTGGTTCCTGATGTAACCCATAAGATCACGACAGGTTATACAACACCATTATGCACTAGGCAGTGGCGTTTGCCAGAGTCGGCCAAAGAAAAGATCCGGAAGGAATGTGATGACATGTTGAAGGCTGGTATCATTGAGCCATCAACGTCTCCATGGCTTTCGCCTGGTATTAGTAAAAAAGAAAGACGGCAGTTTACGCTTTTGTGTAGATTACAGGAATTTCAACTCTGTGACTGTTGCAGATACATATCCTCTCCCAAGGATTGACGAACTCGTAGATGAGCTCAGGGACACTCAGGTATTTTCACTTCTTGACAGCCGGTCTGCATATTGGTCAGTGGCCGTGGAACCATCA
>NC_051414.1:23710903-23711026 GCF_015228065.2 Penaeus monodon
TCACAATTAGCTGTTGGCGCATGTTTAATGCAGAGGGATACTCATGGCAACCCATCTGCAGTTGCATACTTTTCACGAAAACTCCGTGGGGCAGAAACGCGTTACTCTGCAACAGATGCCGAA
>NC_051414.1:23711208-23713401 GCF_015228065.2 Penaeus monodon
AGTGCAACATAAAGTGCCAGATTTGTTATCTCGTTCTGTAGGACAAATTGATCTTTCTGATGTTGATCCCACTGCTATGCGGGAAGAACAACTCAAGGACTCGTTGCTCCTAGGAAAAGAGCATGCCAAAAATGAAGATACCTTTGGCTCTTGACGAATTTTCTTTACAGAACGGTGTTCTCTATCACATCCGTGAGTTACCTGGGCATGTAGTACATCAGTTGGTAGTCCCTCGGTCATTACGTGCAGCTGCTTTGAAGCTTGCACATGGTAGTGCATTCGCCTCTCATCCTGGTGTATTTCGAACTTATCAGAAGTTAAGAGATTTATTTTACTTCCCGAACATGTTGCGTGATGTTAAGAGCTATGTTGCTTCATGTGCAACATGTCAGCGAAGGAAAGGTACTCCACACAGAGCCCCTTTAGCTGCTGCACCAGAGGTGTCTGCTCCCTTCGAAAAGGTGTCAGCTGATCTTGTAGCTTGTGGCTTGTCGACTGCTGGGTATAGGTATATTCTTGTTCTCATTGACCATCTGACACGATTCTTGCAGTTAATTCCAGTTCCGTCTAAGGAGGCCGAGGTGATTGCAGAGGCTTATATTAATGACTTTTTGACAATTTTCGGTCCACCACGGCTCCTGCAGACGGATGGTGGGTGTGAGTTTACAAATAGGTTGTTTACCCAGGTCTGTAGCATTGTCAAAACTAAAACGCACTTAACCATTGCATGTCATCCACAGGCTAATGGGATGGTAGAGAGGTCAAAGAAGCATTAGCAACTCGAACATACTGATGCCACTCTAATGGATGTCGCTCAGTTAAAGTTCGTTTAGCATTGAACAGTGCTTTCCATCGCTCGGTAGGTGATCAGCCACTTTACCTTCTTATGGGTCATCATGGTCACTTCCCTGTAGGTCTCTCTAATGATGTGACGTTTGCAACAGATGCCGCAAAGGAGTTTCATGATGCTTTGCAGTCGAGTCATCACGTCGGGCTCGGGAAACTTGGGCCAAGAATTACAATAAACGAGGTAGAAAAGTTCCTGAAATGGATGTGGGTTCACTGATCCTTTTCAGAAACTTTCGCAGGTTGACTGGTCCTCGTAGAACTTCAGGTCCTCGCTGGGATGGGCCAGCTCGTATAGTCAAACGTGTTGGGCCTGTAACCTATATCACTCAGGATGTAGAACCACCTTACAAAGAACGCAGATTACATGCTAACCAGATAAAACCTTTCAGGACACTTGATGAGCTAGCGTTCGTGAATCCACCCGACCCACAGTCTGACCCATCTGTTGACTTTCAACAGCTAAATCGTGAGGGGGATGCTGATATAGATCCTCAGGAAGTACTGCTTCTATCCTCTGTACGCCCTTGCTAAGGTGCAATACATATAGGTTTCCTGCATTTCTGTTTTGTATATATGTATATTAATTATATGTTTTTATTTCCTTTTTGCAATTTCATATTTACTTTTTATGTTCGTAATGACCTTTTTACTACGTTATTTTACACAATTTTTATCTTTTAAGTTATGTACCTTTAATTTAATGTCTTTTAGTACGTAAAGCCTTAATTTTAAGTTTATTTTCATTTGTAAACATTTTTTAAAAGTTTATATCTATTTTTTGGTTCTGACCGGTTTTATGTTTGCTTTTAATTTAGCATTTTACCGATTTTATGTGCCTTCTTATGTTTTGTTACTTTCAGTTTATTTATTTTAAGAGTTCTGGTAGTTTTACTTCGAGGGCCGGCTCTGAATACACAGCCTTTATAATTACTGCCTTTTAATATCCACAGGTCCTGCCGCTGCGAGGGAGCCGATGACCGCGGCCCCAGCCATGTATTTTGGATGTTCTGTGTCTGTCTTCCACAGATTGTCTGGTCACAGGTCACCCCGTTCCCGCCGTTTAGATGAGACAGGGACGCATTGTAGATGGCGTGGACGAGGTGGACGGAACGGACGAGATAAATGACATAGACGAGAGGAACCTCGGTTGTTGCTGCTAAATGTCCCGGAGATGGGAGTGTGAATGGTCGGCTCGTCGCTGTGATTCCCGATGATGGCTACGTATTTTCTGCGCCAGATCGTCACGGACATGGGCGGGCCCCGGAGCGGAACCTAAGGAACCATCCAGGACACGAAGCGAGTGGAGGCGACGCCCCGACATTCACTCCCGGGCCATGGGAGGGG
>NC_051414.1:23713911-23714072 GCF_015228065.2 Penaeus monodon
CTTTCCCGGTTTTACTTTGTTTTTAGTCTCAAGTTCAGTAAATAGGAGAGCCCTGCAAGAGAAACCATCGGAAACTAGAAAAAATATAGGATTCGGCAGTAATGGTCCAAACTTTGTGCTCTCATAATAAACAACAGTGATACATTTTTGTAAGAGCTGAT
>NC_051414.1:23714375-23714496 GCF_015228065.2 Penaeus monodon
CACAACTGAAAGAAATTATGTGGAAATAGTGAAACACGTGAAAGTTGGCGGATAAGCCCGTAGAGTTTTAATAATTTAATTCTACCGAAGATTATAATTCACAACTGAGCTAACCTCGACA
>NC_051414.1:23719847-23720382 GCF_015228065.2 Penaeus monodon
TAAAGGGAAGACCATCATTTTCATATTATTGTTATTAATTTCTATTATTGCCACTAACCTGATTAGTTATTTGTTTATTTATTATTATCAACTTATTTTTCTTTTTTCCAGATATCTTCTTCTAATACTCATTTTATATATATATTTCTTAATTTGTCATTCACATACATATATACTTATTGTCTAACAAACAAACAGAAATTTATTTACCTTTGATTATTATTATCTTTTACAGTGAATATTCACGAACCTGCTATCACACCATCGCTATCATTTCCTCTATACCAAACTCTGCCCTCCATATGGCACGTAAATGCCATAATGGCCCTGTTTTCGCCCGAGCTGCCTTGCGAGGGCCAGGATGGCGACGGCTCTCGGAGGACTTTTGATCTGGCGGGAAGAAGCCACAGCCTGACTTGCTGTCCTTCCTGCCCTCAGACCGTGACCAGGACTCGGACCTTCGCTTGGCCACCAGCCGCGCGTTGCCACGGCAGCGGTGCAGCTGACCCCTTTGTTTGATAACATAGCATCATGG
>NC_051414.1:23720581-23720676 GCF_015228065.2 Penaeus monodon
TTACCACAGTGGTTAAGAGAAATGTTAGCTCTAAAAGAAGTTCCTCTTCCACGACTCCCCCCTAACGGAAGCCGCCTTGCCACGGCGGCCAAATG
>NC_051414.1:23722814-23722975 GCF_015228065.2 Penaeus monodon
TTTTCCCGGTTTTACTTTGTTTTTAGTCTCAAGTTCAGTAAATAGGAGAGCCCTGCAAGAGAAACCATCGGAAACTAGAAAAAATATAGGATTCGGCAGTAATGGTCCAAACTTTGTGCTCTCATAATAAACAACAGTGATACATTTTTGTAAGAGCTGAT
>NC_051414.1:23723278-23723399 GCF_015228065.2 Penaeus monodon
CACAACTGAAAGAAATTATGTGGAAATAGTGAAACACGTGAAAGTTGGCGGATAAGCCCGTAGAGTTTTAATAATTTAATTCTACCGAAGATTATAATTCACAACTGAGCTAACCTCGACA
>NC_051414.1:23728603-23729173 GCF_015228065.2 Penaeus monodon
TGATGATGATGATGATGATGATATTATTATTAAAGGGAAGACCATCATTTTCATAATTATTGTTATTAATTTCTATTATTGCCACTAACCTGATTAGTTATTTGTTTATTTATTATTATCAACATTATATTTTTCTTTTTTCAGATATCTTCTTTCAATACTCATTTTATATATATTTTCTTAATTTGTCATTCACATACATATATACTTATTGTCTAACAAACAAACAGAAATTTATTTACCTTTGATTATTATTATCTTTTACAGTGAAATATTCACGAAACCTGCTATCACACATCGCTATCATTTCCTCTATACCAAACTCTGCCCTCCCATATGGCACGTAAATGCCATAATGGCCCTGTTTTCGCCCCGAGCTGCCTTGCGAGGGCCAGGATGGCGACGGCTCTCGGAGGACTTTTGATCTGGCGGGAAGAAGCCACAGCCTGACTTGCTGTCCTTCCTGCCCTCAGACCGTGACCAGGACTCGGACCTTCGCTTGGCCACCAGCCGCGCGTTGCCACGGCAGCGGTGCAGCTGACCCCTTTGTTTGATAACATAGCATCATGG
>NC_051414.1:23729373-23729483 GCF_015228065.2 Penaeus monodon
TTACCACAGTGGTTAAGAGAAATGTTAGCTCTAAAAGAAGTTCCTCTTCCACGACTCCCCCCTAACGGAAGCCGCCTTGCCACGCGCCAAATGGCCACACGAGCGCCAGA
>NC_051414.1:23731284-23731513 GCF_015228065.2 Penaeus monodon
GTAATAAGTGATGGGAGCACAACACAGCAGGACCGAAGAGACACAACACAAAGCTTACTTGCACATCACTCTTCGACCGCAATGGCACAAGAAACGTACACGTACCACATAGCGATCCGGTGGCGAGGATGAATCCCGTATGCCAAGTGGCACTTAAATATGCAACTAGCAGGTGCCATTGGAGAAGCCTCCCCCATCTGTCTCTCTCTACTGTACTTCTACCTTTTTT
>NC_051414.1:23731985-23732262 GCF_015228065.2 Penaeus monodon
TCGTAACACTCCAGTCTATACAATATACAGATATTTCACCGGCACTGAAAATATGAGGAGAAGCATCTCGAACGTGCCCGCGCATCAGTTTTTGTGAAGAATGAATGTCATTAAAGGATCCAATTCTCTTGAGACAGTCTCTGTGGTGTAGCGGCTAGCACGATGGTCTTTAAAACCGTAGACTCGGGTTCGATTCCCGGCGGAGGCTACTCATTTATTTTTTCTCACTTTCTTTTCGTCTTTTTCGCATCTAGAAAAATGCTTGTAGTGTGCATCG
>NC_051414.1:23732325-23732538 GCF_015228065.2 Penaeus monodon
CGCAGCAGCCGCGGCGAGAGCCAAGACAAGAGGCTGTGACTTGACTTCCTCTTCCGGTGCCGCGATGGCCGAACGGTTAGCGCGTCGCACTGCGGATCCGGTGGCGCGGGATCGAATCCCCGTAATGCCAAGTGGCACTTAGTGCCACGCAGGTGCCATTGGAGAAGCCTCCCCCATCTGTCTCTCTCTACCTGTACTTCTACCCTTCTTTAT
>NC_051414.1:23733050-23733288 GCF_015228065.2 Penaeus monodon
TACAACAGCATTGAAAATATGAGAAGCCCTTAACGTGTCCGCGCATCAGTTTTTGTGAAGAATGAATGTCATTAAAGGACCAATTCTCTTGAGACAGTCTCTGTGGTGTAGCGGCTAGCACGATGGTCTTTAAAACCGTAGACTCGGGTTCGATTCCCGGCGGAGGCTAATCAATGATTTTTTCTCACTTTCTTTTCGTCTTTTTCGCATATAGAAAAATGCTTGTAGTGTGCATCGT
>NC_051414.1:23733329-23733437 GCF_015228065.2 Penaeus monodon
GGCGCGGGATCGAATCTCCGTAATGCCAAGTGGCACTTAGTGCCACGCAGGTGCCACTGGAGAAGCTTCCTCCATCTGTCACTCTCTACCTGTACTTCTACCTTTTTC
>NC_051414.1:23734060-23734272 GCF_015228065.2 Penaeus monodon
CGATAATTCTTAACACTCCAGTCTATAGAAAATGAAAATATTAAACAGTATGAAGAAATGAGGAAAAGTATCTTTAACGTGTCCGTGCATCAGTTATTGTGAAGAATGAATGTTATTAATGGACCTATCATCTTAAGACAGAGACTCTACCCTATTTTTTTTCACTTTCTTTTCGTCATTTTTTTCCTTCACATGCTTGCAGCAAGTATCGC
>NC_051414.1:23734308-23734953 GCF_015228065.2 Penaeus monodon
TATTCAGTAAAACGAAAATGAAACACAAGCATAATCAACAACGCAAAGGAATCTGCAGTGATCGATGACTTGCAAATTGTTTACCAGCACACTAAGGTGCAGGAATTTTAAATCTAGATCTATCTTACAGATTTTTAAAAAACGTAGATAAATGTACAAAATATATTAAAGAGAAAAGAAAAAAATTAATCCTTGTCTCCGACATCTTCATCTCACGATTTTCTCTCATGGTCTTTGAATTCCGTTAATGACTTGTTTTCCTAGATAATAAATAATATAAATGAATAAGTATTCATGGAATGAATATTGTTTTATATCATCTGACACGTGTACTTAATATCATAAAGAGGTTATCTGGATTTGGTAAGTTTGTAAAAGTGTTAATTATTAGCATTTTCATGTTTTTAGTTCAACTTTTACTTTAAATAAATTACGCTAAACATTTAGGTGATACACACTGAACTTGCCCCCAAGTACTTCTCATGCAGAGTCTCCCATCCCCCCCTCCACGCCACCACACCTCAAGGGGGTCTGTACATGAGCGGATGTTTCAGGTACAGACTTACTAGCATAAAGGCAGCTTAATAGTGCGGGACCCCCGATGGATGCACGTAAATGATACACCACAACATGAAAAGGGGTCAT
>NC_051414.1:23734985-23735502 GCF_015228065.2 Penaeus monodon
ATGGAAAGCGAAGGTTCAAGTCCTGGTGCAGGAAAGGCAGCAAAGTTAGCCTGTGGCTTCTTCCCACCAGATCCAAGGTCCTTCGAGAGTCGTCGCCATCCTGACCCTCGCAAGGCAGCTCGGGGCGAAAACAGGACCATTATGGCAAGTTACGTGCCATACGGGAGGGCAGACTTTGGTACGGAGGAAATGATAGCGATCCGTGGTAGCAGGTTTCGTGAATATTTCGCTTTGAAAAATAATAATAATCAAAGGTAAACAAATCTGTTTGTTTTTTTAGAGAATATGTATGTATGTGATTTTTTAAATCATAGTATAAATATGACTGCCAATTGAAATAAGATATATACTTTTTAAAATAATAATAGATAAACAAATAACTAATCAGGTTAGTGGCAACAATAGAAATTAATAACAATACTTATGAAAATGATGGTCTTCCCTTTAATGTTCGTTTTTATCAATAGCGTTCACTCTTCACTTCCGCTCTTCTTTTCGTTCTGCTTCTCCGCTTCGC
>NC_051414.1:23737543-23737941 GCF_015228065.2 Penaeus monodon
CACGTAACATCTCAATATTTTTAATTTGTCCAACTGATATCCCTTTCCATGTAAACAAACAGTGCGCATCGCGATGCTCAATAACCATATATAGACCAAAGGGGGCAGCATAGGCGCGCGCAATTTTTAAATATATAATTTCGTAATGATCTCGCGGTAATTTTAAAAAATATATTAGCAATGTTTTATGCATAACATTATAAACATTATAATATGTTTTTGGTTATGAAGTTTGTATATGTCTTATTTTATATTTCAGTTAATATTTGTAAGGAAACAATTCAATATTGATTTTGTTTTAAAAAAGTCGTACGCATTATCCATTGACTCTTTATTGTGCGAATAAGGCTGAAATGATCCGCATATAACTGCGAAATCAATTTTGTTACTTTGGTAAG
>NC_051414.1:23737975-23738275 GCF_015228065.2 Penaeus monodon
CGTGTTTACAGTTGTTTTTGATTATAGAGTAATTTAAGATAGGTTGACAATTATTTATAATTTATGTAATTAAAACTAATCACAGCAATATATTTAATTCACATTGAACTACTGTATTATATTTTCACCCAGCATAGCTAGACATTTTTGTTTTACTTTATGTTAAATATATTGTGTACGCAAACTGTATTATTAAATATAATAAAACAATTATATGTCAATAATGTCTTCTTTCTTACATTAAAATTCATAATATAAATGTATCTACATTGCTAAGAAAATTTAAGCTATAAATAAAAT
>NC_051414.1:23738709-23739208 GCF_015228065.2 Penaeus monodon
AGAGAGTGAGAGAGGGACACAATAACAGTATATAGCACAATACTCATGGCCTGTAACATACAAGAGTAAACAATATCAAATATTTGACGTGACCGAAGCTCAGTTTTAAATAATGTTACATATATGTTTTTAGCCGTGGGTTCGTGTGGAATTATTTATTATCTTCGTGTACTTAATGATGACTTTAGTATAAAGATTTTGACAAACATGAACATGAAAAAGTGTTTATTTATACGTTAAGTCGTCTGTGATTGATGTACCGTGACCTCCTCACCAGTATATTTATAGATGTGTACGATAAAAAATGAAAATATTGCAATTTATTTTTTGTTATTAATTAAAATATCCATTCCAACTGCATGGATATTTTAATTAATAACAAAAAATAAATTGCAATATTTTCATTTTTTATCGTACACATCTATAGATTTACGATGTCATCCCGTACATATGTAAATGTTATGCTTATAAGGAACCCATTGCAACATCCTGTCATAAA
>NC_051414.1:23739432-23739688 GCF_015228065.2 Penaeus monodon
AATCGTCATACTCAAACAGTTATGACTTTAACATTATATTTCGATGTGACTATGAGGATTACATTTATATATGAATTCTATGAGGCACATAAATATTTTATAGTTATGTCATTATATTAGTAACAATAATCTAATAAGTACACTGACATATATTGCAACAACAAACTATATATTAATAGATAAATAACGTAATATTAATATATATTTTCTCGAGCGTTTACTTTAGTTTCTCAAGTGCCGAACACGTCATTTTCGT
>NC_051414.1:23739803-23740301 GCF_015228065.2 Penaeus monodon
AGCTCAATTTACCCATACGCTACAACAATCAGAAGTCACATTAGAAACACCAGCCAATGAAAATTAGTCTTACATAATGGTGAGACATATCCGAAACGTCGTTCGAAAATATAGTCGAAGCATGAGCCGAATTTTTTGGCAAAGGTTTCGAATGTCACGTTCTTTCACTTTCATCATGGCGAGCAATCAGGAAAGTGTCCCTGTAGGTGGGTTGTGCAATGGTTGCGATACTAATTATCTTAACGTTATTCATGATTTTTTTCATGATGACGAAAGAGCAAAAGCATTTCTCCGTCGCCATGGAGTCTTGCCGACGTCTGTGGAGTGCCCTCACTGCAAAGTACCTTGTAAACTCCGGGAGGACCGGCCGACTTGGTACTGCGGTAGGTGGACAAGAGTAAACAAAACTAAACGCCGGCAGCAGTGCTCTTATAGGTATGATATGTAACTGATATATTAAATACTAATAACTGTTGCATATTACTGTGATATATTACT
>NC_051414.1:23740322-23741462 GCF_015228065.2 Penaeus monodon
TCCGAACGGATCTCAGCGTTAAATATTTTTTTAGTGTCGGGGACTATAAGGGCACTTTTCTCGACAACTCGAGAATTTCGCCGTGGAAGCTGCTCTTGTTCGCCAATCACTTCCTGCACCACACGTGGGACCACAGGACAGTGATAGAGTGCCTCCACATAGCACCAAATACGTCGGTAGACTGGAGAAGCTTTTGCTCTGAGGTGACGGAATTCTGGCTCGGGAAGCAAGAACCCATCGGCGGGCCAGGGGTGGAAGTCGAGATTGACGAAACCCTGTTGGTGAGGCGGAAGTATCACAGGGGGAGGATGGTTCGTCAGGTATGGGAATTCGGTGGGATAGAGCGGCAGTCGAAGAAGTTGTTTGTTATCCCGCTGGTGGATCCTGAGGAACAGGACAGAACCGCCGCTACATTAATACCACTCATCCAGCGGTATGTCCGGGAAGGAAGTAATATTTATAGCGACGGTTGGGGCGCATACAGCTCGCTTCAGGATCTTGGGTATTCTCCCCATGTGATAAACCATAGTGAGAATTTTGTTGACCCCGACAACCCCAGGATCCATACGCAGACGATCGAGCGTTTGTGGAGGGACGTCAAGGGTTGGGTGAAGCGTTCTGGCATGCGTCCACAGTACTTCCACCAGTACTTTTCGAGATACCTGTTCCTGCGCCAACACGCCAAAACCCGCTTACACAACTTCTTCATTTTGGTAATTATAAAGCATTATTTGTTTAATTAAAAACCAGTGATTTGCGTATTCAACATGTAATATATAATGTTTGTAAAAGAATGTATAATTTATTTTAACATAAAATGTAATTTTTCATCAGGCTGGCCGGCTATATCCGCCGCAGTCGAGAGTGGTAAGCACCACCGTACCCCAATCCCCATCGAGGACGATGACTGGGAGGACTCCGACGACCCAGACGAACCCAAGCCAGGCCCTTCAGGATACCGCCCACCAGCCCGGGACGCCGAGAGCCACACCGGCACCTCGAAGTATCGCATTTACCCGGTCTTGCACAACCACCATGAAGGTAATGAGAATATTAATGTTTACAACTGCAGGTATGTCACGGTAGAGGGGAAATGTGATTTTGAACCGTGCATTCACTTATATCCGCGTGTGTAAATAA
>NC_051414.1:23741509-23741765 GCF_015228065.2 Penaeus monodon
CAATTGGCGTCAAGTCGTCTGAAATGTGGTTGCTCTAAATATTTGAAAATTATGTCCCTTATTATACTGAGTTACGAAAAAGGAAATCGTGTTATAAAACTGGAAAGTGTTCGTTACATAGTGTTTTCTTAATTACGTAAATAAGTTAGCAATACAAGAAAAAAAAGTTATAACCATACAAGGTTTCAATGTGGCCAAAAGCATCCATCAACTTGTATAGTTATTGCGTAATGTTAGAAACCCACGTACTCCGTTA
>NC_051414.1:23743287-23743546 GCF_015228065.2 Penaeus monodon
TGAGAACAGAACGATAAGTCATTGCAGATATGAGGAGAAGTATTTTTAACGTGTCCGTGCATCAGTTTTTGTGAAGAATGAATGTCATTAACGGACCTTCCCTCTTAAGGCAGTCTCTGTGGTGTAGTGGCTAGCACGACGGTCTCTAAAACCGTAGACTCGGGTTCGAATCCCGGCGGAGACTATATCAAAAGCTTTTCCCACTTTCTTTTCGTGTTTTTCCCTTCACATATAGAAAAATGCTTGCAATAAGTATCGC
>NC_051414.1:23743609-23744006 GCF_015228065.2 Penaeus monodon
CAACAGCGCAAAGGAATCAGGCTCCGTGGAACAGTGATCGCTTACAGTACAACACGATGATTTGCAAATTGTTTTCCAGCACACTAAGGTGCAGGAATTTTAAATCTAAATCTATCTTACAGATTCAAAAAAAGCGCAGATAAATGCACAAAATATATTAACGAGAAAAGAAATTTTAAAAATGAATCCTTGTCTCCGACATCTTCATCTCACGATTTTCTCTCAGGGTCTTTGAATTCCTAGACCAAACTCCATAAGATTTGAGCCATAAGTCATGATTTGACGCTTTTTATATCTTTCTTGTATGAAATACTCTTTCCCCCACCCCAACCACAATCAAAATATCTTTCGCTCCCGCGGATTTGTCGCTCAAAGTCGCGTCTCCGTTCGTGTGCGG
>NC_051414.1:23744258-23744358 GCF_015228065.2 Penaeus monodon
CCTTATAAGAAAACATGTGTATTTAGTGATGCCTTGCTATTTTATTTCAATAGTTTTACTTTTATTTGCTTTTTTTATCCAGTGTCCCCTCAGGACTTGG
>NC_051414.1:23744430-23744574 GCF_015228065.2 Penaeus monodon
CGCGATGCACCGTCAGTGCTTCTGTGCCGTCGTGTTTTAGAAATCTTTCTTTTAATATGTTTAAAGGTCTTTTTGCCTCAGGATCATTTAGGACTCCTTTTTTACAGCTGTTAACGTAATCCTTTAGTTTAGCACTTCATTTTG
>NC_051414.1:23744684-23744930 GCF_015228065.2 Penaeus monodon
CAATTTTAATTTGAATTAATCACGCTCAACATTAAGATACACACAAGAACTTGCCCCCAAGTACTTCTCATGCAGAATCCCCTCCCCTCCCCCCACGCCACCACGCCTCAAGGGAATCTGTACATGAATGGATATTTCAGGTACAGACTTGTGTCCCTTTCCTAGCATAAAAGGGAGTTAATAATGCGGGACCCCTGACCATGGATGCACGTAACTGATATACCGGAAAATGAAAAGAGGTCACTG
>NC_051414.1:23744956-23745331 GCF_015228065.2 Penaeus monodon
GAAGAGCAGTCCTATTTAGTTTTCACTGGTGGCCAGTGGGTCTCCAAGCAAAGGTTCGAGTCGCGGTCACGGTCTGAGGGCAGGAAGGACAGCAAGTCAGGCTGTGGCTTCTTCCCGCCAGATCCAAGGTCCTTCGAGAGTCGTCGCCATCCTGGCCCTCGCAAGGCAGCTCGGGGCGAAAACAGGACCATTATGGCAAGTTACCTGCCATACGTGGATATTTCGCTTTAAAAATTGATAATAATAAAAGGTAAATAAATCTCTGTTTATTTGCTTGTTAGACAATTCGAGCATGTAAGTATGTAAGCGGATGACAAATTACAAAAAATATAAAATCATAGTATGATTGAATCAAATATGCCTGCGAACTGAAAT
>NC_051414.1:23745379-23745552 GCF_015228065.2 Penaeus monodon
ACTAATCAGGTTAGTGGCAATAATAGAAATTGATAATACTATTGTGAAAAGTATGATAGTCTTACCTTTAATGTTCGTTTTTATCAATAGCGTTCACTCTCCACTTCCGCTCTTCTTTTCGTTCTGCTTCTCCGCTTCGCTGGTGTTATTGTCGCCGATGGCTTGCCTCCTTT
>NC_051414.1:23746346-23746437 GCF_015228065.2 Penaeus monodon
TGGATGTGCTGAATGGATGAGGATGGGATGGAAAGTAGGAGAGTTGCTGATCTGACTCTGTCCTTTACTTGTGAGTGCAGAGCTGCGGTAG
>NC_051414.1:23747771-23747837 GCF_015228065.2 Penaeus monodon
ATTTTACATGCATAGTTATTCAGTCAACATATATTCCATAAAATCTTGTTTAAGTAAGATCACGTG
>NC_051414.1:23748067-23748348 GCF_015228065.2 Penaeus monodon
CTTTATAACTTTCCAGGCTATATAACATAAAGATATTACAACAGCATTGAAAATATGAGAAGCACCTTTAACGTGCCCGCGCATCAGTTTTTGTGAAGAATGAATGTCATTAAAGGACCATTCATCTTGAGACAGTCTCTGTGGTGTAGCGGCTAGCACGATGGTCTTTAAAACCGTAGACTCGGGTTCGATTCCCGGCGGAGGCTAATCAATAATTTTTTCTCACTTTATTTTCGATTTTTTTCCTTCACACACAGAAAAATGCTTCCAGTATGTATCGC
>NC_051414.1:23748564-23748756 GCF_015228065.2 Penaeus monodon
TTTTGACTTTCCCGGGAAGAAGGAAATCGAGGAAGATGGAAGATGGAAGTGTGTGATTCTAATCTCGGTGTGACGGGCGGAGAAGGGGAAAGCGGGGAAGAGGAGAAGAAAATGACGAAATCGAAGGAAATGAAAGGACGGAGAAAGTCCAGACATTTCGAAAATGGACTACCATTATTATCATTATCCTCC
>NC_051414.1:23749740-23749896 GCF_015228065.2 Penaeus monodon
CGGGTCATATACGAGTGTGAAAAGGAAGAAAGGCCCTTCAGCGAGTGGACATGGATCAAAAGTTGGATGTAAAGTAATAGAACTACAAAGTTTATAGCGTCACAAAGCGCAAGATAAAAAAAAAAAAATCATAAAAATGCATTAAATGACTCTGAC
>NC_051414.1:23750078-23750186 GCF_015228065.2 Penaeus monodon
CATAGATCGATCTCGGCGTTCCCCTGCCTTTCTGACGAGGACTGTCATTTGACAAAATCAAAAAGAGGCGGAATCGAAATTGGTATATATCTGCATGGTGGGTATCGT
>NC_051414.1:23750375-23750707 GCF_015228065.2 Penaeus monodon
CGGCGGTGGGATGCTGTCAGTGGGGTCAGCGCTGATATTTTCTAAAAAAAAAACAACGTCTCTATCCTATCCCTGCCCCCTTTGCTTCTCTTTGTTTCTCTTTCTCATCTTACTTCTTTTGAGAAATTTTGATTATTTCTTTTTTCTTTTTTATGAGAATTTCCAGAGACCTGGATAGCTGAATGAATGAAAGTATAGAAAGAGGCGAAATTCGAAATTTATATCTACATGGTGGGTATTGTATTCTTCTTTCTTGTTCTCTTTTTTCAGTGAACACGCAGGTGCCATTGGAGAAGCTCTTCCGTCTGTCTCTCTCTACCTATACTTCAACC
>NC_051414.1:23751774-23752317 GCF_015228065.2 Penaeus monodon
GAGAGCTGGCGAACGGATCGCCTCAGACCCGAAGGGGGCGGAACCCCTTGGAAGCCCTCGAAGCGTCGTCCCTGCGGACACAAGAGTGTATTAGACATACTGGTTTTATTCTTTGGGCCCGGGTGTGTTCTAACTCACACTGCATTACCAAGTGCATGAGTGACACACAACCTTATGTTACTGCAACGAGAGGATCCAGTGGAGGATCTGGCTTAAAATTAATTAGTGGGCGTCGAGGGAGATGTAACATCTCCATATGTACAATTACAGGTTTCTCAGTGCGACCTGTAATAGGGATCATCAGAGCTTACTCAAAAAGACAGACCTCCATGGAGGCGATGACAAGTCATGGGTTCGGTCCTGAAACAGCTCTGGAAGGTCGTTGCCCTGAGAAGCTAGTAGACGAGCCTCGACGATTAAATAGTATAAAACAGTGACCTTAAGACTTACACCTTAAGATTAAGAACATAAGAGCATAGTAAATAAAAGAACAAAACGAAATGGGAAGCACGCTGAAGCTGGTGGAACTCCAATTCCCTTGGC
>NC_051414.1:23752353-23753069 GCF_015228065.2 Penaeus monodon
ACAGTGTTATGATGTATAAGGCGCCAAGGCGCTGTGAGGCCAACCAAAATCTGGTGTTGTACTATACTACTAGGATAGGAAAGGTAGAGAAGATTGAGAGGACGATAGAAAAGGGTGCTATTTACAAGAATACTCCGTAGAAAAGATAGATTCCTACAGGTCTGTACAAAGACCACCTCTACGTTCCCGTCATGGGGAAAGAGCGTAGACCGACCTCAGCTCCGGGACACTGTCGATCGGGGTCTCTCAGTCGTTCCAAGAGGATTCTCGGGACTGAACCCTAAAGACGAAGCATAGCTTGGTCAAAAAAAAAAAAAATTAACTTCTTATCTGTACAAGTTCTTGCAGACATCCAGGACAAGGGTGAAGAATGTGTGACCCTGCCAGCGAGGTGAGAAAACAAGTAATCCCGCGTGGCTCAAGGGTGGGTGTGAACTATCAGACATAGGATCACTCCACAGAACAGAAGCTGGCTGCTGGGCCCGGCTGCCGTCCATCTGGAGATGATCTGAAAAGTAGAAATAGATGAGAAAGAAGTAGGAGAAACAGGACGACTGAATATGGCTAGATTAGCAGGGAAAAGACGGGATTAGTAACGTGTTATCGGGTCAAGACTAATCCCGGTTCCACGGCCAGGATAAAGGCAAGCTCGAAAGAGACAGCTGCAGCTGTGACAAGCCTACAGGTTATTTCAAGGAAAGACTGGACTGAACGTG
>NC_051414.1:23753169-23754022 GCF_015228065.2 Penaeus monodon
GGTCAAGGCCCGGGTGCGACGGCGTTGGGATTCAAGGCCGTTATCCGATAACAAGGTCGGGGTGGACCGTACCGAGTAACGAATTCTGCAAGAAAAACATCTGCTACAGTTTGGGCGTCCTTAGATGCCAATGGGAACAACTCAACAAACCGGGTAAGGTGGTCAATCAGCACAAGGACGTACTTGTTGCCACGCGCCGAAGGGGTAAGTGTGAGGATATCAGCGGAGACCCGCTCGAAGGGCTCTACGACGTCTGGCATGGACTGAAGGGGCGTTCGCTCTTGGA
Source organism: Penaeus monodon (assembly GCF_015228065.2). NCBI lineage: Eukaryota > Metazoa > Arthropoda > Malacostraca > Decapoda > Penaeidae > Penaeus > Penaeus monodon. Next base: position 23,753,456 of record NC_051414.1, read on the forward strand.
AACGTTATGCTTGGCTATCCTCTGGCTTGTTACACTCGTATAAAGCCCTAACGCGCGGCATAGCAAGTACAGGCATAAGCACATGGGTTATACTATGATTTTTAGATTTTTGTTTTCAACAATTTCATAATATTTTGAGTGGTGTGAAGCGCAGATGCAGCGCTCTCGGTTTCCATTATTTGTCGAATTCGACGCGATGAAGCACTACTGATTCAAGTCTTAATCATTATAACTTTCCTCTTCGACTGATTTGCATCGCCTTCCGTTTATTTACAGGTAAGAGATAGTGCGGCTATGTTTTGTTTCTCTCTGTTTGATTTTATTATTGTTATGGAACTATGTACATTTTCTTTCTGTTTGGTTTATGTCCACATTTTATATGTTACGGTTATGTATCACAAGAAACTATATAAATATTGTTTACTATAGGTCGTTTCATAGACTGATTCTATTTTGTATTGTACCTCTGTGTTTAATGTTAATTTTGAATTATCGAGGAATTTCATGGAAATCAAATAAAGAAGGGGATATAGGGATAAAGCTCTGATCTGCGTGAACAACTAAATG
>NC_051414.1:23754388-23754686 GCF_015228065.2 Penaeus monodon
TCGAATAATCATGTCAAAATTTGGTCCCTTTTTGGGTTTGAGATAAAGTCAGTCCATACAGGAGGAACGTCCTGGAGAATGAGTCTGGTTTCGTGTATTTTTATCTTATTTTCGTTCCTCGCGTAATGGGTTTCCGCGATTGACATTTCTCAGTCCTATTTTCCCTTTAATGCAAATGGGCTTTATACAATTATGGTCTTTGAGAGTGAAAAATTATCTCATGTTTACAGATTCTCTTTTATGCTTCTGTTACTGTTTTATGCAAAGGGTCTCGCCTGTGTTTCAACTGCTTATCAAA
>NC_051414.1:23755192-23757107 GCF_015228065.2 Penaeus monodon
AGCCCACATCCTTCTGTACATTTAAAGGAAACTGACTTAAGAGCAGAGCAGCTAAAGGATACAGGTTGGGCTGAAATTATGAATTACTTAGAGGGCGGTACTTTGCCCAAGAAAACAAACTTTGGTATGGATGACTTTTGTATGATTAATAATGTATTGTACCACGCGAAGGGCACTAAGGGTGGCTCATTGAAATACCAGTTTGTTCTCCCAGAATCACTTGTTCCACAGGCACTACTACTAGTCGATGACAGCCGTACTGCTGCTCACCCTGGATTTATGAAGACATATTTCCGCAGCCGAGAACTGTTTTTCATGCATACTGCATCAGCCAAGATCCGAAAGTATATTGCTAACTGTGCCCACTGCCAGAAGAGAAAGGGTGCAGTAAAACGGCAAGGTATGTTGCAAAAATTTCCAGAAATACATAGACCTCTTGATCGGGTGTCTGTGGATTTAACTGAAATGTCTCCTTCAAGGAATGGGAATAAATGGATTTTGACAATAGTAGATCATGTGTCACGATATACAGCATTTTGTGCACTCCCTGATAAGCGCAGTAGGTAATGCTTTTACTCTTTATGTTCACTAGCTTTGGCTGTCCACTTGAAGTGGTTTGTGACCGAGGACGCGAATTCAATAGTGACTTGAGAAAAATGTGCGAAACCTTAACCATTCAAACCTTACTAACCACTGCATACCACCCAGAATCCAACAGTGTGCAGAGCGGGTTCACAAGGACCACCTTGCATATTTGGTTCGAACGCAACCACAAGAATGGGATGGACAATTGGATTTCGCTCAGATGACCATCAATACATCTTATCACTCATCAGTACGAACCACACCATACTGTTTATTCTTCGGAAGATGCAAATCTTCCCATTGGATTCCTGGGTTATGGCTGTCATTCTTCTGATGAGTCTTACGCCAACAAGGTTGCAAAACGGTGTCAGCGTGTCCTTGCAAGATGCTAAGGAAGACGAGAGTCTGACCCGTCTCCGTTGGACTCGTAATTACAACCAGAAGGTGAAATATTCACAGATCCGACCAGGTAATGTAGCGTTGCTCTACGATGTCGTGGGTCTGAATGCACCTGGGGTACACAAGAAACTACGGTACAGGTGGCCTGGCCCATACCGGGTCATTAGGAGGACAGGCAGTGTGAATTACGAGGTAGCAGGTATTTATGAAGACTTAAAGGCCCGCGTATTGTGCATATTAACAAATTGAAGCACTTTAAGGGGGCACAAGTTCCATTTCCTAGTGTGAATATGAACAGGAAAACCAATAACCAGGTCGTCACATCGTCCAACCGGGCTGAGGGAGGTCACATCACCAGGACCTGATGCGACTTCGGAGAAGACCATATCGAAGTCATACAAGGGAAGTCCTAGATATACGTCACCATGCTGTAATTCAGGGTGGCCAAGATCACCCTTACTTTACGTGCATCTATACTAAGCTAAGTATTGTAACTACATTGTCCCCTTCCTTGACTAAAATTATGATTGAATTAATGTTTTCTAATGATGCATTAATGAGTAATAAGTAATACTAGTCATATGATAGGTTTTAGGGGCTGTTAAGGCATGGTGTTAATTACGGGTTCTCACAGGTGATGTGTGGTCGGCTTTGCAGTGAGGGGCGATGATGTCCACGAGTCTCTATCTCGCACACTACGCAACAGTGCTTTTGGTGAACCCGATGTGGACATGATTGAAACTCTACCACTTTGACTTTCTCTCTTCGATAGCAAAGATATACACTGGATTCGTTATAGACGTATATGGTGATGACAGGCAAATAGTTATAAATGGTTGACGATAGGGCGGACAAGGACTGTAAAACACAAGATTACTCGTAGTTCGGCAAGAGATTAGGAGTGGAAGTAATGTTTAGGAAGGGAGGTATA
>NC_051414.1:23757189-23757261 GCF_015228065.2 Penaeus monodon
GTTGTACTACCCCCCCCCTTCCCTTCCCTGTGGGGGAAAGCATCGTGGGGTCCTGCAGCGACGACAGGGGAC
>NC_051414.1:23758038-23758275 GCF_015228065.2 Penaeus monodon
AAGAAAAAGGTAGAAGTACAGGTAGAGAGAGACAGATGGGGGAGGCTTCTCCAATGGCACCTGCGTGGCACTAAGTGCCACTTGGCATTACGGGGATTCGATCCCGCGCCACCGGATCCGCAGTGCGACGCGCTAACCGTTCGGCCATCGCGGCACCGGAAGAGGAAGGCAAGTCACAGCCTCTTGTCTTGGCTCTCGGCCGCGGCTGCTGCCTCCCCCCCCCCCACTCCTATGTAC
>NC_051414.1:23758592-23758867 GCF_015228065.2 Penaeus monodon
GGGTTTACACAATTATGGTCTTTTAGAGCGAAAAATTATCTCAGATTGTCTTCTATGCTTCTGTTGTTGTTTTATGCAAAGGGTCTCGCCTGCATTTCAACTGCTTATCAAAACACCGGCAGTTTTTTTATCGTTTTCATTCTTAAAAATGTTTTAGATTTAGATTTAAAACCAATTTGGCAAACAATTTGCCGTTAATCGTGTTGTACTGTAAGCGATCACTATTCCACGGAGCCTGATTCCTTTTGCGCTGTTGATTTTGCTTGTGTTTCATT
>NC_051414.1:23758927-23759114 GCF_015228065.2 Penaeus monodon
TTTTTTTATATTAATAATATATATATAAAGACCATCGTGCTAGCCGCTACACCACAGAGACTGTCTCAAGAAAATTGGTCCTTTAATGACACTGATTCTTCACAAAAACTGATGCGCGGACACGTTAAAGGTGCTTCTCATATTTTCAATGCTGTTGTAATATCTTTATGTTCTATAGATTGGAGTG
>NC_051414.1:23759495-23759721 GCF_015228065.2 Penaeus monodon
CTATTACGATGCACACTATAAGCATTTTTCTATATGCGAAAAAGACGAAAAGAAAGTGAGAAAAACGCATTAATTAGCCTCCGCCGGGAATCGAACCCGAGTCTACGGTTTTAAAGACCATCGTGCTAGCCGCTACACCACAGAGACTGTCTCAAGAAAATTGGTCCTTTAATGACATTCATTCTTCACAAAAACTGATGCGCGGACACGTTAAAGGTGCTTCTCA
>NC_051414.1:23760907-23761071 GCF_015228065.2 Penaeus monodon
GCTTCTCCAATGGCACCTGCGTGGCACTAAGTGCCACTTGGCATTACGGGGATTCGATCCCGCGCCACCGGATCCGCCGTGCGACGCGCTAACCGTTCGGCCATCGCGGCACCGGAAGCGGAAGGCAAGTCACAGCCTCTTGTCTTGGCTCTCGGCCGCGGCGA
>NC_051414.1:23761138-23761358 GCF_015228065.2 Penaeus monodon
ACGATGCACACTATAAGCATTTTTCTATATGCGAAAAAGACGAAAAGAAAGTGAGAAAAAATCAATAGTTAGCCTCCGCCGGGAATCGAACCCGAGTCTACGGTTTTAAAGACCATCGTGCTAGCCGCTACACCACAGAGACTGTCTCAAGAAAATTGGTCCTTTAATGACATTAATTCTTCACGAAAACTGATGCGCGGACACGTTAAGGTGCTTCTCA
>NC_051414.1:23762130-23762220 GCF_015228065.2 Penaeus monodon
AAAGAAAAAGGTTGAAGTATAGGTAGAGAGAGACAGACGGAAGAGCTTCTCCAATGGCACCTGCGTAGCACTAAGTGCCACTTGGCATTA
>NC_051414.1:23763540-23764136 GCF_015228065.2 Penaeus monodon
AAAGGAGGCAAGCCATCGGCGACAATAACACCAGCGAAGCGGAGAAGCAGAACGAAAAGAAGAGCGGAAGTGAAGAGTGAACGCTATTGATAAAAATGAACATTAAAGGTAAGACTATCATACTTTTCACAATAGTATTATCAATTTCTATTATTGCCACTAACCTGATTATTTTGTTTATTTTTCAGCATTATCTTTTCTTTTGTCATATATCTTATTTCAGTTCGCAGGCATATTTGATTCAATCATACTATGATTTTATATTTTTTGTAATTTGTCATCCGCTTACATACTTACATGCTCGAATTGTCTAACAAGCAAATAAACAGAGATTTATTTACCTTTTATTATTATCAATTTTTAAAGCGAAATATCCACGTATGGCATGTAACTTGCCATAATGGTCCTGTTTTCGCCCCGAGCTGCCTTGCGAGGGCCAGGATAGCGACAAATCTCGAAGGACCTTGGGGATCTGGCGGGAAGAAGCCACAGCCTGACTTGCTGTCCTTCCTCCCCTCAGACCGTGACCGCGACTCAAACCCTTTGCTTGGAGCCCCCACTGGGCCACCAGTGAAAACTAAATAGGACTGCTCTTC
>NC_051414.1:23764159-23764295 GCF_015228065.2 Penaeus monodon
AACAGTGACCTCTTTTCATTTTCCGGTATATCAGTTACGTGCATCCATGGTCAGGGTCCTGCTTTATTAACTCCCTTTTATGCTAGGAAGGGACACAAGTCGTACCTGAAATATCCATTCATGTACAGATTCCCTT
>NC_051414.1:23764327-23764406 GCF_015228065.2 Penaeus monodon
TTCTGCATGGGGAAGTACTTGGGGGAAAAGTTCTTGTGTGTATCTTAATGTTTAGCGTGATTAATTCAAATTAAAATTG
>NC_051414.1:23764519-23764834 GCF_015228065.2 Penaeus monodon
TCAAAATGAAGTGCTAAACTAAAGGATTACGTTAACTGCTGTAAAAAAGGAGTCCTAAATGATCCTCAGGCAAAAAGACCTTAAACATATTAAAAGAAAGATTTCTAAAACACGACGGCACAGAAGCATGACGGTGCATCGCGAAGAAAAATAAAAAAGACAAAGGCCAAGAGCAAAAGCACAAAAAGAATGAAAGCAAGCACAAGAATAAAAAAGCCAAGTCCTGAGGGGACACTGGATAAAAAAAGCAAATAAAAGTAAAACTATTGAAATAAAATGCAAGGCATCACTAAATACACATGTTTTCTTATAAGG
>NC_051414.1:23765050-23765839 GCF_015228065.2 Penaeus monodon
AAGAAAAAAAAAAAAAAGACAGAGATAAAACCGCACACGAACGGAGGGCGCGACTTTGAGCGACAAATCCGCGGGAGCGAAAGATATTTTGATTGTGGTTGGGGGGGGGAAAGAGTATTTCATTACAAGAAAGATATAAAAAGCGTCAAATCATGACTTATGGCTCAAAACTTATGGAGTTTGGTCTAGGAATTCAAAGACCCTGAGAGAAAATCGTGAGATGAAGATGTCGGAGACAAGGATTCATTTTTAAAATTTCTTTTCTGTTTAAAATATTTTGTGCATTTATCTGCGCTTTTTTTGAATCTGTAAGATAGATTTAGATTTAAAATTCCTGCACCTTAGTGTGCTGGAAAACAATTTGCAAATCATCGTGTTGTAAATGTAAGCGATCACTGTTCCACGGAGCCTGATTCCTTTGCGCTGTTGATTATGCTTGTTTCATTTTCATTTTTTTTTTATTGTTTTATATTATTTTTTATCTTTTTATTGCGATACTTATTGCAAGCTTTTTCTATATGTGAAGGAAAAACACGAAAAGAAAGTGGGAAAAGCTTTTGATATAGTCTCCGCCGGGATTCGAACCCGAGTCTACGGTTTTAGAGACCGTCGTGCTAGCCACTACACCACAGAGACTGCCCTTAAGAGGGGAAAGGTCCGTTTAATGACATTCATTCTTCACAAAAATGATGCACGGACACGTTAAAAAAACTTCTCCTCATATCTGCAATGATTATCGTTCTGTTCTCATATTATGTTGTCATTATTACCATCATTATCATCATTTTT
>NC_051414.1:23767429-23768873 GCF_015228065.2 Penaeus monodon
TAACGGAGTACGTGGGGGTTTTTAAAAATACGCAATAACTATACAAGTTGATGGATGATTTTAGGCCACATTAAAACCTAGTATGGTTAAAACTTTTTTTTTGTATTGCTAACTTATTTACGTAATAAGAAAACACTATGTAACGACACTTTTCCCGTTTATAACACGATTTCCTTTTTCGTAACTCAGTATAATAAGGGGCATAATTTTCAAATATTTAGAGCAACCACATTTCAGACGACTTGACGCCAATTGGTGTATGGATCGTTTACCTTGATGAAATACACTTTTCATATATGGCTTATTTACACACGCGGATATAACTAAATGCACGGTTCAAAATCGCATTTCCCCTCTATCGTGACATACCCTGTTTGTAAACATTTAATATTCTCATTACCTTCATGTTGGTTGTGCAAGACCGGGTAAATGCGATACTTCGAGGTGCCGGTGTGGCTCTCGGCGTCCCGGCTGGTTTGGGGGGTATCCTGAAGGGCCTTGGCTTGGGTTCGGTCTGGGTCGTCGGAGTCCTCCCAGTCATCGTCCCGATGGGGGTTGGGGTACGGTGGTGCTTACCACTCTCGACTGCGGCGGATATAGCCGGCCAGCCTGATGAAAATTACATTTTTTGTTAAAATAAATTATACATTCTTTTACAAAACATTATAATTACATTTGAAAACGCAAATCACTGGTTTTTAATTAAACAAATAATGCTTTATAATTACCAAATGAAGAAGTTGTGTAAGCGGGGGTTTTTGGGGTGTTGGCGCAGGAACAGGTTCTCGAAAAGTACTGGTGGAAGTACTGTGGACGCATGCCAGAACGCTTCACCCAATCCTTGACGTCCCTCCACAAACGCTTGATCGTCTGCGTGTGGATCCTGGTGTTGTCAGGGTCAAACAAATTTCACTATGGTTTATCACATGGGGAGGGAAAACCCAAGATCCTGAAGCGAGCTGTAGCGCCCAACCGTCGCTATAAATATTACTTCCTTCCCGGACCCTACCGCTGGATGAGTGGTATTAATGTAGCGGCGGTTCTGTCCTGTTCCTCAGGATCCACAGGCGGGATAACAAACAACTTCTTCGACTGCCCCTCTATCCCACCGAATTCCCATACCTGACGAACCATCCTCCCCCTGTGATACTTCCGCCTCACCAAAAGGGTTTCGTCAATCTCGGACTTCCACCCTGGCCCGCCGATGGGTTCTTGCTTCCCAGCCAGAATTTCCCCTCACCCCAGAGCAAAAAGCTTCTCCAGTCTACCGACGTATTTGGTGCTATGTGGAGGCACTCTATCACTGTCCTGTGGGCCCACGTGTGGTGCAGGAAGTGATTGGCGAACAAGAGCAGCTTCCACGGGGAAATTCTCGAGTTGTCGAGAAAAGTGCCCTTATAGTCCCCGACACTAAAAAAATATTTAACGCTGAGATCCGTTCGGA
>NC_051414.1:23768892-23769387 GCF_015228065.2 Penaeus monodon
AGTAATATATCACAGTAATATGCAAACAGTTATTAGTATTTAATATATCAGTTACATATCATACCTATAAGAGCACTGCTGCCGGCGTTTAGTTTTGTTTCTCTTGTCCACCTACCGCAGTACCCAAATCGGCCGGGCCTCCCGGAGTTTACAAGGTACTTTGGGAGTGAGGGCACTCCACAGACGTCGGCAAGACTCCATGGCGACGGAGAAATGCTTTTGCTCTTTCGTCATCATGAAAAAAATCATGAAAAACGTTAAGATAATTAGTATCGCAACCATTGCACAAACCCACCTACAGGCACTTTCCTGATTTCTCGCCCTGATGAAGTGAAAGAACGTGACATTCGAAACCCTTTTCCAAAAATTCGGCTCATGCTTCGACTATATTTCGAACGACGTTTCGGATATGTCTCACCATTATGTAAGACTAATTTTCATGGCTGGTGTTTTTAATGTGACTTTGATTGTTGTAGCGTATGGGTAAATTGAGCT
>NC_051414.1:23769502-23769762 GCF_015228065.2 Penaeus monodon
AAGAAAATGACGTGTTCGGCACTTGAGAAACTAAAGTAAACGCTCGAGAAAATATATATTAATATTACGTTATTTATTATTAATATATAGTTTGTTGTTGCAATATATGTCAGTGTACTTATTAGATTATTGTTACTAATATAATGACATAACTATAAAATATTATGTGCCTCAATAGAATTCATATATAAATGTAATCCTCATAGTCACATCGAAATATAATGTTAAAGTCATAACTGTTTTTAGTATGACGATTTATC
>NC_051414.1:23769906-23770512 GCF_015228065.2 Penaeus monodon
ACATGTATAAAAGATTAAATAATCAACAAATAAATATATGAGTATTTACGACAGGATGTTGCAATGGGTTCCTTATAAGCATAAAAATTTACATATGTACGGGATTGACATCGTAAATCTATAGATGTGTACGATAAAAAATGAAAATATTGCAATTTTTTTGTTATTAATTAAAATATCCATGCAGTTGGGAAAGGATATTTTAATTAATAACAAAAAATAGATTGCAATATTTTCATTTTTTATCGTACACATCTATAAATATACTGGTGAGGAGGTCACGGTACATCAATCACAGACGACTTAACGTATAAATAAACACTTTTTCATGTTCATGTTTGTCAAAATCTTTATACTAAAGTCATCATTACGTACACGAAGATAATAAATAATTCCACACGAACCCACGGCTAAAAACGTATATGTAACATTATTTAAAACTGAGCTTCGGTCAAGTCAAATATTTGATATTGTTTACTCTTGTATGTTACAGGCCATGAGTATTGTGCTATATACTGTTATTGTGTCCCTCTCTCACTCTCTTGTATTTATGCAAGTATAAATATACATTCACATACACACATATGAATGAAGAAAAGAAAAAGA
>NC_051414.1:23770847-23771648 GCF_015228065.2 Penaeus monodon
ATCATCATGGGCCATGGTAATATAAATATATTGTAAGATTTTGCAGCGTAATTGTTACGTCATTTTATTTATAGCTTAAATTTTCTTAGCAATGTAGATACATTTATATTATGAATTTTAATGCAAGAAAGAAGACATTATTGACATATAATTGTTTTATTATATTTAATAATACAGTTTGCGTACACAATATATTTAACATAAAGTAAAATAAAAATGTCTAGCTATGCTGGGTGAAAATATAATACAGTAGTTCAATGTGAATTAAATATATTGCTGTGATTAGTTTTAATTACATAAATTATAAATAATTGTCAACCTATCTTAAATTACTCTATAATCAAAAACAACTGTAAACACGTGTAAATATATATTTTTTATTAATATTATATATACTTACCAAAGTAACAAAATTGATTTCGCAGTTATATGCGGATCATTTCAGCCTTATTCGCACAATAAAGAGTCAATGGATAATGCGTACGACTTTTTTAAAACAAAATCAATATTGAATTGTTTCCTTACAAATATTAACTGAAATATAAAATAAGACATATACAAACTTCATAACCAAAAACATATTATAATGTTTATAATATTATGCATAAAACATTGCTAATATATTTTTTAAAATTACCGCGAGATCATTACGAAATTATATATTTAAAAATTGCGCGCGCCTATGCTGCCCCCTTTGGTCTATATATGGTTATTGAGCATCGCGATGCGCACTGTTTGTTTACATGGAAAGGGATATCAGTTGGAAAAATTAAAAATATTGAGATGGTTTTTTTTTACGTG
>NC_051414.1:23772652-23772832 GCF_015228065.2 Penaeus monodon
TCCAATGGCACCTGCGTGGCACTAAGTGCCACTTGGCATTACGGGGATTCGATCCCGCGCCACCGGATCCGCAGTGCGACGCGCTAACCGTTCGGCCATCGCGGCACCGGAAGAGGAAGGCAAGTCACAGCCTCTTGTCTTGGCTCTCGCCGCGGCTGCTGCCTCCCCCCCCCACTCCTA
>NC_051414.1:23773681-23774237 GCF_015228065.2 Penaeus monodon
AAAGGAGGCAAGCCATCGGCGACAATAACACCAGCGAAGCGGAGAAGCAGAACGAAAAGAAGAGCGGAAGTGGAGAGTGAACGCTATTGATAAAAACGAACATTAAAGGGAAGACCATCATTTTCATAAGTATTGTTATTAATTTCTATTGTTGCCACTAACCTGATTAGTTATTTGTTTATCTGTTATTATTTTAAAAAGTATATATCTTATTTCAATTGGCAGTCATATTTATACTATGATTTAATAATAAAAAATCACATACATACATATTCTCTAAAAAAACAAACAAATTTGTTTACCTTTGATTATTATTATTTTTTAAAGCGAAATATTCACGAAACCTGCTACCACGGATCGCTATCATTTCCTCCGTACCAAAGTTTGCCCTCCCGTATGGCACGTAACTTGCCATAATGGTCCTGTTTTCGCCCCGAGCTGCCTTGCGAGGGTCAGGATGGCGACGACTCTCGAAGGACCTTGGATCTGGTGGGAAGAAGCCACAGGCTAACTTTGCTGCCTTTCCTGCACCAGGACTTGAACCTTCGCTTTCCAT
>NC_051414.1:23774269-23774914 GCF_015228065.2 Penaeus monodon
ATGACCCCTTTTCATGTTGTGGTGTATCATTTACGTGCATCCATCGGGGGTCCCGCACTATTAAGCTGCCTTTATGCTAGTAAGTCTGTACCTGAAACATCCGCTCATGTACAGACCCCCTTGAGGTGTGGTGGCGTGGAGGGGGGGATGGGAGACTCTGCATGAGAAGTACTTGGGGGCAAGTTCAGTGTGTATCACCTAAATGTTTAGCGTAATTTATTTAAAGTAAAAGTTGAACTAAAAACATGAAAATGCTAATAATTAACACTTTTACAAACTTACCAAATCCAGATAACCTCTTTATGATATTAAGTACACGTGTCAGATGATATAAAACAATATTCATTCCATGAATACTTATTCATTTATATTATTTATTATCTAGGAAAACAAGTCATTAACGGAATTCAAAGACCCTGAGAGAAAATCGTGAGATGAAGATGTCGGAGACAAGGATTAATTTTTTTCTTTTCTCTTTAATATATTTTGTACATTTATCTACGTTTTTTAAAAATCTGTAAGATAGATCTAGATTTAAAATTCCTGCACCTTAGTGTGCTGGTAAACAATTTGCAAGTCATCGATCACTGCAGATTCCTTTGCGTTGTTGATTATGCTTGTGTTTCATTTTCGTTTTACTGAATA
>NC_051414.1:23774950-23775156 GCF_015228065.2 Penaeus monodon
GCGATACTTGCTGCAAGCATGTGAAGGAAAAAAATGACGAAAAGAAAGTGAAAAAAAATAGGGTAGAGTCTCTGTCTTAAGATGATAGGTCCATTAATAACATTCATTCTTCACAATAACTGATGCACGGACACGTTAAAGATACTTTTCCTCATTTCTTCAATACTGTTGTAATATTTTCATTTTCTATAGACTGGAGTGTTAAG
>NC_051414.1:23775826-23775935 GCF_015228065.2 Penaeus monodon
AGAAAAAGGTAGAAGTACAGGTAGAGAGTGACAGATGGAGGAAGCTTCTCCAGTGGCACCTGCGTGGCACTAAGTGCCACTTGGCATTACGGAGATTCGATCCCGCGCC
>NC_051414.1:23775976-23776199 GCF_015228065.2 Penaeus monodon
ACGATGCACACTACAAGCATTTTTCTATATGCGAAAAAGACGAAAAGAAAGTGAGAAAAAATAATTGATTAGCCTCCGCCGGGAATCGAACCCGAGTCTACGGTTTTAAAGACCATCGTGCTAGCCGCTACACCACAGAGACTGTCTCAAGAGAATTGGTCCTTTAATGACATTGATTCTTCACAAAAACTGATGCGCGGACACGTTAAAGGTGCTTCTCATA
>NC_051414.1:23776738-23776942 GCF_015228065.2 Penaeus monodon
GGTAGAAGTACAGGTAGAGAGAGACAGATGGGGGAGGCTTCTCCAATGGCACCTGCGTGGCACTAAGTGCCACTTGGCATTACGGGGATTCGATCCCGCGCCACCGGATCCGCAGTGCGACGCGCTAACCGTTCGGCCATCGCGGCACCGGAAGAGGAAGTCAAGTCACAGCCTCTTGTCTTGGCTCTCGCCGCGGCTGCTGCG
>NC_051414.1:23777005-23777281 GCF_015228065.2 Penaeus monodon
CGATGCACACTACAAGCATTTTTCTAGATGCGAAAAAGACGAAAAGAAAGTGAGAAAAAATAAATGAGTAGCCTCCGCCGGGAATCGAACCCGAGTCTACGGTTTTAAAGACCATCGTGCTAGCCGCTACACCACAGAGACTGTCTCAAGAGAATTGATCCTTTAATGACATTCATTCTTCACAAAAACTGATGCGCGGACACGTTCGAGATGCTTCTCCTCATATTTTCAGTGCCGGTGAAATATCTGTATATTGTATAGACTGGAGTGTTATGA
>NC_051414.1:23777997-23778235 GCF_015228065.2 Penaeus monodon
AAGAAAAAGGTAGAAGTACAGGTAGAGAGAGACAGATGGGGGAGGCTTCTCCAATGGCACCTGCGTGGCATTAAGTGCCACTTGGCATTACGGGGATTCGATCCCGCGCCACCGGATCCGCAGTGCGACGCGCTAACCGTTCGGCCATCGCGGCACCGGAAGAGGAAGGCAAGTCACAGCCTCTTGTCTTGGCTCTCGGCCGCGGCTGCTGCCTCCCCCCCCACCCACTCCTATGTAC
>NC_051414.1:23779846-23780499 GCF_015228065.2 Penaeus monodon
TTTGGCCCCGGGGCCGGGTGCAATAAAAAAGCCCCTCCCCCCCGGGGTTCCCGTTTGGGGGGAGTCGTGGAAGAGGAAATTCTTTTTGAGCTAACATTTCCTTAACCCCTGTGGGAACCTTTAGAAAAGCCCCTTTTTACAAAATTTTTTCGGCGCCCCTATTGCTTTAGGGTAATCCTGGCCCCGATAACTGCCCCTCAGCATGGCATAAAAGTCTAAGGGGCTTGTCCTGTACCAAAGTTTTTCATACAATAATGAAAAAAATTTTTGTAACTACTGTACCCGAAGCTTTTTTTTTAAATTCAGCCCGAGCTATGTTACAAACAAAGGGGGTCAGCGCACCGCTCCGTGGGAACGCGCGGTGGTGGCCAAGGGAAAGGTCCCGAGTCCGGTCACGGTCGAGGGGAGGGAAAGGGCAGCAAATCGGGTTGGGGTTTTTCCCCCCAGTCAAAAAATCCCCCGGAGCCGTCGCCTCCCGGGCCCCCGCAAGGCAGCCGGGGCGAAAACAGGGCCTTAGGGGGATTTCGTCCATTGGGAGGGCAGGTTTGGATAGAGGGAAAGATAGCGATTTTGATAGCAGGTTTTGTGAATATTTTTACTGAAAAGATAATAAAAAATCAAAAAGGTAAATAAATTTCTGTTTGTTTGTTGAC
>NC_051414.1:23780603-23780684 GCF_015228065.2 Penaeus monodon
CGGTTAGTGGCAAAAATAGAAATTAATAACAATAATTTTAAAAAGATGGGTTTCCCCTTTTAAAATAATAATCATCATCAA
>NC_051414.1:23785778-23785954 GCF_015228065.2 Penaeus monodon
TGTCGAGGTTACTCAGTTGAATTTTTATCTTGGTAGAATTAAATTATTAAAAATCTACGGTTTCCGCCAAATTTTACGTGTTTCACATTTTTCCCCATAATTTTTTTCAGTTGTGGAGCCTGTGGTCCGACTTAGGCCAAACAATTGGGCCCAAAGGGGAAACTAAAAATTTTAGG
>NC_051414.1:23785979-23786094 GCF_015228065.2 Penaeus monodon
CGAGGGACGTGTGGTGTGTGTGTACTTACGGTACGTGTATGGTGCGTAAAGGCAGTGTGTGTGTACGTGTAAGTTGGAAAAGGGTAAATAGTAAGGGCTAGTTCGCGGTGCCTAC
>NC_051414.1:23786166-23786317 GCF_015228065.2 Penaeus monodon
TCAAATCTTACAAAAATGTATCACTGTTTTTTATTATGAGAGCACAAGTTTGGCCCCTTCTGCCGAATCCTATTTTTTTTAGTTTCCGAGGGGGTTTTCTTGCAGGGGTTTATTTATAACTTGAGCTAAAAACAAAGTAAAACGGGAAAAA
>NC_051414.1:23786424-23786495 GCF_015228065.2 Penaeus monodon
ACCCCTGTCCCCAGGGATCCTTACAAAGGGCCGAAAAGATAAAACAACACAAAAAAGGGGACAGCGTGCCG
>NC_051414.1:23786728-23788072 GCF_015228065.2 Penaeus monodon
TTCTTGTTTTCGGGGGGGGGGGTTTAAATTTTTGATCGTAAATTTCTGTGCTGGGAGCCCGACTGCAGATCTGTCCGACACCCCTCCCATGGCCCGGAGTGAATGTCGGGGGGCGCCTCCCTCCTTCGTGTCCTGGATGGTTTCCCTTTGGTTTCCCCTCCGGGGCCCCCCTGTCCTGAAGATCTGGGGAGAAAATAGTAGCCATCATCGGAATCCAGGGCGAACCATTCACACTCCCATCTCCGGGGCATTTAGCCAACAACCGGGTTCCTCCGTCTATGTCATTTATTCGTCCGTTCCGTCCCCCTCGTCCACGCCATCTCAATGCGTCCCTGTCTCATCTAAAAAAGGGGGGGAACGGGTGACCTGGACCAGACAAACGTGGGAAAAAGACACAGAACATCCAAAATCATGGGGGGGCCCCGGGCATCGGGTCCCCCGCAGCGGGGACCTGTGGATATTTTAAAAAGGGAGTAATTATAAAGGCTGTGTATTCAGAGCCGGCCCTCAATAAAAACTACAAACTCTTAAAATAAAAAACTGAAAAATAACAAAAAATAAGAAGGGACATAAAATCGGGGAAAATGCTAAATTAAAAGCAAACATAAAACCTAGAACCAAAAAATAAATAAAATTTTAAAAAAAGTTTTCAAAGAAAAAAAACTTAAAATTAAGGCTTTATACTAAAGCATTTAAAATTTAAAGGGACATAACTTAAAAAATAAAAAATTTTGTAAATAACGAGTAAAAAGGTCATTACGAACATAAAAAGTAAATATGAAATTGCAAAAAGGAAATAAAAACATATAATTAATATACATATATACAAAACAGAAATGCAGGAAACCTATATGTATTGCACCTTAGCAAGGGCGTACAGAGGATAGAAGCAGTACTTCCTGAGGATCTATATCAGCATCCCCCTCACGATTTAGCTGCTGAAAGTCAACAGATGGGTCAGACTGTGGGTCGGGTGGATTCACGAACGCTAGCTCATCAAGTGTCCTGAAAGGTTTTATCTGGTTAGCATGTAATCTGCGTTCTTTGTAAGGTGGTTCTACATCCTGAGTGATATAGGTTACAGGCCCAACACGTTTGACTATACGAGCTGGCCCATCCCAGCGAGGACCTGAAGTTCTACGAGGACCAGTCAACCTGCGAAAGTTTCTGAAAAGGATCAGTGAACCCACATCCATTTCAGGAACTTTTCTACCTCGTTTATTGTAATTCTTGGCCCAAGTTTCCCGAGCCCGACGTGATGACTCGACTGCAAAGCATCATGAAACTCCTTTGCGGCATCTGTTGCAAACGTCACATCATTAGAGAGACCTACAGGGAAGTGAC
>NC_051414.1:23788147-23788966 GCF_015228065.2 Penaeus monodon
CTTTAACTGAGCGACATCCATTAGAGTGGCATCAGTATGTTCGAGTTGCTAATGCTTCTTTACCTCTCTACCATCCCATTAGCCTGTGGATGACATGCAATGTTAAGTGCGTTTAGTTTGACAATGCTACAGACCTGGGTAAACAACCTATTTGTAAACTCACACCCACCATCCGTCTGCAGGAGCCGTGGTGGACCGAAAATTGTCAAAAAGTCATTAATATAAGCCTCTGCAATCACCTCGGCCTCCTTAGACGGAACTGGAATTAACTGCAAGAATCGTGTCAGATGGTCAATGAGAACAAGAATATACCTATACCCAGCAGTCGACAAGCCACAAGCTACAAGATCAGCTGACACCTTTTCGAAGGGAGCAGACACCTCTGGTGCAGCAGCTAAAGGGGCTCTGTGTGGAGTACCTTTCCTTCGCTGACAT
This sequence comes from Penaeus monodon, assembly GCF_015228065.2. Classification (NCBI taxonomy): domain Eukaryota; kingdom Metazoa; phylum Arthropoda; class Malacostraca; order Decapoda; family Penaeidae; genus Penaeus; species Penaeus monodon. Next base: position 23,788,583 of record NC_051414.1, read on the forward strand.
GTTGCACATGAAGCAACATAGCTCTTAACATCACGCAACATGTTCGGGAAGTAAAATAAATCTCTTAACTTCTGATAAGTTCGAAATACACCAGGATGAGAGGCGAATGCACTACCATGTGCAAGCTTCAAAGCAGCTGCACGTAATGACCGAGGGACTACCAACTGATGTACTACATGCCCAGGTAACTCACGGATGTGATAGAGAACACCGTTCTGTAAAGAAAATTCGTCAAGAGCCAAAGGTATCTTCATTTTTGGCATGCTCTTTTCCTAGGAGCAACGAGTCCTTGAGTTGTTCTTCCCGCATAGCAGTGGGATCAACATCAGAAAGATCAATTTGTCCTACAGAACGAGATAACAATCTGGCACCTTATGTTGCACT
>NC_051414.1:23789149-23789240 GCF_015228065.2 Penaeus monodon
TTCGGCATCTGTTGCAGAGTAACGCGTTTCTGCCCCACGGAGTTTTCGGTGAAAAGTATGCAACTGCAGATGGGTTGCCATGAGTATCCTC
>NC_051414.1:23789856-23790508 GCF_015228065.2 Penaeus monodon
TGATGGTTCCACGGCCATACCATATGCGACGGCTGTCAGAAGTGAAAATACCTGGTGTCCCTGAGTCATCTACGGTTCGTCATCTGGAGAGGTATGTATCTGAACATCACAGGTTGAATTCGTAATCTACACAAAACGTAAACTGCCGTCTTTCTTTTTATAATACCAGCGAAGCCATGGAGACGTGATGCTCAATGATACAGCCTTCAAATGTCATCACATTCTTCCGATCTTTTCTTTGGCCGACTCTGGCAAACGCCACTGCCTAGTGCAAATGTGTTGTATCACCGTGTGATCTTATGGGTCACACCAGGAACAAGCCTACTTGAGTTTTATCCCTGAGAAAGAGAAGGGAATTTGCAAGCACTTCCTTTAATTGTTCCCTTCTTGATTAAGATGACAAGAGATGGCCCAGCAACAACCTCCTACCACTGTCAATTAGTGCCGATTCTGCGATGGCACTTTCTTCTAAAGCAGCTCAATTCCTCCCACATATCACTATCAGGCAAAAAGAAAACAGATCATATCTACTGAGAATCATCACCAGCTGAAAACCCTGCTCCGGTCAAACTCGTCCTCTTCCCATTCAAAATCGGACCTCCTTGTGTTTTCCAAAAACGCGCTGCTCTTTTTGAAAAAATTATTTGGGGGG
>NC_051414.1:23790977-23791316 GCF_015228065.2 Penaeus monodon
AAGAAAAAGGTTGAAGTATAGGTAGAGAGAGACAGACGGAAGAGCTTCTCCAATGGCACCTGCGTGTTCACTGAAAAAAAGAGAACAAGAAAGAAGAATACAATACCCACCATGTAGATATAAATTTCGAATTTCGCCTCTTTCTATACTTTCATTCATTCAGCTATCCAGGTCTCTGGAAATTCTCATAAAAAAGAAAAAAGAAATAATCAAAATTTCTCAAAAGAAGTAAGATGAGAAAGAGAAACAAAGAGAAGCAAAGGGGGCAGGGATAGGATAGAGACGTTGTTTTTTTTAGAAAATATCAGCGCTGACCCCACTGACAGCATCCCACCGCCG
>NC_051414.1:23791435-23791611 GCF_015228065.2 Penaeus monodon
ATTGTGGCGTCCGCCACAATGCTCCGTGTTCACTGAAAAACTGAGAACAAGAAGAATAAGAAAAGAAAAAACGATACCCACCATGCAGATATATACCAATTTCGATTCCGCCTCTTTTTGATCTTGTCAAATGACAGTCCTCGTCAGAAAGGCAGGGGAACGCCGAGATCGATCTG
>NC_051414.1:23791795-23791946 GCF_015228065.2 Penaeus monodon
GTCAGAGTCATTTAATGCATTTTTATGATTTTTTTTATCTTGCGCTTTGTGACGCTATAAACTTTGTAGTTCTATTACTTTACATCCAACTTTTGATCCATGTCCACTCGCTGAAGGGCCTTTCTTCCTTTTCACACTCGTATATGACCCG
>NC_051414.1:23792929-23793121 GCF_015228065.2 Penaeus monodon
GGAGGATAATGATAATAATGGTAGTCCATTTTCGAAATGTCTGGACTTTCTCCGTCCTTTCATTTCCTTCGCTTTCGTCCTTTTCTTCTCCTCTTCCCCGCTTTCCCCTTCTCCGTCCTTCACACCGAGATTAGAATCACACACTTCCATCTTCCATCTTCCTCGATTTCCTTCTTCCCGGGAAAGTCAAAA
>NC_051414.1:23793335-23793616 GCF_015228065.2 Penaeus monodon
GCGATACATACTGGAAGCATTTTTCTGTATGTGAAGGAAAAAAATCGAAAATAAAGTGAGAAAAAATTATTGATTAGCCTCCGCCGGGAATCGAACCCGAGTCTACGGTTTTAAAGACCATCGTGCTAGCCGCTACACCACAGAGACTGTCTCAAGAGAATTGGTCCTTTAATGACATTCATTCTTCACGAAAACTGATGCGCGGACACGTTAAAGGTGCTTCTCATATTTTCAATGCTGTTGTAATATCTTTATGTTATATAGCCTGGAAAGTTATAAAG
>NC_051414.1:23794353-23794817 GCF_015228065.2 Penaeus monodon
TGACGTCTTTATGACACTAATGGGATATTAAGTACACGTGTCAGATGATACAAAACAATATCCCTTTCATGAATATTTATTATAATGAGAATTTAAATGTCGACTTTTATTTGTGGTTAGGGTGGGGGAAAGGGTATTTCAAAAAGGAAAGATAGAATAAGCGTCAAATCCGGATTCTTATGGCTCAAATCTCATGGCGTTTGATCTTGGAAAGCGAGTCATTAACGGACTTTAAAGACCTTGAGAGAAAATCGTGAGATGAAGATGTCGGAGACAAGGATTCATTTTTTGTATCACTTTTCTTGTCAATATATTTTGAGCATTTACCTGCGCTTTCCCGTGAATCTGTAAGATAGATTTAGATTTAAAATTCCTGCACCTTAGTGTTGGTAAACAATTTGCAAGTCAATGTGTTGTACTGTAAGCGATCACTATTCCACGGAGCCTGTTTCCTTTGCTTGTGG
>NC_051414.1:23794982-23795193 GCF_015228065.2 Penaeus monodon
TTAGAATTGAGTCTCCGTCGGGAATCGAACCCGAGTCTACGGTTTTAGAGACCGTCGTGCTAACCGCTACACCACAGAGACTGCCTTAAGGGGAAAGGTCCATTAATGAGATTCATTCTTCACAAAACCTGATGCACAGACACGTTAAAGAGGCTTCTCATATTTTCAATGCTGTCGGAATATCTTTACGTTATGAATTATCGTTCTGTTA
>NC_051414.1:23796080-23796496 GCF_015228065.2 Penaeus monodon
CAAATGAAAGAGAGAGAAATTGTTTACCAACACTAAGGTGCAGGAATTTTAAATCTAAATCTATCTTACAGATTCACGGGAAAGCGCAGGTAAATGCTCAAAATATATCGACAAGAAAAGTGATACAAAAAATGAATCCTTGTCTCCGACATCTTCATCTCACGATTTTCTCTCAAGGTCTTTAAAGTCCGTTAATGACTCGCTTTCCAAGATCAAACGCCATGAGATTTGAGCCATAAGAATCCGGATTTGACGCTTATTCTATCTTTCCTTTTTGAAATACCCTTTCCCCCACCCTAACCACAAATAAAAGTCGACATTTAAATTCTCATTATAATAAATATTCATGAAAGGGATATTGTTTTGTATCATCTGACACGTGTACTTAATATCCCATTAGTGTCATAAAGACGTCA
>NC_051414.1:23796937-23797003 GCF_015228065.2 Penaeus monodon
ATTTTACATGCATAGTTATTCAGTCAACATATATTCCATAAAATCTTGTTTAAGTAAGATCACGTG
>NC_051414.1:23797234-23797515 GCF_015228065.2 Penaeus monodon
CTTTATAACTTTCCGGGCTATATAACATAAAGATATTACAACAGCATTGAAAATATGAGAAGCACCTTTAACGTGTCCGCGCATCAGTTTTTGTGAAGAATGAATGTCATTAAAGGACCAATTCTCTTGAGACAGTCTCTGTGGTGTAGCGGCTAGCACGATGGTCTTTAAAACCGTAGACTCGGGTTCGATTCCCGGCGGAGGCTAATCAATAATTTTTTCTCACTTTATATTCGATTTTTTTCCTTCACATACAGAAAAATGCTTCCAGTATGTATCGC
>NC_051414.1:23797775-23797870 GCF_015228065.2 Penaeus monodon
TTTTGACTTTCCCGGGAAGAAGGAAATCGAGGAAGATGGAAGATGGAAGTGTGTGATTCTAATCTCGGTGTGAAGGACGGAGAAGGGGAAAGCGG
>NC_051414.1:23797922-23798089 GCF_015228065.2 Penaeus monodon
TCCAGACATTTCGAAAATGGACTAGTGCAGATAAGAAGCAGGGAAGAGGTGCGAGGGCGAAGAGAAAAAGACATTTCAGGGGAAACCAGAGAAGGGAAATCGGGTAGTGCTCAGATATTCCAAAGAGAGGGAGAGAAAAAAGAGGATAGACTAACCAAAGGGGCATA
>NC_051414.1:23798129-23798763 GCF_015228065.2 Penaeus monodon
CAAGGCCACGCCCATCCCCGGCGTCCCACAAGGCATCGTCTCGGCAGTGTGAGAAGGGGGAGGGGAGAGGGAGGGGGAGAGGAGCAAAGGAAGAGTGGGAGGAGGGAAAGAGGATTCGAAGAACTTGATAACGGAGAGGGGGGGGGGGAATGAAGGGATTGGAGAATGAAAAGAGGGGGAGGGGGCGGTGCAATAAGAATCAGATGGAAACGAAGGGAGAGAAGGATAGACGAAAAGGAAAAGGGAGGGAGCAGAAGGAGAGGGCGAGAGGTTGAAGAAAAAGGGAAGAGGCAGGAAGAAAGTGCAATAAAAGAGGATTTTCGACGAGGGAGGAGGAGGGGGCGGGGGCGAGTTGTCACAGGATGGACAGCTGATTTCCACTGGTTTAAATTTCCCTTTTAAAAAGAAAACAGAATCCAGCCACTTCTTTCAGACGCAACTCCTGCGTCTTCAGTCAGAGAAGATAATAAAGTTATTAGTACGGGTCATATACGAGTGTGAAAAGGAAGAAAGGCCCTTCAGCGAGTGGACATGGATCAAAAGTTGGATGTAAAGTAATAGAACTACAAACTTCATAGCGTCACAAAGCGCAAGATAAAAAAAAAATCATAAAAATGCATTAAATGACTCTGAC
>NC_051414.1:23798947-23799053 GCF_015228065.2 Penaeus monodon
CAGATCGATCTCGGCGTTCCCCTGCCTTTCTGACGAGGACTGTCATTTGACAAAATCAAAAAGAGGCGGAATCGAAATTGGTATATATCAGCATGGTGGGTATCGT
>NC_051414.1:23799242-23799554 GCF_015228065.2 Penaeus monodon
CGGCGGTGGGATGCTGTCAGTGGGGTCAGCGCTGATATTTTCTAAAAAAAACAACGTCTCTATCCTATCCCTGCCCCCTTTGCTTCTCTTTGTTTCTCTTTCTCATCTTACTTCTTTTGAGAAATTTTGATTATTTCTTTTTTCTTTTTTATGAGAATTTTCAGAGACCTGGATAGCTGAATGAATGAAAGTATAGAAAGAGGCGAAATTCGAAATTTATATCTACATGGTGGGTATTGTATTCTTCTTTCTTGTTCTCTTTTTTTCAGTGAACACGCAGGTGCCATTGGAGAAGCTCTTCCGTCTGTCTCT
>NC_051414.1:23800967-23801127 GCF_015228065.2 Penaeus monodon
TGAGAAGCCTCTTTAACGTGTCTGTGCATCAGATTTTGTGAAGAATGAATCTCATTAATGAACCTTTCCCCCTAACACAGTCTCTGTGGTGTAGCGGTTAGCACGACGGTCTCTAAAACCGTAGACTCGGGTTCGATTCCCGACGGAGACTCAATTCTAA
>NC_051414.1:23801243-23801731 GCF_015228065.2 Penaeus monodon
ATAAATCATTAAAATGAAAATGAACCACAAGCAAAGGAAACAGGCTCCGTGGAATAGTGATCGCTTACAGTACAACACATTGACTTGCAAATTGTTTACCAACACTAAGGTGCAGGAATTTTAAATCTAAATCTATCTTACAGATTCACGGGAAAGCGCAGGTAAATGCTCAAAATATATTGACAAGAAAAGTGATACAAAAAATGAATCCTTGTCTCCGACATCTTCATCTCACGATTTTCTCTCAAGGTCTTTAAAGTCCGTTAATGACTCGCTTTCCAAGATCAAACACCATGAGATTTGAGCCATAAGAGTCCGGATTTGACGTTTATTCTATCTTTCCTTTTTGAAATACCCTTTCCCCCACCCTAACCACAAATAAAAGTCGACATTTAAATTCTCATTATAATAAATATTCATGAAAGGGATATTGTTTTGTATCATCTGACACGTGTACTTAATATCCCATTAGCGTCATAAAGACGTCA
>NC_051414.1:23802458-23802739 GCF_015228065.2 Penaeus monodon
CTTTATAACTTTCCAGGCTATATAACATCAAGATATTACAACAGCATTGAAAATATGAGAAGCACCTTTAACGTGCCCGCGCATCAGTTTTTGTGAAGAATGAATGTCATTAAAGGACGAATCTTCTTGAGACAGTCTCTGTGGTGTAGCGGCTAGCACGATGGTCTTTAAAACCGTAGACTCGGGTTCGATTCCCGGCGGAGGCTAATCAATAATTTTTTCTCACTTTATTTTCGATTTTTTTCCTTCACATACAGAAAAATGCTTCCAGTATGTATCGC
>NC_051414.1:23802967-23803067 GCF_015228065.2 Penaeus monodon
TGTGTTTTTGACTTTCCCGGGAAGAAGGAAATCGAGGAAGATGGAAGATGGAAGTGTGTGATTCTAATCTCGGTGTGAAGGACGGAGAAGGGGAAAGCGG
>NC_051414.1:23803119-23803381 GCF_015228065.2 Penaeus monodon
TCCAGACATTTCGAAAATGGACTAGTGCAGATAAGAAGCAGGGAAGAGGTGCGAGGGCGAAGAGAAAAAAGACATTTCAGGGGAAACCAGAGAAGGGAAATCGGGGTAGTGCTCAGATATTCCAAAGAGAGGGAGAGAAAAAAAGAGGATAGACTAACCAAAGGGGCATAGAGGGGGAAGGGAGGGGAGGTGGGGAAGGGGGAGCAGAGGGCAAGGCCACGCCCATCCCCGGCGTCCCACAAGGCATCGTCTCGGCAGTGTG
>NC_051414.1:23803444-23803967 GCF_015228065.2 Penaeus monodon
ATTCGAAGAACTTGATAACGGAGAGGGGGGGGGAATGAAGGGATTGGAGAATGAAAAGAGGGGGAGGGGGCGGTGCAATAAGAATCAGATGGAAACGAAGGGAGAGAAGGATAGACGAAAAGGAAAAGGGAGGGAGCAGAAGGAGAGGGCGAGAGGTTGAAGAAAAAGGGAAGAGGCAGGAAGAAAGTGCAATAAAAGAGGATTTTCGACGAGGGAGGAGGGAGGAGGGGGCGGGGGCGAGTTGTCACAGGATGGACAGCTGATTTCCACTGGTTTAAATTTCCCTTTTAAAAAGAAAACAGAATCCAGCCACTTCTTTCAGACGCAACTCCTGCGTCTTCAGTCAGAGAAGATAATAAAGTTATTAGTACGGGTCATATACGAGTGTGAAAAGGAAGAAAGGCCCTTCAGCGAGTGGACATGGATCAAAAGTTGGATGTAAAGTAATAGAACTACAAAGTTTATAGCGTCACAAAGCGCAAGATAAAAAAAAAATCATAAAAATGCATTAAATGACTCTGAC
>NC_051414.1:23804151-23804327 GCF_015228065.2 Penaeus monodon
CAGATCGATCTCGGCGTTCCCCTGCCTTTCTGACGAGGACTGTCATTTGACAAGATCAAAAAGAGGCGGAATCGAAATTGGTATATATCTGCATGGTGCGTATCGTTTTTTATTTTCTTATTCTTCTTGTTCTCAGTTTTTCAGTGAACACGGAGCATTGTGGCGGACGCCACAAT
>NC_051414.1:23804444-23804753 GCF_015228065.2 Penaeus monodon
CGGCGGTGGGATGCTGTCAGTGGGTCAGCGCTGATATTTTCTAAAAAAAACAACGTCTCTATCCTATCCCTGCCCCCTTTGCTTCTCTTTGTTTCTCTTTCTCATCTTACTTCTTTTGAGAAATTTTGATTATTTCTTTTTTCTTTTTTATGAGAATTTCCAGAGACCTGGATAGCTGAATGAATGAAAGTATAGAAAGAGGGTAAATTCGAAATTTATATCTACATGGTGGGTATTGTATTCTTCTTTCTTGTTCTCTTTTTTCAGTGAACACGCAGGTGCCATTGGAGAAGCTCTTCGTCTGTCTCT
>NC_051414.1:23805976-23806153 GCF_015228065.2 Penaeus monodon
TAAAGATATTCGCAGCTTTAAAAATATGAGAAGCCTCTTTAACGTGTCTGTGCATCAGGTTTTGTGAAGAATGAATCTCATTAATGGACCTTTCCCCCTAACACAGTCTCTGTGGTGTAGCGGTTAGCACGACGGTCTCTAAAACCGTAGACTCGGGTTCGATTCCCGACGGAGACT
>NC_051414.1:23806301-23806794 GCF_015228065.2 Penaeus monodon
AGGGGATAAATCATTAAAATGAAAATGAACCACAAGCAAAGGAAACAGGCTCCGTGGAATAGTGATCGCTTACAGTACAACACATTGACTTGCAAATTGGTTTACCAACACTAAGGTGCAGGAATTTTAAATCTAAATCTATCTTACAGATTCACGGGAAAGCGCAGGTAAATGCTCAAAATATATTGACAAGAAAAGAGATACAAAAAATGAATCCTTGTCTCCGACATCTTCATCTCACGATTTTCTCTCAAGGTCTTTAAAGTCCGTTAATGACTCGCTTTCCAAGATCAAACGCCATGAGATTTGAGCCATAAGAGTCCGGATTTGACGCTTATTCTATCTTTCCTTTTTGAAATACCCTTTCCCCCACCTAACCACAAATAAAAGTCGACATTTAAATTCTCATTATAATAAATATTCATGAAAGGGATATTGTTTTGTATCATCTGACACGTGTACTTAATATCCCATTAGCGTCATAAAGACGTCA
>NC_051414.1:23807233-23807297 GCF_015228065.2 Penaeus monodon
ATTTTACATGCAAAGTTATTCATTAAACATATATTCCATAAAATCTTTTTTAAGTAAGTCACTG
>NC_051414.1:23807518-23807791 GCF_015228065.2 Penaeus monodon
CTACTTTAAAACTTTCCGGGCTTTTAAAAACAAAAAGTATTACAAAGCATTGAAAATATGAGAAGCCCCTTTTACGTGTCCGCGCTCTTTTTGTAAAGATAAATGTCTTTAAAAGGGACCATTCTCTTGAACAGCCCTCTGTGGTGAGCGGCTGCACGATGGTCTTTAAAACCCTAGACCGGGTTCGATTCCCCGGGGGAGGCTAAACCTAATTTTTTCTCACTTTATTTTCGATTTTTTTTTTTCCTCAAAAAAATGCTTCCAGTATGTTGC
>NC_051414.1:23808054-23809048 GCF_015228065.2 Penaeus monodon
TGACTGTGTGCGTGTGTGTGTGGTTTTTGACTTTCCGGGAAAAAGGAAAACGGGAAGATGGAAGTGAAGTGTGTGATTCTAAACTCGGTGTGAAGGGCGAAAGGGGGAAAAAGGGAAGAGGAGAAGAAAATGACAAAGCGAAAGGAAAGAAAAGGGGGAGAAAGTCCAGACATTTCGAAAAAAGGACTATGCAGATAAGAAACGGGAAAGGTGCGAGGGCGAAGAGAAAAAGACATTTCAGGGGAAACCGAGAAGGGAAATCGGGGTTGCTCAGATTTCCAAAGGAAGGGAGAGAAAAAAGAGGATAGACTAACCAAAGGGGCATAGAGGGGGAAGGGAGGGGGAGGTGGGGGGGAGCAGAGGGAAAGGGGCCACCCCCACCCCGGCGTCCCACAAGGAAATCGTCTCGGCAGTGTGAAAAGGGGAGGGGAGAGGGAGGGGGAGAGGAGCAAAGGAAGAGTGGGAGGAGGGAAAGAGGATTCAAAGAACTTGATAACGGAGAGGGGGGAATAAAGGGGTTTGGGAGAATGAAAAGAGGGGGGGGGGCGGTGCAATAAGAATCAGATGGAAAACGAAGGGAGAGAAGGATAGACGAAAAGGAAAAGGGAGGGAGCAGAAGGAGAGGGCGAGAGGTTAAAGAAAAAGGAAGAGGCAGGAAGAAAGTGAAATAAAGGGGATTTTCGACGAGGGAGGAGGGAGGAGGGGGCGGGGGCGAGTTGTCACAGGATGGACAGCTGATTTCCACTGGTTTAAATTTCCCTTTTAAAAAGAAAACAGAATCCCGCACTTCTTTCAGACGCAACTCCTGCGTCTTCAGTCAGAGAAGATAATAAAGTTATTAGTACGGTCTATACGAGTGTGAAAAGGAAAAAGGCCCTTCAGCGAGTGGACATGGATCAAAAGTTGGATGTAAATAATAGACTACAAAGTTTTATAGCGTCCACAAAGCGCAAGATAAAAAAAAAATCATAAAAATGCATTAAATGACTCTGAC
>NC_051414.1:23809237-23809481 GCF_015228065.2 Penaeus monodon
CAGATCGATCTCGGCGTTCCCCTGCCTTTCTGACGAGGACTGTCCATTTGACAAGATCAAAAGAGGCGGAATCGAATTGGTATATATCTGCATGGTGCTAATCGTTTTTTTCTTTCTTATTCTTCTTGTTCCTCAGTTTTTTCAGTGAACACGGAGCATTGTGGCGGACGCCACAATCACTTCACTCGCACTAAGCAGCCTCGCTTGGCATAGTTTCCCTCCGCACCGAATCATTCGCCACAAT
>NC_051414.1:23809531-23809617 GCF_015228065.2 Penaeus monodon
CGGGCGGTGGGATGCTGTCAGTGGGGTCAGCGCTGATATTTTCTAAAAAAAAAACAACGTCTCTATCCTATCCCTGCCCCCTTTGC
>NC_051414.1:23809683-23809845 GCF_015228065.2 Penaeus monodon
ATGAGAATTTCAGAGACCTGGATAGCTGAATGAAGAAAGTATAGAAAAGAGGCGAAATTCGAAATTTATATCTACATGGTGGGTATTGTATTCTTCTTTCTTGTTCTCTTTTTTTTTAGTGAACACGCAGGTGCCATTGGAGAAGCTCTTCCGTCTGTCTCT
>NC_051414.1:23811499-23811689 GCF_015228065.2 Penaeus monodon
TCATACGTAAAGATATTCCGACAGCATTGAAAATATGAGAAGCCTCTTTTAAAGTGTCTGTGCATCAGGTTTGTGAAGAATGAATCTCATTAATGGACGTATCTCCTTAAGACAGTCCTCTGTGGTGTAGCGGTTAGCAGACGGTCTCTAAAACCGTAGACTCCGGGTTCGATTCCCGACGGAGACTCAA
>NC_051414.1:23811852-23812356 GCF_015228065.2 Penaeus monodon
TGAACCACAAGCAAAGGAAACAGGCTCCGTGGAATAGTGATCGCTTACAGTAAAAAAAACATTGACTTGCAAAATTGTTTACCAACACTAAGGTGCAGGAATTTTAAATCTAAATCTATCTTACAGATTCACGGGAAAGCGCAGGTAAATGCTCAAAATATATTGACAAGAAAGTGATACAAAAAATGAATCCTTGTCTCCGACATCTTCATCTCACGATTTTCTCTCAAGGTCTTTAAAGTCCGTAATGACTCGCTTTCCAAGATCAAAACAAACCCTGAGATTTGAGCCATAAGAGTCCCCGGATTTGACGTTTATTCTATCTTTCCTTTTTAAAATACCCTTTCCCCCCCCTAACCACAAAAAAAGTCGACATTTAAATTCTCATTAAATAAATATTCAAAAAGGGATATTGTTTTGTATCTTTAAACCGTCTTATATCCCATTAGCGTCATAAGCTCTTGTAGTATATAATGTCTTTTTTTACATTTTTAACTGAATAAA
>NC_051414.1:23813005-23813279 GCF_015228065.2 Penaeus monodon
CTTTTTAAAACTTTCCGGCTATAAACATAAAGATATTAAAACAGCATTAAATAGAGAAGCCCCTTTTAAGTGCCCGCGCATCTTTTTTGTGAAAAATAAATGTCTTTAAAAGGACCAATTCTCTTGAAAAGCTCTGGGGTGTAGCGGCTAGCACGATGGTCTTTAAAACCTAGACGGGGGTTTCGACCCCGCGGGGGCTAATCAAAAATTTTTTTCTCACTTTTTTTTTCGTTTTTTTCCTTCACATACAAAAAAATGTTTCCCATATGTATCG
>NC_051414.1:23813783-23814231 GCF_015228065.2 Penaeus monodon
TAAAACCCAAAACATCTTAAAATTTTGGCGCCCAAACAGGGAGGGGCGTAATGAGATACTTTTTTTGATGGTTTGTTTATGGTTTGCGTTTTAAAAAGTAAAAATCAGAAGGAATTTTTTGGGAGACGTCTTGCAATTTCTTTAAAACGGGGCAAGGAGATCGGACAGAAGGTGAGAGTTGAAAGATTTCGCGTTAACGAAGAAAAAGGACTAAAGGAAAAAAGCAGTGTGAACGCGATGCACACCAAAAAAAAGAGAAAAAAAAGGAAAAGTTTGGGAAGAAATGGAAATGGAAAATGTAAAAAACAGCGGTGTTGAAATCGAAAACTAAGACTAAAATTAAAAAGGAAAGCTAAAAGGAGGTGCTAAAAGACTATTGAAAACAGAGTCATTGTGCACCGAATTCCCCAAAACTACCATTGTTCAACATCATTAGACATATAGCGAT
>NC_051414.1:23814331-23815947 GCF_015228065.2 Penaeus monodon
CAACCTTATCTCCCCTAATAAAAACATGATTCGTAAAAGGGAGCCTTTCTCAAATGTTTTTCAATGTAGGGCTAAAAGGTTTTCGCTCTAGATTTAGAAGCAAAATTTTTCAAAGGGTGATCCCTATGCAGTTTGGAAATCGCTTAAAAAATTTTTGAAAGTGGATAGATTTGTCAGGGGCAAAAAGTCGTACGAGGGATTCATGGTTTTAGTGCTCATGGAACATACTGAATGCATGAAATAGAAAATGTTTTTTTTTAAAAAGGAAACTAAAATTAAAAAATTTTGAAGTTTTAAATTAAAATATCTTTGTATTTGAGGGGGCACGGTAGTCCGGCAAAAATTTGTTGAGAGAGTTTTGGGGTTTGTGAAGATTTTTGACGTCGGTCTAAAGCTCGGGATAGTCAAGCTTTGGGAGTGTCTGGTGTTGTTCATAAGGGCAGTATCGAAAGTGTTTTTGTGTGTGGGGGTTCTAATCATTGCCCGCGTGATTGTTATTACAATTTGGGTGCGAGCCTAAAAAGATCGAAAAAAGGCAAGAGCGAGATATGGCTGTTTTTGCTGCTAAGCTGGAAGGTTGAATGTTGCACGAGGTGGGTCAAAGGGTACATTTAAATGTGTTGCAGATAAAGGGATGTGATAGGGTCTTGGTTAGGCTAGTCAGTGCCGGGTGCAGTTTACAGGTAGACATGTAAGTGTTAAAATGGAAAAGGGGTTTGGGTTTTCACTATCCTAAGCTAACATTAAAGTAAAAGTCCTTCTATGTGGGGGTTCCCTTGGTGCTTGTTTGGAGAGTCCCGTGTATGATTTGGAAATGGGGGCAAGGAAGGGGGTTTAGAGAGGGGAAACTGTCAAATTAGGAGCCGAAAATCTAGAAAACAGTAAAAAAAACCCCAAAAGAATACTCCAAAGCTAAAGGAAAAGGGAATGTTTGCTTCATAAAAAAAGAATTTACTTAAACAAGGATGATAAAACGTTAAAAAATTTAACAAAAATACGCGGAATGTAAAGGCGATTTCAAAATCTATAATGAATATCATAAATTTTTTTTTAGAAGGAATCTTGTATAAAAATTAGTACACGCAGATAATGCCATTAACATTTTAAATTTTTCTCGAGTCGAGAACCATTTTGGAGATAGCCCATAGTTCATTAAAGTCAGGTCCTTTGGAAAAAAGAAAACGCTCATGAAATTCAAAATAAATTTTTTTTGGGCCCCGGGATGTCGTCTGAGTGGGAAGGGTTTTTTCGGGCATGCGATCCATGCCAGCGCACCGTAAAAAGGGAAGAGTGTCAAGCGCGAAAATAGGGAGAATCCCTGATCCCGAACCATTCCAGAAAAGGGGGCTGTAGACTATCGACCCACGAACCGCCCAATACGGGCAGCTACATACTTACATTGTAGACTACCCCACACGCTACCCAAACCCTCCCGCTAAAATGTTTTAACTGTAATGTTCAAAGCGCTAAAGTCTGTGTTTACAAATCCCGAATACCAAGGAGATCATATGAAAGGGGGGTCATTTTCAGTTGATGCGGAATTTAACAGGGTTTTTTCAGTAAAAGGGGATTGCACAAATCCATACCTGCAAAGAGCAATGGGGTTGTAGAAGATT
>NC_051414.1:23816208-23816392 GCF_015228065.2 Penaeus monodon
ATTTCCCCAGAAAACTCAAAGCAGGGGATTCCATCAGTATTTTTTGACAGAAGGGGAAAAACGGTATTTGAAGGGAAGGGGATAAAGCTTTACTATTGCGCCTACTAAAAGTAATAAATTACTAAGCATTGGCGAGGGCCCATTCATTTAGTAAAGAAAATAGATAATGGAATTACATATAAAA
>NC_051414.1:23817047-23817182 GCF_015228065.2 Penaeus monodon
GCTTTCAATATAAGGATTTCTACAGTTTACGTTTGGCCTTTTGTTTAATAACTTAATAAAAGCGAGCGCTACTTTAAAAAAGGGTTTTGGGGGATCTTTTTTGGCGACGTTTTAAAAGTAGAGACGTTTTTTGGG
>NC_051414.1:23818749-23818909 GCF_015228065.2 Penaeus monodon
TAACGATATTGGGGGAGGGGGGATCAAAAAATAATAATAAAAGAAACGTAAAACAACTAACAACATCAATAACAAAAATGTTTAATATAATGATAATATAATATAAAAATAAAAAATGATGGAAAAAATACTTTTTATGAAAAAAAGATTCGGTAACGTA
>NC_051414.1:23819055-23819543 GCF_015228065.2 Penaeus monodon
GAGAGGGGGGAAGAGAATAAATCAAAAAAATAAAATTTAAAACCAAAAGCTAATAAACAGCGCAAGGAACACTCCGTGGAATATGATCGCTGACAGTAAAACCCTTTGATTTTCAAATTTTTTCCCAAACCATGAGGTTAAGGGAAATTTTAAATTTAAATCTATCTTCAGATTCACGGAAAGCGCAGGTAAATGCTAAAAATTTTAAAAGAAAAGAGATCAAAATGAATCCTTGTCTCCGCATCTTCACTCACGATTTTCTCTCAAGGTCTTTAAAGTCCTTTTAATGACTCGTTTTCCAAAGTTCAAACCCCAAAAATTTGAGCAAAAAGAGTCCGGTTTTGACGTTATTCTATTTTTCCTTTTTTTGAATACCCTTTCCCCCCCCCCAAAGGGGGATTTGTTTTAAAAGGGATTTGTTTTGTATCATTGACACGTTACTTAATATCCCATTAAGCGTCATACAGACGTCATCTGACTTGTGTAAG
>NC_051414.1:23819568-23820334 GCF_015228065.2 Penaeus monodon
AAAAGTAGGCCCATTTTTTTCTTTCACTTTGTTACACGAGAAGCTGATTTTTTTTTTTTTTTGCCCCTGGGGAACGCGCGGCTGGTGGGGAGTGGTCTCCAAGCAAGGTCCGGGTCCCCGGGCACGGTCTGAGGGCAGGAAGGAACAGCAAGTCAGGGTGTGGCTTTTTTTCCCGCCAATCAAAGGTCCTTCGAAGTCGTCCCATCCCTGGCCCTCGCAAGCAGCTTCGGGGCGAAAACAGGGGGCCATTTGGCATTTACGTGCCATAGGGAGGGCAGGTTTTTTTGGGACGGAGGAAAAGATAGCGATATGTGGGACAGATTTCGTGAATATTTCGCTTTAAAATAAAAATAATCCCCCAAAAAGGGAAAAACTTTGTTTTTACGATATTTTTTTTATCATTGAAAGACAAATTAAAAAAAAAATATAAAAAAAAAGAATAAAAAATACTGCGAAAAGAAATAAAATTATGAAAAAAAAAGCGTGTTGTTGAAGACATTTAAACCTTAATCGCACCTAACCCCCACATGCCCCTGTATCACATACACAACATGTACACACATCGCATTAAAAACCCCAAAAAGACACACCACCACACACGTACATAGGGGGTTTTTGGGGGGGGGGGAGGCACAGCCCCCGGGCCCCAGAGCCAAGACAAGAGGGTGTGACTTGCCTTTTTTCTTCCCCCGGGGCAGCATGGCCAAAAGGTTGCGGAACTTCCTCCCCTCCCGTCTCCCTACCTGTATCCACCCTCCCCTTTTTA
>NC_051414.1:23821044-23821236 GCF_015228065.2 Penaeus monodon
ATTAAATACTCTATCTAATAACATAACGTAATTACAACACATTGAAAAAAATGACAGCATTTGAACGTGTCCGTGCTCAGCTTTTTTTAAAATGAATGTCTTAATGGGCCTCTCTCCTTAAACTCCCCCTGTGTGTACGGTTAGCACGACGGGCTCTAAAACCGAGCCTCGGTTCGATTCCCGAGGAGACTA
>NC_051414.1:23821284-23821396 GCF_015228065.2 Penaeus monodon
GCTTGTCGGGGCTCCGCAGATTATTGAGAACCCCATTTTTTTTTTCATTTTACTGCAAAGTTATTCGTCAAATATATTCCTAAAACTTGTTAAGTGAAACACGTGATGAAAT
>NC_051414.1:23821651-23821905 GCF_015228065.2 Penaeus monodon
TAACGATATTACAACAGCATTGAAAATATGAGAAGCACCTTTAACGTGTCCGCGCATCAGTTTTTGTGAAGAATGAATGTCATTAAAGGACCAATTCTCTTGAGACAGTCTCTGTGGTGTAGCGGCTAGCACGATGGTCTTTAAAACCGTAGACTCGGGTTCGATTCCCGGCGGAGGCTAATCAATTATTTTTTCTCACTTTATTTTCGATTTTTTTCCTTCACATACAGAAAAATGCTTCCAGTATGTATCGC
>NC_051414.1:23822266-23822500 GCF_015228065.2 Penaeus monodon
TAGGGGCTGGGTGGGGGGGAGGCAGCAGCCGCGGCCGAGAGCCAAGACAAGAGGCTGTGACTTGCCTTCCTCTTCCGGTGCCGCGATGGCCGAACGGTTAGCGCGTCGCACTGCGGATCCGGTGGCGCGGGATCGAATCCATGTAATGCCAAGTGGCACTTAGTGCCACGCAGGTGCCATTGGAGAAGCCTCCCCCATCTGTCTCTCTCTACCTGTACTTTCAACCTTTTTATT
>NC_051414.1:23823119-23823412 GCF_015228065.2 Penaeus monodon
TCCAGTCTATATAACACAAAGATATTACAACAGCATTGAAAATATGAGAAGCATCTTCAACGTGTCCGTGCATCAGTTTTTGTGAAGAATCAGTGTCGTTAATGGATGTTGCATGTTATATGCTCCCTGAAAGATTAACTATTATTATTCCTTCCTTTTCATTTTACAAAAAATGCAGATGAACGTAGTTTCCAAATACGATAAATTAATTTGTAACCTTGTTTTCATTTCTTTTAAACTTTGATCTATTTTAAAGGATAATGTTTTCATATCCTATTATTATTTAGTTATTC
>NC_051414.1:23823493-23823817 GCF_015228065.2 Penaeus monodon
CAAACATTTTCTTTTAGTGTTTTGAAAAGGTATATTTGCGATTCATGTGATACCGTTTTTTCAACCATTAATAAAACTGACTAAAAAGAAACACATAGATTATAAAAGATTTTGCAAATAAGAAACAGACGCGCAAGATAAAAACCTTGTAAGAAAAGGAGACCGTATGTGTAGGCATCATAGGGGCGGAGAAAATGAATGGGGAAACAAAACGTGACACTGCCGCTGGCAATCTCAAGGTCGCACGGTACAACTAGGTGTTGCCCTCTTACGAACGTTTATTTTCTGAAAGTCACTTATGATCACGTTCCCGGCATGCATTAT
>NC_051414.1:23824086-23824315 GCF_015228065.2 Penaeus monodon
TCACTTTGTCGACGCAATTCACTTTGTTTTTCCCATGAATTGGTAAAGTGAATTTAGATCTTCAGTTCCTTATAATGTGCTGCCCAAGCCATTTACTGTACCTATTCTTCTGAGACCTGATTCCGGTGGTTATTCAGCACGTTTCGTAGAATGACTATTTTACAAGGCCCCGTGTTAATACGGAAAAAGACAAGCAATAGTTGATACTTTTTTTAAGAATTGCCACCCT
>NC_051414.1:23824347-23824546 GCF_015228065.2 Penaeus monodon
CTAAAAAAAAGTTGTAGACAGTTAGAGACAGACAGAAGAAGCTTCTCCAGTGGCACCTGCGTGGCTCTAGGTGCCACTTGGTATCAAGGGGATTCAATCCACAGTGCAACACGCTAACCACATCGGCCACCGCGCCACCGGAAAGACGGAAGTTAGAAGAAGCCTCTTGTCGTGGCTCCGGCAGTTACGGCTGTGTTGA
>NC_051414.1:23824605-23825105 GCF_015228065.2 Penaeus monodon
TGGTGGTTCTGAGCATGAGTGGTTTGTGACTCTCGGAACAAGGAAATCGGAAAGATGGAAGATGGAAGCGTGCGTTTCTAATCTCGGTGTGAAGGCGGAAAGAAGAAAGTTTGTCACAGGAGGCAAAGCTGATTTCACTGGTTTGAAATTCCCTCCTAAAAGAAAAAATCCGAGCCCTTCTCCTTTCGACCGCAACTCCTGCGTCTTCAGTCAGAGAAGGAAGACGTTGCCGGGCGCTTGCAAGAAGGGCCACCACGACCCTGGTTTGTTGTCCTCTGACAGGTCTGATGGTAAAGTTATTAGTACGGGTCATATACGGGAGGAAAGCCCAAAAGTGTAAAGGGAAGGAAGAAAGGCCTTCAGCAAGTGGACATAGATCAAAAGTTTGATGCAAAATAATAGAACCAGAAGTTTATAGTGACACAAAGTTACGAGTTACGCACAGAGAGAGAGAGGGGGGGGGAATCAAAATTCATAAAAATGCCTTAAATGACTCTGAC
>NC_051414.1:23825306-23825378 GCF_015228065.2 Penaeus monodon
CAGGACCGATCTCGCGTTCCCTGCCTTTCTGACGAGGACTGTCATTTGACAAAATCAAAAAGAGCGAATTCG
>NC_051414.1:23825514-23825598 GCF_015228065.2 Penaeus monodon
CATGGTGGTCATCGCTTCTCTTGTCCTTATTCTTCTTGTTCTCAGTTTTTTCAGTGAAACGGAGCATTGTGGCGGACGCACAAT
>NC_051414.1:23825804-23825900 GCF_015228065.2 Penaeus monodon
GAGAAATTTAGATTTCTTATTTTTTCTGATAGCTGAATGATGTAAGTATAAGAAAGAGGCGGAATTCGAATTGGTATATATCTACATGGTGGGTAT
>NC_051414.1:23825936-23826374 GCF_015228065.2 Penaeus monodon
CCCAGTTTTTCAGTGAACATATCTTTTTATTCTGTCCCTCTCACCTTGTATATTTTTGACGCAATATTTTTACAAGGAGCCCTTTCTGCTTCCATCTTTCTCCTTTTTCGTCTCCTGTCTCACATATCCATCTACGGCAATGTTCTCATGTTATTTGCATAAATTATTTGGAATGGTTGTTTTCACCGATTATATAGTGATTCATATGCGATTTCATTTTTAGTTTTTGTGTTTGCTTAAGTTTGTAAATATCGTAATTCTTTTGGGACTACGGTGGAGGTTATGACTTGTGATGTTCTTTGGAATTTCGAGCACATTATGCATGCTTGTGCCGAAAGTGTTTACTATTTTCTCTATTTTTCATTCCTAAAATTTTTGGGTTTCTTGTATTCAGTTTTTCTTCTTCTCTCCCATCGTCTTTATCTTCCGTTATTTTCT
>NC_051414.1:23826396-23826677 GCF_015228065.2 Penaeus monodon
TCTCTTTTCGCTACGTCTCTATCCTTGCCGGCCAGCCCTGTCCCCTTTGTTTCTCTTTGCCCACCGGTTTTTTGACTTTTTGTGCAACACTGATGTATATGGGTACTTTCTTTGTTTTCTCTCTCTTTCTATTAAAGGAATCCCTTTTATTTCCTTTTTATCCATTATATCTTTCTATAACCGACCATATTAATCGCATCATCTCTATTAAATTCCCCTCTTTAGTTTTTTGTTTTTTTCCTCCAATTCAACCTTGCCATTATAAATAACTGCTTATTCGA
>NC_051414.1:23826709-23826840 GCF_015228065.2 Penaeus monodon
TCCCCAATCCTTTCTTTCTCCTTCCTTTTATGCATTTATTTTGTGCTATTCCCATGTCTTTGTAACATTCTTTTCTCATAATGGGGGGGGGGGGTAGACTATGTGCCTATCTTTGCTTATCCCCCAATTTA
>NC_051414.1:23826897-23827135 GCF_015228065.2 Penaeus monodon
CCTACCTAATATTGTCTGTCTCTTTTTTTCTTTTTTCTTTTCTCTCTCCTTCTCTCGTTCCATGGTTCTTTCCTGTGTACCTTCATATTTCATAAATTATCAAAGTTTTGATTTTCGACGTGAAAATAACAAAATGAAAGGAATGATAAAATAATCAAATTAATCATTAAAAAAATTGGTAAGTAGAATGAACAGCATGTTACCAACAACAATTAGCTAGCCCCACAGGACGCAAGAC
>NC_051414.1:23827228-23827325 GCF_015228065.2 Penaeus monodon
GAATCCCCGTAATGCCAAGTGACACTTAGTGCCACGCAGGTGCCATTGAGAAGCTCTTCCGTCTGTCTCTCTCTACCTGTACTTCAATCTTTTTCTT
>NC_051414.1:23828025-23828512 GCF_015228065.2 Penaeus monodon
ACCACAGCGATAATCAACAGCGCAAAGGAATTGGCACCGTGGAATAGTGATCGCCTTACAGTACAACACATTGACTTCAACTTGTTTACCAACACACTGAGTTAAGGATTTAAATCTAAATCTATCTTACGATTCACGGAAAGCGCAGGAAAATGCTCAAAAATCTATTGACAAGAAAAGTGATACAAAAAAATGAATCCTTTGTCTCCGAAATCTTCATCTCACGCTTTTCTCTCAAGGTCTTTAAAGTCCGTAATGACTCTCTTTCCAAGATCAAACACCATGAGATTTGATGCCATAATGAGTCCTGATTTGACGCTTATTCTTATCTTCCTTTTGAATACCTTTCCCCACCCGCAACCACAATAAAGGTCGATATTTAAAATTCTATCATATAGTATCCATGAAAGGGATATTGTTTTGTATCATCTGACACGTGTATTATATCCCATTAGCGTCATACAGAACGTCATCTGGCTTGTGTAAG
>NC_051414.1:23828538-23828926 GCF_015228065.2 Penaeus monodon
CTTTAGAGTAGACCTAAATTTTGCTTCACTTTGTTACACGACGAAGCTGATTTTTGTTTGCCGTGGAACGCGCGGCTGTGGCCAGTGGGTCTCCAGCGAAGGTCCGGGTCCCTTGTCACGGTTCTGAGGCAGGAAGGACGCAAGTCAGCTGTGGCTTCTTCCCGCCAGATCAAGGTCCTTCGAGAGTCGTCGCCATCCTGGCCCTCGCAAGGCATCTCGGGGCGAAACAGGGACATTATGGCAAGTTTACGTGCCCCATATGGGGAGGAAAAGTTTGGTACGGTAGGAAATGATAGCCAATATGTACAGTTATTCTTGAATATTCGCTTTAAAATACTAATATCAAGGTAAATAAAGTCTTTGTGGACGATATATTTGTTATGCTGTG
>NC_051414.1:23829158-23829294 GCF_015228065.2 Penaeus monodon
GCAGCAGCCCGCGCCGAGAGCCAAGACAAGAGGCTGTGCCTTTCCTTCCTCTTCCAGTGCCCGGGGCGTGGCCGAACGGTTAGCGTGAAGCTGCCTCCGGTCTGTGTCCCTACCTGTAACTCACAGCTTTTTCCTT
>NC_051414.1:23830057-23830339 GCF_015228065.2 Penaeus monodon
TTCTAGTCTATATACGATACCGATATTCAACAGCATTGAAAATTGAGCAGCATCTTGAACAGTGTCCCGTGCATCAGCTTTTTGTGAAGAATGAATGTCATTAATGGACCTTTTTCCCCTAAGACCTTCTCTGTGGGGTAGCGGTTAGCACCACGACGGTCTCTAAAACCGTAGACTCCGGTTCGATTCCCGACGGAGACTATTTACTGATTTTTTCCGAATCACTTTTTTTAAACTTTTTTTTTTTCTCATTTACCGGAAATGCTTCCAGTATGTAATCGC
>NC_051414.1:23830708-23830943 GCF_015228065.2 Penaeus monodon
AAGGGGTGGGATGGGGGGGGGGCAGGCAGCCGACAGCCGAGAGCCAAGACAAATGCTGTGACTTGCCTTCCTCTTCCGTGCCGCGATGGCCGAACGGTTAGCGCGGCTCGCAATGCGGATCCGTGGCGCGGGACGAATCCCCGTAATGCAAGTGGCACTTAGTGCCACGCAGGTGGCCATTGAAAGCCTCCCCCATCTTTCTCTCTTCTAACCTGTACTTCTACCTTTTCCTTTA
>NC_051414.1:23831458-23831771 GCF_015228065.2 Penaeus monodon
TATGCAAAAAGGACAGAAAAGAAATTGAGAAGGATTAATAACACTCCTATACACATAAAGATATTACAACAGCATATGAAAATATGAGAATGCACCTTTAACGTGTCCCCACGGCATCAGTTTTTGTGAATAAATCAATGTCATTACAGGACCAATATACTTGAGACAGTCGCTGTGGTTAGGCGGCTAGCACGGATGGTCCTTTAAAACCGTGACTCGGGTCGATTCCGGCGGAGGCTAATTAAATGCGTTTTTTCTCACTTTTCTTTTCGTCTTTTCGCATATAGAAAAATGCTTTGTAGTTTGCAATCGT
>NC_051414.1:23832095-23832263 GCF_015228065.2 Penaeus monodon
GCAAAAAGGACAGAAAAAAAATATGGAACAGAACGATAACTAACACTCCAATCTCAGAACATAAAGATATTAAAACAGCATTGAAAATAGAGAAGCATCTTAAAACGTGTCGTGCATCTTTTTTTTGTGAAGATAATGTCGATAATGACAGCAAAAAACAGACAGCCA
>NC_051414.1:23832321-23832721 GCF_015228065.2 Penaeus monodon
ACCATTGTCAGCCATTGTTTTTCAGAAAAAGACCGACAATTTCAGTTCTAGAAAAAGTGTTTTTAAACCCTTTATCGCCTCAAACTCAGCTGGGAGAGCACCCGGCTAACAACCCCCCTACAGGCCAGTTGAACTTTATTTTAGATTTATTGCAAATTGCAGCGCTCTAAAAAAGGCCTTAGCACATATTTTCGCGTGTGGTCTAAATGCAACCATCTGGATCTAAAATAAAGTTGTAGAATTAGAGACAGACGAGGAAGCTTCCCCAGTGGCACCGCGTGGCACTAGGGCTATTTGGTCAAGGGGATTCACTCCACAGTGAAACCCTAACCCTGGGCCCACCGCCCCACCGAAAAGGAAGGAAAGTTAGGCCTCTGTCGGGGCTCTGGGCGTTACGGCT
>NC_051414.1:23832794-23832859 GCF_015228065.2 Penaeus monodon
GGGGGTTGTTTGGGGCGGTTTGTTTTGTGTACTGTTTTTTTTTTATTTGTGCAGATTTTTTAAAT
>NC_051414.1:23832955-23833439 GCF_015228065.2 Penaeus monodon
TTTCTGACATAGTGTTTGTGCTCTCCCGGGAAAAAGGGAAATCGGGGGAAGATGGAAGATAGAAGCGGCGATTCTAATCTGGGTGTAAAGGGGCGGAAAAGAAGACGATTTTGTCAGGGGTGGACAGTATTTCCACGGGTTTAAAATTTTCCCTTTTTAAAAAAAAAAACAATCCACCCTTCTCCTGTAGCCCAAACTCCGGCGTCTTCAGTCAGAAAAGGAAGAATTATTAGTAGGGGTCCAAAACGAGTGTAAAAAGGAAAAGGGCCCTTCAGGAGTGGACATGGATCAAAAATTGGATTTAAAAATAATAAAAATACTAAGTTTGTAGTGACAAAAAAAGCGCAAGATCAAAAAGGGTCTCTTTGAAGGGCCGCAAAAACACAAACCACAACACACGAGGGGAAATAAAAAATTCATAAAATCCTTTAAAATGACTCTGACTCGATCAGAGAGGAGACAATAGGGAACAAATTTAATGATT
>NC_051414.1:23834212-23834276 GCF_015228065.2 Penaeus monodon
TAGATTAAAGTGGAGAAGAGGGCCCTAGATTTTCCAATAAAACGCGGAGTAGACCTACAAAAGA
>NC_051414.1:23834364-23834869 GCF_015228065.2 Penaeus monodon
GGCCCGATGATCTCGGGGGTTCCCGCCTTTCTGAGGGACTGTCATTTGACAAAACAAAAAAAAGGGGGCTTCGAAAATTTGGTATATATCGCATGGTGGGTTCGTTTTTTTCTTTTCTTATTTCTGTTCTCTTTTCAGTGAAAAAACTATCTTTTTTTTTTCTGTCCCCTATTTTATATTTTTCAACAGAATTTTTTTTTAAAGGAACCTTTCTGAATCCCCTTTTTTCCCTTTTCGTTTTTTCTCTCACCTATCCGTCTGCAGGGAAAGTATCATATTTATTTGTCTCTTTTTTTGCATACTATTTTGGGAAGGGGTTTTTATACGGGTCACCGCGCATAGGTTTCATATGCGTTTTTTTGCTTTTCTTGTTTTTTTTAAAGTATGTAATTTTATATGTATATCATATAATACTAAACCCCTTTAATGTTATACATCACAACACTCCAAAAACACTCACCTACACAAGACACACACACAAACACCACAAACCCCAACCCCACCC
>NC_051414.1:23835572-23835746 GCF_015228065.2 Penaeus monodon
AAAAATATAATATAATAAAAATTAAAAATTAAAAAATTTTTTTTTTTATTTTTAAAAATATATATATAAAATATATATAAATATATTAAAATTATATAATAAAAAAAAATATAGGGTTTTTTTTTTTTTTTTGAAAAAAAAAAAAAAAATAGTATAATTTTTATATTATATATA
>NC_051414.1:23835846-23835957 GCF_015228065.2 Penaeus monodon
TGTTGTTTATTATGAGAGCACAAAGTTTGGACCATTACTGCCGAATCCTATATTTTTTCTAGTTTCCGATGGTCTCTCTTGCAGGGCTCTCCTATTTACTGAACTTGAGAC
>NC_051414.1:23836529-23836609 GCF_015228065.2 Penaeus monodon
TGATTGTACAGGGTTGCATGAAATATCGGAAATGTAGGTGCGTTCTTTTTCAGTTAACCAGCAGTGGTGATGTAACTACA
>NC_051414.1:23836670-23836920 GCF_015228065.2 Penaeus monodon
AAGAGCGAGAGAGAAACAGAGACAGAAAGTTGCAAAAATTAACATATCCATTTTATTCATATGTGCATCAGCGAATACAACGCATTTCAGAGAATGTCCATCTGACTTGCCCGTCTCTCCCTGCACCTCTCCTCCCCTATCCCTCTGCCTCTGCCAGCCCTTCCTCTGTTCCCTCCCGCTGCTTTGCCTCCCCCGCCCGCACTCTTGGAAACACAGAGCAGCCGCCGTCGCAGGAAAGGGGACCGGCCCA
>NC_051414.1:23836958-23837080 GCF_015228065.2 Penaeus monodon
AGCGAAGTGATGCACAAGTCAGCTCTGACAAAATGAGGTATGCGTTAACTGGATTCTATATTGGTGTAATTATTAGTTAACAGCTGAGAGGAGGGACAACTAGCTAACGCGCGCGCGCGCAT
>NC_051414.1:23837176-23837949 GCF_015228065.2 Penaeus monodon
GCAAAATAGGCTTACTGAGGTATGCAAATAAGGCACTTAGACATAAGCCGACGCGTGATCATATCGTCACGTGGTGTTTGTTGACAGACAGACATCTGATGCTGCCTATTCAGTGAAAAACCGAGAGAGAGTTTCTCGCATAACGTGACTCTGTGAGAGTTAGCAAACAGACAGATGGAGAAACAGACCACAAACGCGCCCCAGTGAAAAGAAACGGCGAGAATAAAGTTCTCGCAGAGTTGTGTTTGTAATGATTCCATATTCAGCCAAAATCATTAATAGTTATGTTTCAAACTAAAATCAAGTTTCATCAGATCAAAACTTCTTGGAAGGAATTCTTTGCTGCCAAACTTCGCGGAAAGTGATTTCATATAAAATCAGTTAGATCATTTTTTCATTCATTTACTTCCTAGATTCTTTCGTAAATTTAGAGGGATCGTTGACAACTGATACTCCGATCCACAAATTTCAGGCAACTTGCAGACTGCTATTCCTCTGTCAAAACAACAGCATTACATCATATTTATGACTATAAAATGGGTTTATATGATATGACAACAACTTCCTCTCTGCATGACATGTAGAATTTATCAGATTTGAACAGCGTACCCGAACTCCCAACAGAAATGCAACGCAGCTGCAAACTGTCTGCCTCGTCATTCCAAGACGTCGCACGCTCCTCGGTTCCCTATCCGGCATGGGGGAGGCTGGGGAGCAGGGAAGAGGAGGGGAAGAGGAAGGGAAGAGGAGGGGAAGAGGAGGCCGGTGGAGTG
>NC_051414.1:23838780-23838893 GCF_015228065.2 Penaeus monodon
ATTAATACGAGAATGTAGCAGGCGCGTTTTCCATGCGTGAATATTTCGCTTTAAGAAATAATAATAATCAAAGGTAAATAAATCTGTTTGTTTGTTTGAAATAAGAGATGTGG
>NC_051414.1:23840745-23841015 GCF_015228065.2 Penaeus monodon
CACTCCAGTCTATACAATATACAGATATTTCACCGGCATTGAAAATATGAGGAGAAGCATCTCGAACGTGTCCGCGCATCAGTTTTTGTGAAGAATGAATGTCATTAAAGGACCAATTCTCTTGAGACAGTCTCTGTGGTGTAGCGGCTAGCACGATGGTCTTTAAAACCGTAGACTCGGGTTCGATTCCCGGCGGAGGCTAATCAAAGATTTTTTCTCACTTTCTTTTCATCTTTTTTGCATATAGAAAAATGCTTGTAGTGTGCATCG
>NC_051414.1:23841082-23841287 GCF_015228065.2 Penaeus monodon
CGCAGCAGCCGCGGCCGAGAGCCAAGACAAAAGGCTGTGACTTGCCTTCCTCTTCCGGTGCCGCGATGGCCGAACGGTTAGCGCGTCGCACTGCGGATCCGGTGGCGCGGGATCGAATCCCCGTAATGCCAAGTGGCACTTAGTGCCACGCAGGTGCCATTGGAGAAGCCTCCCCCATCTGTCTCTCTCTACCTGTACTTCTACC
>NC_051414.1:23841541-23841616 GCF_015228065.2 Penaeus monodon
AGTGCCACGCAGGTGCCATTGGAGAAGCCTCCCCCATCTGTCTCTCTCTACCTGTACTTCTACCTTTCCTTTATG
>NC_051414.1:23842066-23842323 GCF_015228065.2 Penaeus monodon
CTATACAACATAAAGATATTACAACATCATTAAAAATATGAGAAGCACTTTAACGTGTCCGTGCATCAGTTTTTGTGAAGAATCAATGTCATTAAAGGACCAATTATCTTGAGACAGTCTCTGTGGTGTAGCGGCTAGCACGATGGTCTTTAAAACCGTAGACTCGAGTTCGATTCCCGGCGGAGGCTAATCAATTATTTTTCTCACTTTCTTTTCGTCTTTTTTCGCATATAGAAAAATGCTTGTAGTGTGCATCG
>NC_051414.1:23842718-23843921 GCF_015228065.2 Penaeus monodon
TTGAAAATATGAGCAGCATCTTGAACGTGTCCGCGCATCAATTATTGTGAAGAATGAATGTCACTAATGGACCCATACCCTTGAGACAGCCTCTGTGGTGTAGCGGTTAGCACGACGGTCTCTAAAACCGTAGACTCGGGTTCGATTCCCGACGGAGACTAAACTTTTTCTAATTTTATTTTCGTCTTTTTTCTTTCACATATAGAGAAATTCTTGCAATATGTATCGCAAAAAATAATAATAAGAAAAAAATAAAAGATAATAAAATAAATAAGATAAATAAATAAAAAATTAAACACAAGCAAAGCAACAGCGCAAAGGAATCAGGGAAGGAAGAGACAGTGGATCTTTCCCTATTTTCACGAAAGCGACAATAACGAGCTATATGACCTGGTTTCTGGCAAGTAAAACAATCTAGGGCCTCTTCTACCTATACAATGTTTAGAATCATGAGTATTGGTTTGGTGAAACTCGCAATATCGTTCTGCTTGCCCCCCTACAGCAGATGCCTGGTAGAGTCCTGCAGGTGTTAAAAGCTTAGGGTTGTCCCTCTGGCGTATTCCCACCCGTGTGTTCCAGACTCTTTGTGCACTCTCCACCAGTCGTGGAAGAGGAACTTCTTTTAGAGCTAACATTTCTCTTAACCACTGTGGTAACCCTTTAGAAAAGCCCTTTCTATCAACTGTTCAGGCTCCCCTATTGCTTCAGGGTATTGTCTAAGGGTGCTTGTCTTGTACCAAGATAGTTTTCATACAATAATGAAAAGAATTCCGTAACTGAACATGTTACTCGAAGCTTAATTTTAAATTCAGACCATGATGATATGTTATCAAACAAAAGGGTCAGCTGCACCGCTGCCGTGGCAACGCGCGGCTGGTGGCCAAGCGAAGGTCCGAGTCCTGGTCACGGTCTGAGGGCAGGAAGGACAGCAAGTCAGGCTGTGGCTTCTTCCCGCCAGATCAAAGGTCCTTCGAGAGTCGTCGGCATTATGGCAAGTTACGTGCCATACGGGAGGGCAGAGTTTGGTACGGAAGAAATGATAGCGATGTGTGATAGTAGGTTTCGTGAATATTTCACTGGAAAAGATAATAATAATCAAAGGTAAATAAATTTCTGTTTGTTTGTTAGACAATAAGTATATATGTATGTGAATGACAAATTAAGAAAATATATATAAAATTCGAATTGAAATAAGATATCTGA
>NC_051414.1:23844018-23844087 GCF_015228065.2 Penaeus monodon
GGTCTTATCTTTAATGTTCGTTTTTATTATTAGTGTTCACTTTTCACTTCCGCTCTTCTTTTCGTTCTG
>NC_051414.1:23847119-23847494 GCF_015228065.2 Penaeus monodon
AAATAGTATTAAACATAATTATGATAATATACAATAATAATTAATTTATAATAAATAATAATATTATTTTTATATATTTTCAAATAATATAATTGTTTGTTTGAGTTGAGATATGTGGAGTTTCAACATTTTATATTCATATAAATATAGATTTATAAAAGAATAAATATAATAAATAAATATAATAGTAAAAATGAATATTAATAAAAAAATTCTATATTAGATAAAATAAATACAATTTATAAAATATATAAATGAATATAAAATTTAAAAAATTGTTACTATTATTATAAAAAGTACGATATTTTAATAGAATATTGAATAAAAATTCAAACTTAAATACAATTAGTCTGATTAATTGATTGATTTTCGTAT
>NC_051414.1:23847554-23847830 GCF_015228065.2 Penaeus monodon
TCATAACACACCAGTCTATACAATATACAGATATTTCACCGGCATTGAAAATATGAGGAGAAGCACCTTTAACGTGTCCGCGCATCAGTTTTTGTGAAGAATGAATGTCATTAAAGGACCAATTCTCTTGAGACAGTCTCTGTGGTGTAGCGGCTAGCACGATGGTCTTTAAAACCGTAGACTCGGGTTCGATTCCCGGCGGAGGCTAATCAATAATTTTTTCTCACTTTCTTTTCGTCTTTTTCGCATATAGAAAAATACTTGTAGTGTGCATCG
>NC_051414.1:23847896-23848102 GCF_015228065.2 Penaeus monodon
CGCAGCAGCCGCGGTGAGAGCCAAGAGGCTGTGACTTGCCTTCCTCTTCCGGTGCCGCGATGGCCGAACGGTTAGCGCGTCGCACTGCGGATCCGGTGGCGCGGGATCGAATCCCCGTAATGCCAAGTGGCACTTAGTGCCACGCAGGTGCCATTGGAGAAGCCTCCCCCATCTGTCTCTCTCTACCTGTACTTCTACCTTTTCCT
>NC_051414.1:23848559-23848770 GCF_015228065.2 Penaeus monodon
CCTTTAACGTGTCCGCGCATCAGTTTTTGTGAAGAATGAATGTCATTAAAGGACCAATTCTCTTGAGACAGTCTCTGTGGTGTAGCGGCTAGCACGATGGTCTTTAAAACCGTAGACTCGGGTTCGATTCCCGGCGGAGGCTAATCAATAATTTTTCTCACTTTCTTTTCGTCTTTTTTCGCATATAGAAAAATGCTTGTAGTGTGCATCG
>NC_051414.1:23849122-23849322 GCF_015228065.2 Penaeus monodon
CCATAACACTCTACAGAACATAAAGATATTACAAAAACATTGAAAAAAATGAGCAGATCTTGAACGTGTCCCCCCATCAATTTTTGTGAAGAATGATCTCACTAATGGCCCCCTCCCCTTTGAGACGCCTTGTGGTTAGGGGTTAGCACGACGGTCTCTAAAACCGTAGACTGGGTTCGATTCCCGACGGGACAAAAAAC
>NC_051414.1:23849464-23849775 GCF_015228065.2 Penaeus monodon
GCAACAGCGCAAAGGAATCAGGCTCCGTGGAATAGCGCTCGATTACTTGCAAATTGTTTTTACCAAAACACAAGGGCGCGGGAATTTTTTTCAGCAAATCTATCTTAAAAAAAATCGGAATTTAACCCTTTTCTCTGACCCATTCGCAATTTCCTCTGGGGTCTGGAAATTTCCTAAGGACCGTTCTCTAGACAAACTCCATGAAATTTGAGGCAAAAAGAGTAGATTTGCCCCTTTTTTCTTCTTTTTTTACGAAGCCCCTTTTCCCCCACCCCAACCAAAAAAATAAGGGTCTACTTTTAAAAATTCTC
>NC_051414.1:23851287-23851368 GCF_015228065.2 Penaeus monodon
GAGTGCGTCATCACTTCGTAGCTCCCCCCCCCCCCTGGAGAACCTGGGCTATCAAGATCTCCGCGGGCGCGCACCTCTGCA
>NC_051414.1:23852898-23853040 GCF_015228065.2 Penaeus monodon
AAAAATATAATTATAAAAATTTATAAAAATTATATTTTTAATAAAATATATATTTTTTTATATAATTATTTTAAAAATAAAATATTTAAAAATAATTATTTTAAAAAAAATTTTATATTTTAAAATATATATATTTTCTATT
>NC_051414.1:23853094-23853936 GCF_015228065.2 Penaeus monodon
TTGTCTTTTCTGCTTTCTCTTTCTTACAAAAATCCAATTTTCAAGCTTTTTTTTTCTATTTTTATGATTTTGTTTTTAGTGGGTTTATGTTTTTCATTTATTTTCAAAAAAAATTTTTCGTCTATTATCCTTTTTTTTCTGAAACTCTTTTATTCATTTTTGTTAATTATATTTTTTTTATCTTTTAATAGTCTTTTTCTTATTTCTTTTTTTTCTGAGAATTTTTTTTTTCAGTTTAATTTATCTTTTTTCTTTTGTATCTTTTTATTAAATTTTTTTTTTTAACAATTACGTTTTGTTTTTTTTGTATTGTCTCTGTTTTCTTCTATTTCCTTTTTTTAAGATTTTTTTCTTTTGTTTCTTTTATGGATTTTTTTTCCCTTTTCGTTTATTTCCAATATTTTTTTATTTTTCTAAAAAACCTTTTTTCCTTTTCTTTATTTTCAAGTCTTTTAATTACACTATTTATTTCCCAACTTTTTGAATTTTTTTTCTGCTCTCTCTATAATATTTTTATAAATTTTCTTTATTTTGTAAAAAAGTCTTTCATTTTTTCTATCAATTTTCTAAAAATCTTTTTTTCATTTTGATTTATTTTCTTAAAATTTTTTAATCATTTTAAAAAGTACTTTTGTTTATTTCTATTTTTACAAACAGTCTTTTTTTTATTTTTTTTTTTTTGATTTTTTGTATCTTTTAAATTACTTTTTCTTTTTAAAACTCTTATTTATGTTTTAAATTTAAAGTTTTTACTTATTTTATTAAGTAAAAACCAATATATCGGTTTAGCAAAGTGTTCAGTTTTAAAAAAATATTATACAACCTCGCGTCAAAAACTGTGT
>NC_051414.1:23861954-23862539 GCF_015228065.2 Penaeus monodon
AAATTTTCAATATTATGAAGTGCTCATTGATAAGACTTCCAGTTATCATAATATAACACAGTTTTATATATATATCTTGTCACAAGACATATTTGCTGCATCACGAGTATGCTCATACATTCCATCAGATTGACGTATCACGCACACGCTACGCGCTGATGAATTAAAAGCTTCGCAAATCACATGAGTGTCCGCTTTCAGCTGCCCTCCTGCTGTAATAGACTGTATGAAACGTCCCGGGAGAAATGTACTTAACGAATTTCACAAAACTGATCTTATGATAAAGCATGAGTTGTTAATGTTGTACCTTTCTCTATTGTAAATTTGTCACCTATATTGTGTTCAATATCTCTGTCACTGACACTAGTACTCTATACGATAGACTTTATATTAATAGATAACTAAATAAGATATGTATATATATCCAGCCTATTGCTTCATTCAGTGATTTCATTCGCACTTTTTTATACCATGGTAATCTCAAGTTCCCAATCCATACAAGCTGTAATACAAGAATGTAAACCAGCACATATTGCCGCTTTACTGTCCATCGAAAACGGGATGTACCAGGTATAGGTGCAGGCG
>NC_051414.1:23864300-23864380 GCF_015228065.2 Penaeus monodon
GGGATGTATTTTGTAAAGTTTATGTTGTACGTTGTAATTTTATTACCCACATTATGTATGGGGTTTCCTATTTTAGAAGC
>NC_051414.1:23864410-23864484 GCF_015228065.2 Penaeus monodon
TTTATATTATAATATTTCATAATTAAAACCCCAGGGGTATATGGGACCCTATAAAATTTTTTATTAATATTAAT
>NC_051414.1:23867043-23867184 GCF_015228065.2 Penaeus monodon
CTGGTACATCCCGTTTTCGATGGACAGTAGAAGCGGCAGATATGTGCTGGTTTACATTCTTGTATTACAGCTTGTATGGATTGGAACTTGAGATTACCATGGTATAAAAGTGCGAATGAAATCACTGAAGCAATAGGCTGG
>NC_051414.1:23867222-23867617 GCF_015228065.2 Penaeus monodon
AAGTCTATCGTATAGAGTACTAGTGTCAGTGACAGAGATATTGAACACAATATAGGTGACAAATTTACAATAGAGAAAGGTACAACATTAACAACTCATGCTTTATCATAAGATCAGTTTTGTGAAATTCGTTAAGGTACATTTCTCCCGGGACGTTCATATCAGTTATTACAGCAGGAGGCAGCTGAAGCGGACACTCATGTGATTTGCGAAGCTTTTAATTCATCAGCGCGTAGCGTGTGCGTGATACGTCAATCTGATGGAATGTATGAGCATACTCGTGATGCAGCAAATATGTCTTGTGACAAGATATATATATATAAAACTGTGTTATATTATGATAACTGAAGTCTTTAAAGGGACTTATATATTGAAAATTAAAAAATTGGGAAAAA
>NC_051414.1:23869560-23869720 GCF_015228065.2 Penaeus monodon
CATAATTTTAAATAATTAATCAATGATTTTAAAATGACAATATTGATACTATTTATTGGTGCAATTCAAGGATCGAGTTAAATCTTTGTAAAAAAAATCATTAAATTTATTAACGGAATAAATGCATGATAAGATTACAACATCAAAGTTTATGTGAAAA
>NC_051414.1:23869810-23869952 GCF_015228065.2 Penaeus monodon
ACAGAATCAACAGTATCCAAAACTACGTCATTTCTCAATAAATCAAATATAAAACAGCGATCATAATAAAATCAATTAGTTATTCAATATCTCGATGGGAGTCATAGGGCGCTTTTTTTTACGTCTTGTCCTGTTGACCGTA
>NC_051414.1:23870865-23871006 GCF_015228065.2 Penaeus monodon
TACGGTCAACAGGACAAGACGTAAAAAAAAGCGCCCTATGACTCCATCGAGATATTGAATAACTAATTGATTTTATAATGATCGCTGTTTTATATTTGATTCATTGAGAAATGACGTAGTTTTGGATACTGTTGATTCTGT
>NC_051414.1:23871096-23871298 GCF_015228065.2 Penaeus monodon
TTTTCACATAAACTTTGATGTTGTAATCTTATCATGCATTTATTCCGTTAATGAATTTAATGATTTTTTTTACAAAGATTTAACTCGATCCTTGAATTGCACCAAAAATAGTATAATATTGTCATTTTAAAAAATCATTGATTAATTTTTTTAAAATTATGCTATAATAATGAAAACTTTTAAAATTAACAAAATAGTTGAT
>NC_051414.1:23871596-23871826 GCF_015228065.2 Penaeus monodon
TTATTATTTTAATAACTTTTACATTAAATGTTTATTTCACTATTATCTTTATAATGATAATCATAAAAATGTAATAATAAAAAGGGGTAAAAAAATTTTTATAATAATAATGATTTTTTAAAAATTTAATATTATTTTGCTATTATTTAAATATTAAAACCCATTATCAAATTTTAATTTTTAAAAAAACAGGGCGCTAACTTTATTATTTTTTATCAGTTCATCTGTTT
>NC_051414.1:23872997-23873204 GCF_015228065.2 Penaeus monodon
GAAAAAAGTGTTCATAAAAATGAATGAATTCAAAGCGAAAGAGAGATGCTACATAAATTTGTTTGCACATATTCATGTGCAAATCTCGGTGTGCAAGTCCTTGTACATAGAAGAGCTGATAAAACATTCAACTCAAGTGCTTGCACAATAACTTCTCCTTATTTCTTTACTCTTGCTCGATCTTATTTTTTTCTTACCTGACTCTTA
>NC_051414.1:23873248-23873635 GCF_015228065.2 Penaeus monodon
GAAGTTTGCAATGTTTGAATGTATTTTTTTCTCGAATAAGAACATCAAAATAACCGTTTGAAATCGGGTTTGCCTAATTTATAACCTCAGTTTCTTTTCTTAATTCATGATGGACCGTGCAGTCGAACATTTAATGCTTCCGTGCTTTTCTTTTTTCTTAATGCTCCCTTCTGGCAAAAGGGAAACAAGGAGGTAAAGAATAAGAGTATTATTTACATATACATATACAAAGCATCAAGACAAAAATCAAAAGCAATCAGATAGCGCCAACTCGACGCTTCAAAAATTTTTGAAATTTTTTTATATTATTGCAAGGCTGAACGTTTGCGCATAGCATCAGAAGTACATTACTGCAATATACATACGTTGTCGCTGGTTTTCCATTGG
>NC_051414.1:23873703-23874169 GCF_015228065.2 Penaeus monodon
CAACTAAGAAGTAGAATTATAAGCAGCAAATCAGGTCAGACAGATCAAGATAAAGACATGATAAGCATAATGATTCATTAGGTTTCCAGCTGATGAAACGGGAAAAAAAGTGCTATGGGAAAGTTTTATAATCGGCTAAAGAAAGCACGAAAAACGTTTTTCCCCAAACTTAAAATATACATATACAGACACTCGGAAGCCGAGAGCCCCGACTGCATGAAACACAAACCCCGACTAACGTTAATCAAGCATCGTACAGCGGGCCCCGAAACTGGGTCGGGAAATACCTCCAACCCCATGCGGGAGCAATTAACTCTCTCGGGCCGAAGTGATTAAAAACAACTTAAATTAATTGTCATGAGGTTCCAAAGGCTAAACTACTTCTTTGGCTCTTTTAAGGGGAAAGGGGGGCATCCTCACCATTACTCGGGAAAACCAAAATGAAAAACATCAAAAAATTCCTTAT
>NC_051414.1:23874196-23874579 GCF_015228065.2 Penaeus monodon
TCTGGAGTCGTGGGGGGGGTGGGGGGGCGTGGGGGGGAAAAGGGTTAGGGGAGGTGGGTGCGGGGGAGGAGGGGGGGGTTAAAAAATAGGGGAGTGGGAGAGGCCCTTTTTTCCCCCTATTTTTTAAGGGTTTTTGAAAACAAAAAATAGTTTTCCAATTCAAGATGTTTGTTAAAAGGATCTTATCTTTATTCGTTTTTTTTGTAGTAATTTTATGTTTGGGGGTAAAACTCAAAATAGATGATGAAAATAAAAAGGTTTATTTACAAGCAAAAGCCAAACTATATTATAGATATAATTCACCATACAAACAACAGAAAAATTACAAGTATTTTTAAAATTTTTTTTCAAAATTAGATAAAAATTAAAAAAAAATTTTATCT
>NC_051414.1:23874631-23874894 GCF_015228065.2 Penaeus monodon
CTCCCCCTTCGACTACCCTTAGGGATCTTAAAACACCAAAAATTTCTGACTACGCTGGTCTTTGGTAGGCCAGTTGCAGTTCATTAACAACGTAAAAAAATTTGCACGGTGAAAAAAATCCACCGACTGAGGGAATAGGGGGGGGAAAAAGAGTAGGGGAAAAAAAGGGATGCGAAAGGTGAGAGCGGAGATGGGGGGAGACGGAAGAGTAGCGCACTGATAAGGGAATGGAAAGAGAAAAAAGAGGAAGGGGGGGGGAACAA
>NC_051414.1:23875000-23875497 GCF_015228065.2 Penaeus monodon
GCTGGAAGGACAGTTTTAAAAAAGGGATTTCAAAGGAAAGGGGGGGGGGGGAGGACAAGGGGTGGGGAGGGAAATCAAAGGGGGGTCCAAGGGGAAGGGGGGGTTTTGCTCGTAAAACCCCCCGGAGGCGGCATCTTAGGAGCGGCCCCGGGGACATTTGAGGGCAAGCATCGCGTGACAAATGTTTCTAGCGTTTCTCACCCTTTTTTTCTTTGACGCCGGACGCAGTCGAGCCGTGGCATAAAAACATACCCCACCGATCTGTGTGCGTGTTGTGTTTGTGCGCATGTCCGTGCAGACGCTGAGAAGCCAAAAAAACTAAGATCTATATTATTCATGTTATTGTATCAGTACGTTTTCCCGACCTTACGGGAAGTCCCTTCAAATGTTGTTATATAAGTCTTTATTCTTCTCAGTGGCACCCAATTTTCCCAAGGGAACGGCCCACGATTACCCTGTTTCAGCGTTTTCCCGGAATAAAACATCCGAGATTACCC
>NC_051414.1:23875551-23875861 GCF_015228065.2 Penaeus monodon
TCTTCTTTGGTCTAAACGAAATATGGGTTTAAGGGACATGCTCCATTCATCGCGAGAAGGATGTAATTCCGTGATTATTCGACATAAGGGTCTGTTTCGCAGTCACCATTCATTACAATGTTTTTCCGCATCAGACGATAAGCATCAAAGCGAATGCGTAAAATCAAGACTGAAGAGCAGATGGAAAATAAGATGTAAAAAAATACCTAAATTTGGGAAAACAAATTTTTTTAAAATTTAATTTAGGGCAAACCACAAAATTTAAATTTGTATTGGAAAAAAAGGGGTTTTTTTTTAGGTAAGACTTAGG
>NC_051414.1:23875897-23876547 GCF_015228065.2 Penaeus monodon
ATTTTTTTTTATCTATCACCATTTTTTGAATACGCACTTTATAGAACTGTTGTCACAAGGCGACGCACTGCCGTTTAAAAAGGCGAAGCGCAACTTTTAAATCTCAAAGGTTCATCCCCCATGAGGGCCTGAAGACCAATAAAATCGTGATTTTGGTTTTGGCGGAGCGTGATTGGCTCGGGAAGCTGTTGACCGAAATGTTCTTTAGCATTTCCATTTTCCCTTTTGAGAGGCGAGAGGGGAGAGCGTTTTGGTGGCTTTGTTATTGCAGTTTTTTTTTATTTTACTGTTGTGTATTTATTACTGTGCGTTTGAAATCGGGTTTGCCTAATTTATAACCTCAGTTTCTTTTCTTAATTCATGATGGACCGTGCAGTCGAACATTTAATGCTTCCGTGCTTTTCTTTTTTCTTAATGCTCCCTTCTGGCAAAAGGGAAACAAGGAGGTAAAGAATAAGAATATTATTTACATATACATATACAAAGCATCAAGACAAAAAAACAAAAAGCAAAAGGGGCTGTTGCCAGACTCCGACAGCTTCTAAAAGTTATGAATTTCAGTTTATATTATTGCAAGGCTGAACGTTTGCGCATAGCATCAGAAGTACATTACTGCAATATACATACGTTGTCGCTGGTTTTCCATTGGC
>NC_051414.1:23876588-23877108 GCF_015228065.2 Penaeus monodon
GCGCAAACACACAACCACGGCACCAACTAAGAAGTAATTATAAGCAGCAAAAACAGGGGCAGACAGATAAGAAAAGAATGAAACAAATGATTCATTAGGTTTCCAGCTGATGAAACGTGAAAACCGTGCTATGGGAACAGTTGATAATCCTGTGCTAAAGAGAAGCACTGAAAAACAGTTTTCCCAAGCCTACATATACATATACAGACACTCGGAAGCCGAGAGCCCCGACTGCATGAAACACAAACCCCGACTAACGTTAATCAAGCATCGTCCAGCGGCCCTGAAACTGGATCGGAAGTACCTCCAACCAGCATGCGGGAGCAATTAACTCTCTCTGACCAAAGTGATTAAAATCAGACTTAAATTAATTGTCAGTGAGGTTCCAAAGGCTAAACTACTTCGTTGCTCTGTTAAGAGGAAAGAGGGGCATCCTCACCATTACTCAGGACACTAATGACGAAAGCATCGAAATTCCTTATAAAAAAATAATAGATAAAAAAATAAATCGTGGAGTCGT
>NC_051414.1:23877177-23877290 GCF_015228065.2 Penaeus monodon
TTAATAATAGGGGATGTAGGGAGAGGTCCTTTCCTCATTTTTTAAGGGTTTTATGAAGAACAAAAAATATGCTTCTCAATTCAAGATGTTTGTTCAAAAGGATCTTATCTTAT
>NC_051414.1:23877393-23877482 GCF_015228065.2 Penaeus monodon
GATATAATTCACCAGTACAACAACAGAAAAATTACAAGTATTTTTCAAAGTTATTTCAAAATTAGATAAAAATTACAAAAATATTTTAT
>NC_051414.1:23877852-23877935 GCF_015228065.2 Penaeus monodon
ATCGAGACCAGGAGAAAAGGAAACAGGTAAGCAGAATGAAGGTGGCTGGAAGGACAGATAAAAAGGGATATTCTAAAGGAAGC
>NC_051414.1:23877968-23878166 GCF_015228065.2 Penaeus monodon
AATCAAGAGTGGGTCCAAGGGGAAGGGGGGCGTTCGCATCGTCAACACCGGCAGAGCGGCATCGTTAGGAGCGGCTCCTGGGGACACTTGAGGGACGAAGCATCGCGTGACAAAGGTGTTTCTACGCGTTTCTCAGCCTTTGTTTCTTTGACGCCGGACGCAGTCGAGCCGTGCGCATAGAACATACGCCACCGATCA
>NC_051414.1:23878188-23878412 GCF_015228065.2 Penaeus monodon
CGCATGTCCGTGCAGACACTGAGAAGCCAGAAAACTAAGATCTATATTATCATCTATGTTATTGTATCAGTACGTTATTCCCGACACTTACAGGAAGTCCCTTACAAATGTTGTGTATGATAAGTCATTATTCTTGCTCAGTGGCAGCCAATTTCCAAGGGAACGAGCCCACGATTACCCTGCTTCAGCGTTTTCCTCGAGATATAAAACATCCGAGATTATCC
>NC_051414.1:23878439-23879284 GCF_015228065.2 Penaeus monodon
GTGCTTCAGAAGGAAGAAGCAGATGGTGTTGACAGAGATATATCACGGACTGAATTATCTAAATGATCATGGGCACTAGCACATCACACACAAAATAAAAATTAAATACGCTAAACAAACATCGCCAAAGAGCAATCGACACTACAAGCCGCCCTCCTGTTAGTAGTTAAATGACCGACATAGTGAGGCACCGTCCTGCATCGACTGGTGGTGACAGATGAGTGTCTTGCCAAAATTAATGACCTTTGGGCATACCAGTCATAAGGAAAGTGTGAAGCATTTTATCTCGGAATATCTGATAGTCTTAAATTACTTTTTCATTATCGCCATTTTCGTTATTTATTAATCGTTATTTTTTAATCTTTGAAAATAATACTTGATTTTTTTCTGTTCCAGTAACAGTCTCTTGTAGGCATCTATGGGTTACCGAAAAAAGGTGAAGACGAATGCAGGAAAGAAAGAATGAGGGCCTTGATCACATCATTTTCCCTGCTTATTTTAGCGTGCATGTAAGAGTATTCATATCAGCTTTTATACTTTCATGCCAAATATTCCTCTCCGTGTTTAGTCCTATACTTATTTTTAGTTTCTTAAGAGTAACTCTCTACACACTCATAAGACCGAAGATGTCGAAAGCCATACCACACATTTGCACACATACATGAATATGCATTTATGTGTGCTTAACCGTAATTGTTTATTATATGTAATGCTATGCTTATTTACGAAGTATTGTTTATTGCGGTAAAATGGAAACAATATTCGTTTATTGTAGCTACCTGACTCCAATCCAGCCCATTTTTACTTGAACTTTAGTAATCACAATTACCATTAATAATAAGAAT
>NC_051414.1:23879331-23879494 GCF_015228065.2 Penaeus monodon
AAAGTCCGAATTCATATGAATTTGCGGTAATCTTATTGTTTCCATCGGCTCTACGTTGCCACTAATCGCCGATGAGGATAACGA
Source organism: Penaeus monodon (assembly GCF_015228065.2). Taxonomy (NCBI): domain Eukaryota; kingdom Metazoa; phylum Arthropoda; class Malacostraca; order Decapoda; family Penaeidae; genus Penaeus; species Penaeus monodon. The sequence continues at coordinate 23,879,416 of NC_051414.1, forward strand.
CCGGCGCTTCGGTCAGTGGAAAACGACCGGCGCTTCGGTCAGTGGAAAACGACCGGCGCTTCGGTCAGTGGACGACACC
>NC_051414.1:23883695-23884254 GCF_015228065.2 Penaeus monodon
CCAGCCATATGGAGACGGAGCGAAATAGATGGATATACAGGATTGGCAGACAGAACAAACTTAAAAGAAAGGCCAGTGAACGATTGAAGCTAAGGAGAAAAGATGTTAAAGAGACGACAACCAGAAATTGCAATAACGATAGCACATTAAAAGAGATATATTGTTTGTAGTTTAGAGTGGCTATTTAGCCTTAACAGTACTGTGTTGGTGACCAAACATAATAAACGCACTATGAAATTATATTTCATAACTTATTATAACCAATCACTGTTTTGGTGATCAAACGTAATATAAAATCAAAGATTTACAATTTCATAACAACTGCTATAATCACTATTAGGCTTGCTAACATTATACTATTACTTTCACTGTTTGAAAATAACGCAATGGAAGAAATATAACGAACGAAGCAGTAAAGGGAGAAGCAGACAATAGAGAAAAGTGAGTGAATGACCAGGGGGAATAAAGTCCCCGATAGAACGAGAGAAATAAGCGATATAAATAAGGGAGGAAAGGGAATGGCCAAAGTAAAGAAATTGAACGAGGCAAAACAGAAAAG
>NC_051414.1:23884389-23884458 GCF_015228065.2 Penaeus monodon
GGGGGGCCCCGGGGCCCCCCCTTTTTTTTTTTTGTTTGCCACCCCTCTTTTTCCCCTTTTTCCCTGTTT
>NC_051414.1:23884621-23884842 GCF_015228065.2 Penaeus monodon
GGCGGGGGGTGCAATGGGGGGAGGGAAAACCAATTTTTCATCAGAGTCAAATCTGCCTTTGCATTACCTGTTTGTATATGTTGTCCTGTTTGAGGGTTTGTTTACATGTATCTTCTATATCCCCTGCTGCTTTTGCACTAACATGTATGAATATCACCCATGTCTATACGAGAGAGAGGAACCGTCTCTCTGACTGCACCCTGATTCCTGTGCATCGGTCT
>NC_051414.1:23885891-23886984 GCF_015228065.2 Penaeus monodon
CCGATGCACAGGGAATCAGGGTTGCAGTCAGAGAGACGGTTTCTCTCTCTCTACGTATAGACATGGGTGATATTCATACATGTTAGTGCAAAAGCAGCAGGGGATATAGAAGATACATGTAAACAAACCCTCAAACAGGACAACATATACAAACAGGTAATGCAAAGGCAGATTTGACTCTGATGAAAATATCATATAGGAAACCCATTTCACTACCCCCCATTAGTCTATCCCCCCAGCCTGTCCCTCCCCTCGCCATTTACTTTCCACTGCCATATCCCTCGCCCCTGCCTTCCTGCTACACCCCCTCCTGTTTAGTAAGGGCCTCCGGAACACGACCTTCCCTCGCGTTTCCGCTCTGCAGATAAGATTCCAGGCTTTCGAGGCCGGGAGGAGATAAAGATGTAAATCTGACACGGGGTCTCTGTACAGTGACGTTGAAATGAACGAGATAATAACATCAACGGGAAAAAAATAAAAAAAAATCCTAGCACATTCGTAAGGAAGGTTAAATGAGGTTTAGCCCATGTCTTTGTTTATACGTTTGTGCATAAAAAAGTTTTTTTCCTAGACTTAACTGTTGTTTTACACGTCGAGGACGCAGACAGTGTCTCCTGACTGCCTGTTTAGTACGAGAGGAAGCCTACAACCCACCGCTACAACGCACCGGCATGATGCGCCTGGGGCTGGGAGGCAAAACAGCCTTTCCAGTGCGAGAAGGACTCATCGCCGGGGAAGGGATGCTTTACTGCATTCGATCTGGGTCTTTTTTAATAGATTGACTCATTTAGTGTTCTTGTAACTGGCGTGCTACCTTCATGGCATCGGAATCGTTATCTTTTATTATTAATTTATAATCATCTTTTCGCGAAGAGAGAGATGGACGAACAGGACGAAGTTTCCATGACAACCATCAAGATATTTTGATGAGGATTTGTCGTCGAAAAATGTCCAACAGCGGCATCATTTCTCAGTTTATCCAAGATATCGCATAACACACTTAAACCATTTTATTTTTCTGTTTTAAGATAAACTGCATGCCATTAATTATTTCACTTGTACAGGCGAGGAGATGATTTATGGTAATGCAGTT
>NC_051414.1:23888051-23888131 GCF_015228065.2 Penaeus monodon
CTTATCTAGATTTGCCATACAGACATCTAAAACTAGTATAAGCATTTTTATGTGATTCTCTTTTTTAAGCAGATAAGTCA
>NC_051414.1:23888566-23889082 GCF_015228065.2 Penaeus monodon
AACAATAAAATTTAACCACCGGACATTGCAATAGCTGATGACGCCAAGATAGATAAACAAGTGACAACGGCATACAACAGCTGGCTAAATTCACACAAAACTTCATTTCTTAGATTTGTAGGGATTTGAGTCTCTGTTTATCACTGACGTAGGTTTACGTGTTGCTGCAAGGGTATACCAGCATCTGTTCTGGTTCTCATACATTTATCTAGAAATATTTACGGTGTTTTACATTACACAGGCATTATTCTTTTACTCCAATTACGTTTTTCATTTTCTTTTATATAAATTGAAGACAATAAGATTCTTTACCAGCGTTTAATTACCAGGGTTATTGTGAACAATTAGACCACACGAAGATAGGCCAAAATAAAGAACATTGCTATATGAAGGAACCGAAACGAAATTCACTGTTTCATAAATCAATCCGCAGAAGTGAAGCACAGCTAACAGATAGCTTAGAGTATCTAGAATTTAATAAAACTCGCAACATCAACGTTTCGTAAAAGCGGAGTG
>NC_051414.1:23889124-23889240 GCF_015228065.2 Penaeus monodon
TATGCTAGGACTTTTTACGTGGTTTATGCTAGCCGTGTTGACTGGAGGAAGCATTAGAAAATTGTCTCAGGGCGATGCGGATTATCATCATCATACTTATTAATATTACCATTACT
>NC_051414.1:23890958-23891106 GCF_015228065.2 Penaeus monodon
AACAGTCACCGCATAAATTCAGAAACAGTAAAATAAAAGATTGGTGACGATATGAACTTGTGAAACAGATGATGCAACGGCAACGTCGGGCTTATAAATAATGCAGATCGTCTGCCTGATTCATCAGTGCCATCAACATAGATCAGGT
>NC_051414.1:23891339-23891561 GCF_015228065.2 Penaeus monodon
TGGAAATGATATGTTTGGTTCTTACAAATAGTTCCCTTCAGTTATACAACCTACTCTATTTGTCTCAGTGCATGATTTTACCTCCTTTCTAACTCTTCAGGTCTGCCATTTGACGTATTCAGACATTTCTGACAATAACGAAACCTTAACAGTAACTCAGTCCTTTCATACTGTTTTTTAACTATTTTCTAAACACGTAGGCCTATTGTGTTCAATAACTTT
>NC_051414.1:23891784-23893926 GCF_015228065.2 Penaeus monodon
CTTCTTAAGATCGACTTTTCACACTTCCTAACGACTTCCTTTTTAGTCATCTTTGCATTTATTTTTCAAGGATTCTTTAAAGGCGTCAATTGCAATCTGATTCAACGTTTCTGTTTTATCAGGTGTCCCCGAGCGTGCAGATCTGCGCCCCGGACTGCACGGCGTGGGACCCCTTGACCAAGGTGCGCGACCCCACCGACTGCACCAGGTACTACGTCTGCGCCGACACCTCCGGCAATGGTACGTTGTTTTCAATGAAAGAATATGATGGCGTAGCTTTAAAATTAAACTGTGAATGGCTACATCTTTTCGGTTGATTAATTATTTTTTGGGTGACTGAGAATTTTAATTTCACTAAGATGCCAATAAGAATACTAAGAATATTATGAGATTTATGAAAGTCTAAATATAAGAGTTCTGCTATATATTTAGTTTCATCTCATAATTCACTTTCTTTAATATAGTGTATGATAAGAAAGGTGACTAAACGTGTGTCTTGGATATGGAACATAAGCAAAATTTGTTATATAAGTCCAGCACCAGTTCAATTTTGCCATGACTGGTTAGTATTCATGACAAATATGATGACGCGTTAAAGTGGAAACCAGTGACCAGGCTGATCCAGTATTCAGCAGACTTAAGTTTTTATCATAAACTCCTTGGTGCCTATCCATTACAGAGAAAAATAACAATATGAGTTCTATACTTGTAGGTGTGCTTTTACCATCGACCGTGCCAGTGCAGTGCCCCGACGGACAGTACTTCAACGACCAGCACACCAACCCCCGCTCATCAGCACCGCCCCCAGTGGCTACTGCTCACCACTCTGCAACCCGTGTGAGGCTCACTGCACCCACGCGGGAGAAGTCACTGCTAATCCAGAGGATTGCTTCAGTTACTATGTATGCCTTGATGACGGACATACTCTGTCCGTTCGCTGCCCGGCTGAAACACATTACTTCGACTACATGGCCGGGGAGTGCCAGACCGACACAACCCTCTGCTACCACTACTGCGACGCCTGCGAGCCCCACTGTACCCAGCAGAATGAGCGTGTTCCAGATCCGACTGACTGCCACAGGTTCTACCTCTGTACGCCGCCCACCATGTCCAATTTCCTGTGTCCCCATGAACAGGTGTTCAACAGGGAGACTGGTGTGTGTGAAGCAGGGGCCAAGTGCATTGTAGACTGTTTTAGCCGTAAATGATTGTCTTTGATTGCATTTGTAGATGAATCCCATTAAAGAGCAAAATATAATAATTATATATAGAAAAATAATATTTTTCATCTATTCCTTTTGGCTGCAAGTATGAATTGATAAATTGTTTCCATTTTTATGTGAAATAGAAATGCATTTTTAAAAATAATTTCCTGTTTTACTACTGATATATACCACCGCAAGCGTTCCCGATTCTCCCCAATCTTATTCTCATTCTCTATGGAAGTATTGTAGTGCTCGTTCATATGTGTCTGTTATGGACATATAAATATATTGGACGAACTTCATACATTGAAACACAGATCAACGGCACTGCACCTGCGAAGAGTCTATATTCCTTTCCCCCGTGGTATGTCTTTCTCTTCTATGTATCTTCCTGTCAGCCTTGCTGGAGGAGGTAGGGGTGTGTAGTTAAAAATGTATATATATATATATTCAATGTATTACTTTCCAATTTTTATTATTATTGTTAGCTTTTTCCTTTTTGTCTTTAGCAATATATCTATTGGTTTTCATCTTTGTACTATGCATTTTTCCCTATATAGATTGAATTTAATTTTCAATATTATGAAGTGCTCATTGATATGACTTCAGTTATCATAATATAACACAGTTTTATATATATATCTTGTCACAAGACATATTTGCTGCATCACGAGTATGCTCATACATTCCATCAGATTGACGTATCACGCACACGCTACGCGCTGATGAATTAAAAGCTTCGCAAATCACATGAGTGTCCGCTTCAGCTGCCTCCTGCTGTAATAACTGATATGAACGTCCCGGGAGAAATATACCTTAACGAATTTCCAAAACTGATCTTATGATAAAGCATGAGTTTTTAATGTTGTACCTTTCTCTATTGGAAATTTGTCACCTATATTGTGGTTCATATCTCTGTCCACTGACACTAGTACTC
>NC_051414.1:23893978-23894140 GCF_015228065.2 Penaeus monodon
TCCAGCCTCTTGCTTCAGTTATTTTCTTCGCACTTTTATACCATAGGTAACTCATTTCCATCCATAAAAGCTGTAATACAAGAATGTAAACACAACACATATCTGCCGCTTCTACTGTCCATCGCAACGGATGTACCAAGTATAGTGCAGCGACTCTACATT
>NC_051414.1:23898895-23899228 GCF_015228065.2 Penaeus monodon
TACACGATGGCGGTTGTTTTGAAAAAAAACATAAATTAGGATATAACTTTTAAACAATACATATAGACACATTTTTCCTCTAACCATTTGTGTAGATTTCCTGGACAACCTTGGCGCTTTTAGCAAGAAACAAAGTGAAGGCATATCAAGGAGGTGGCTAACTTAAGCACATACCAGTCGGTCCCTCACCGCACTACAGGTGCCTGCCCCGATCACGGAAGATGTTGACTGATTCAAGGTCCAGAGAACGCGAGGTCTGACCACCTGCCGCCGTGGACCGAGAGAAAACAAAAGGCTGATGACGGCACCTGTGCATTGTGGCGTCTTTTCCAA
>NC_051414.1:23899325-23899444 GCF_015228065.2 Penaeus monodon
CGAAGAAAGTTTTATGTTTTCGAATTTAGTCAGAATAAGAGAATCTGTGTCCTGACTTTATTTCTGCCGTCAAGGAAGTGACAAGGAACGAACTGAAGAGCCGAGGGTGAAGTGGTTCG
>NC_051414.1:23900339-23900440 GCF_015228065.2 Penaeus monodon
CATCAAAGTTTCAGTTTCTACAATGAGGAACAACGTCGAAGCTCATGTCTTGTGAGGCACTGACTGCATCAGTTGTCTAGTTCGCCTTGGGTAACCATAGC
>NC_051414.1:23900597-23901134 GCF_015228065.2 Penaeus monodon
GCAGATTTCCAGACAATCTTGACGACTTTAGCAAGAAGGCTGGAAATTCCCGTCTCCGACTTTTAGCGTATCTGGCAGAATCTCGCCTTGCTTCCGCGGCAGAGCAACGTCGTTCACATTTTGGATATAATCCCCGGTCAGATACTTAGTATCGAATATACTTGATTCTAGATTATTCCTGATTAAATTATGCTCTGAAGTATCCAGGTTTAAAAGGAGAACACGAAAGAAACTTTTTAAACCATTTCTCATAAGTCATATCTACGTGCTAAACTTTACTTGTCAATACATATTTTTTGCTTGAAAACCAAATCTTTCTCATCTGTCCATAAGTACAAAAAGGAAAAAACAAACCTCAACAGTCACACTGAGCCTCCGCATAAATTCGGAAATAGTAAGATAAAAGATTGGTGACGATATGAGCTTGCGCAACAGAGGATGCAACGGCAACGTTGGGCTTATAAATATAGCAGATCGTCTGCCTGATTCATCAGTGCCATCAACATAGCAAACATGGCTGCTTCTCTCCTCACGGTT
>NC_051414.1:23901603-23901822 GCF_015228065.2 Penaeus monodon
ATCTCATTTACTGATTTTTATGATCGGACAAATTAGTTAGAAATGATATTTTTGGTACTTACAAATAGTTCCCTTCAGTTATACAACCTACTCTATTTGTCTCAGTGCATGATTTTACCTCCTTTCTAACTCTTCAGGTCTGCCATTTGACGTATTCAGACATTTCTGACAACAATGAAAACCTTTACAGTAACTCAGTCCTTTTTAACAATATTCTAA
>NC_051414.1:23902059-23903500 GCF_015228065.2 Penaeus monodon
CTTAAAGATCGACTTTTCACACTTCCTAACGACTTCCTTTTTAGTCATCTTTGCATTTATTTTTCAAGGATAGTTTGAAGGCGTGAATTGCAATCTGATTCAACGTTTCTGTTTTATCAGGTGTCCCCGAGCGTGCAGATCTGCGCCCCGGACTGCACGGGCGTGGACCCCTTGACCAAGGTGCGCGACCCCACCGACTGCACCAGGTACTACGTCTGCGCCGACACCTCCGGCAATGGTACGTTGTTTTCAATGTGAAAATGTGGCTACTTTTCGGTTGATACATTATTTTTTGGGGTGACTGAGAATTTAAATTTTACTGAGATACCAATAATAATACTAAGAATATTGTGATATTTATGAAAGTCTAAGTATGGTTCTGATTTGTTCAACACATCGAGATATCCTGTGGACTGTAGTGTTTCTGAAAACAAAATCATAAGGATCTCACAATAAGCCACGTTCATAATGGTGCTGCATATTTAGTTTCATCTCATAATTCAACATAGTCACTTTAATGTAGTATATGATAAGAAAGGTGACTAAGCGTGTGTCTTGGATATGAAACATAAGCAAAATTTGTGATCACAAATTTTGCAGTTCAACTTTGCCATGATTGGTTAGTATTCATGACAAATATGATGACGCGTTAAAGTGGAAACCAGTGACCAGGCGAATCCAGTATCTAGCAGACTTGTCTGTCTGTCATAAACTCTTTGATGCATATCCAGTACAGAGAATACATAACAATATGAGTTCTATACTTGTAGGTGTGCTTTTACCATCGATCGAGCCAGTGCAGTGCCCCGACGGACAGTACTTCAACGACCAGCACACCAACCCCCGCTGTGACCTCATCAGCACCGCCCCCAGTGGCTACTGCTCACCACTCTGCAACCCGTGTGAGGCTCACTGCACCCACTCGGGAGAAGTCACTCCTGACCCAACGGATTGTTCCACTTACTATGTATGCCTTGATAACGGACATGTTCTGTCGGTTAGCTGTTCGGCTGAAACACCCTTCTTCGACTTCATGGTCGGGGAGTGCCAGACCGACGCGACCCTCTGCTTCCACTACTGCGACGTCTGCGAGCCCCACTGTACCCAGCAGAATGAGCGTGTTCCAGATCCGACTGACTGCCACAGATTCTACCTCTGTACGCCGCCCACCATGTCCAATTTCCTGTGTCCCCATGACGAGATATTCAACAGGGTGACGGGTGTGTGTGAAGCAGGGGCCACGTGCATTACAGACTGCCCTAGCCGTAAATAATTGTATATGCATTTGTAGATTAATTTTACTGATGAGCAAAATGTAATATATGAATGGAATAAAAAAGAACAGAAAAATTATCCATTCCTTAAGCCTGAAGTATGAACTGATAAATCATTTCCTTTCTGTGTGAAATAAGTCAGCAAAAGAAAGTAAATAGAAAAGACA
>NC_051414.1:23903526-23903930 GCF_015228065.2 Penaeus monodon
AATAATTTTATGTTTTCCTACCATCGCTAGCACTGCCCAATTCTGGATTATCTCATTCTCATCCTCAATGAAGTAGTACAGTGCTCCTTCATAATGTGTCTGTTATGGACGGATGATTTGCTTGAACGAACTTCATACTTTGTTCTCTTCTTGAGACATCTGAAATACATATAAACGGTTCTGCAGATCTAAAGAAACACACACACATCTAGATTCATTTCCCCGTGGTATGTCTTCTGCTATCTGTCTTCCTGTCAGCCTCGCTGGAAGAGGTAAGGATTTGTATTTCTATGTATTCATTTATCAATATATTTACTGATAAAAAAACGAGAATCGCTAATCCGATAATTACACACTAAACACCGTTTTTTCGGAGACGTGTGTGTGAGGAAGAAGCTACTTGA
>NC_051414.1:23904856-23905272 GCF_015228065.2 Penaeus monodon
ACCGATAACAGTAGCAAGAATGTTGATACAAACGCTCTAAAATGTGGCGAGAACTACAGGAGACCGACTGATAGGCAGGGCGACGCCAAGCCATGGGAACCCGGAAATTACACGACTGAAGCGACACATGTTCTGAGTCTCTGTTCACGCGTAATCTCAAATAGGGGAAAATCCGAAATCTCGATGCCTGTCAGTAGCATTCCACAAGCACACCTTCGAAGATCATTGAAGCAAAAGTGATGTTTGTGTAAGTAATGTAGTGGTATAGGATACGTACAGGACACTGATTAATATTAGACCTGATAGTTTCGCTTGAAAAATTTCTCAATGTTCGTCGTCAAATTGGAAAAGACAAGGTAACTGTGGGCGGAACTAATCTCTGTTCTAGCAAATAACAATATGTTCTTTTATTGGAC
>NC_051414.1:23905310-23905468 GCF_015228065.2 Penaeus monodon
CACTCGGTCTCTTTCCGTAACTACTGTATTTTTTTTCGTTTTGCATCCCTATAATAGACGCACGAAGCAGAATGATAATGCACACTATCACTTTCATTATTCATAAGTTAATTTGGTCGTCCTCTCCCATTGTTTTGTTTTTTCTCCCATTCAAAAAT
>NC_051414.1:23906489-23907389 GCF_015228065.2 Penaeus monodon
TCCAATTCCAGTACCACAAAAGGAAAAGCACAGTGACCTTAGCTCGTTACCACTTCGCTATTCCGTGAACAATACCAGCAAGCCCTTGTCCCCTGGCCTGGGCCCGTTCCCAGTCTACACTACCTTGTGTTAATTACACACAAAAAAAGAGTCAAGCCGTGCAACTCTATCGTTGCTTCCACTGGACTAGTATTGAGTCACTCTATTTACACAAATAGAGGTGTCTTGAACTGTTGGTACTACCTTAATAACGGTGATCAGAAACGCTGCAGTAAAAAGCGGCAAAAACAAATATTATAACATGAAATACAGCAAAACAACGTACGAGCTCGTTCAAAGAAAGGAAGAAATATGTAAATCAAAACAAAGGCAGAGAGGGAGCAGGGCCAAGGAAAATCATGAAAAATTCTAAGACAAGAGAAATGAAAAAGAAACGTGCATGCAATCAGGGAATCAGTACGGAGATAATCTGAAAAAGTTTACTGTAGACAGGCATTAGGGAACCAGCAAACCAGTTCTGTCTCTCATTCTCTCTCTTAAAATATAACAATAAAATATAAATACAGGATCAATTACTATAGAAAGATGATGATTTCGGCATACCATTATATTTCTATTGTTCTTATATCCCCGAATACATCTGTAGACAAGTAAAATGCATAAATTAACAATATAAAAAGATGCGTATGCTTTTAAAGGTATAAAAAGACCTTTCTCAAAGCTGTGAGAGTGGCTCAATTACTGAATTACGCCTCTCAGAGAAAAAAGCAGCAACGAAATATAATAAATATGTGTTTTGCCGTCCAGTATAACACGAGACGTCAAGGCTTATCATAATACTCGTCCATCACTGAGGTTGCATTGTACTTCATTCTTTTAAACGCCTTACGTATTTCAGTT
>NC_051414.1:23909112-23909196 GCF_015228065.2 Penaeus monodon
CAATTCAAGAAAAAACGGTGTTTAGTGTGTAATTATCGGATTAGCGATTCTCGTTTTTTATCATAAATATTGATAATGAATACA
>NC_051414.1:23909746-23910011 GCF_015228065.2 Penaeus monodon
AGAAAAGAAGGATAATGTAAGAAGCAGCTCGATGGAACTGTCATAGGTAAGTTCATTAACCAGCTTTGTCGTCCTGAGAACTACAAGCGTATACAGTATTACAAAGGTTGCCAACCCCATCCATTGCAGGTAATTATTAGCCAATGCAGAAGGCGGATTACGAAGACCACTTTTCAACAGCGGGGGGAACGTAAACATGGAACGCATAAAAGATATAGAATATTCTTGACGCACGGTGAAAAGGGCTTCCCCGTCTCTCTCTTCC
>NC_051414.1:23910029-23910217 GCF_015228065.2 Penaeus monodon
GGGAGAGAAAAATAATCTAGAATGACTTTTTTGTACGAAGAAGCCGAGCCGAAGTCGATGCCAGTCGCGCTCCAGGAAGTGGTTGAGACGAGTCGAAATCATGGGATAAACTGCTGTGTTCAAGGCTGTTATGAGGCGGAAGGAAGATAGTTCGCTCTCTCGTAAGCTTTCTTTCCTTCTCACTGTTT
>NC_051414.1:23910404-23910494 GCF_015228065.2 Penaeus monodon
GTTACCTTTCTCTTCTCATATTTTACATTTCCTACTACGTATCGCCAACGCCTGTTTTGTATTCCTACAATGTATTGCAAGTCAGAATGG
>NC_051414.1:23910521-23910707 GCF_015228065.2 Penaeus monodon
ACACATAGACCCCCTTCCCTGAGGTCATGCTATTCATGTCTTGGCTAACCTACATGCTACGAATAATAAGTTGCTGATAAATTGAAACACGGTGCTTTAATAGAACATCACTTGCGAAATCAATATGGAATTTCAAACACTGTGAGAGAAAGGTAAGATTTAGTTCGTTAAAATATAAACGAAGGA
>NC_051414.1:23910743-23911698 GCF_015228065.2 Penaeus monodon
GCGCTGCAGACAGACAGCGAGAGAGGATAAGAGGACGAAAATTAGAGATCATTCATCACATTCAACTAAAAATATAAAAAACAATAAACGATTAGTTACATGATGTCATTTCGTATCGGATGTATCGAAAATCACATCTTTAACATGTTTCAGTTATTATAAGCATAAGACAATAACAGTTAATATTAACAATTCAGCAGATGAATAATTTAAATTATAACATTTCATTTGGCGTAAATAATCATGAGACAGATGGGCACACAGTGACACACAGGGCATCCTCCTCACACTGTGGTGTCGCCCCGTTGTGAGGCCAAAGGAAGCTGGACGTGGCGAGCGGCGACACAGATAGAACCTGTGGCAGTCGGTAGGGTCAGCCGTGCGTTCGTCTTGCTCCGTGCAGTGAGGCTCGCAAGGCTCGCGGTAGTGGTAGCAGAGGGTCTCATCATCCTGGCAATAGCCAGTTACGAAGTCGAAGAAAGGGAGCTGATGTGGACAGCCAGCTTCGACGAGGTGGTCGTCGTGAAGGCACACGCAGTAGACGAACAGTCGCTGTGATGAGACGTGACTTTGTACGGCTCAGTGCAGTGTGGGAAACAAGGGTTAAACAGTTGCGTGCAGTAATCGCTAGGGACGCGTCCGATGGGGTCACAGCAAGGGAAGGTAGGCCAGTCGTTGAAGTAGTTGTCGTTGGGACACTTAACAAGCTGAATGGATGGTACTAACTCTCCTGTTGAAGGTAGTCAACCGTTTCTAATTCAGGTATATCGGATACGGGAAGGGTATGAAGTGTAGCAGTTTGAAGGACAGATTATGAAATGTAAGAATATACTTCATCGTACCATTTCCTGAGGCGTCGAGGCAGACGCAGTACATGGTACAGTCGGTGGGGTCCCGCACTTTGGTTCCGGGGTCCACATCTGTACACTTGCGGGACACACATTTGCACGTTTGC
>NC_051414.1:23911826-23913041 GCF_015228065.2 Penaeus monodon
TGATTTATTTTCAAAAGATCTTGGCACTCTAAGCTTTTTTCGTGGCTGATAAATCCCGTTCAGATTTAGCGCAGGTTACTGGATAAGTATTTCATTCTAGTAATCATAGTCATAGCAATATTTGCGGTAAAAATATGATTACGGTTAGCATTTCCATCGTCAATATTACTCCAAATGCGAGGAGGATGACGGAAGTAAGCGAAAGAAACATTATGTCGGTGATCCTCGAGAAGATCTATCGATTCATAATCAATTACATCGATAATGTTACGTTTTATATAGACCAGAAATGGACCTCCTGCTTTCCCCTCCCTTCTTCGTTTCTAACTTGACGTAAGTAGTGTGCGAACGCAGGAAATACGGAGCCGATAAAGTGCTTGGGAAATCTTATTGGGGAATTTTACTCAAGACTGCCTTTCGCAATAGCTGTATTTACTCTATATAAAAAGATTATTCTAAGGATTACCTTCATATTAGGATTTTTTTTATTATTTAGGAATTACAGCCACAGTTTCAGCGGCGGAGCGTGTTAAATTGCTGCTAGTCCTTTCTGTAAAATCATCACGGACCACCATCACAGACCCGCAATTCTTGAATTAATAATGGAAAACAATCCGGATTTTCTTCTGATTTCATCCACATTCTCCTGTGAGCTTTCTTACTCTTCTTTTTTTCTGGCTTCAATGACAGTTGTTACTTTAGCAAGAGTCAAGGAGATGAGAGCTAGATCCGTCCGCTGTTTGTTTTGATTGTACCCGTGTTACCAACATGAATTTTTGAATTGAATCCAATCCACTGATATTCTATGGATTCCAGCGACATTCACGGGGAGTTTAACTGTGCCTCAGTTTAAAGTAGTTTAGGAAAGTACATTTTATGAGGAGTATCGTGTAATTTTTTGTTCTTTGTTTTCACAGCGAGATAGGTCTGGGTCATGATTAGTATTCCGAAGAATATGATTACTGAATGAAATTTGGATCTGTGGATAATACAATGCACTTTTTTAATTGCCCGTGTTATTTTTCTTTCTTTGAAGAACAAAACATATGAAAAAAAAATTGCAATTCGTTGTGATTCAAAATATTTAATGAAGTTTCTTTTCTCCCTGGGTTTTAATCGGTTTCATTTTGACTAGAGGCTTTACAAAAGCTAGAGGCTTTAGTGTGGGTTGAATAATTGATATTGCACTTATCAAATTTTTTTCTATTTACATTA
>NC_051414.1:23913111-23913435 GCF_015228065.2 Penaeus monodon
GAATAGAGTACAGGCAAACGAATATTGATGTTTGTTGTTGATGAATAGAAATATAGGAACAGAATTCAAAGTCAGATAAAATAATAAACTATACTTAATAAAATTCCTGCATGTATCTATTTTTATAACTATAATATTGCACTAAATCAATGCTCACGATAAACGGAAATCCATTTATTTTTTAAATCTTAAACCGAATTTGGCAGTTGAATTGAACTGGATTTTAGAAACAACTTCATCGACATTCTAGGTAACATGAGCCAGAAATATGAGTTTTTTTATCGAATGAAGAAATCTGACAGGGTTACTAAAAAAAAAATCTTT
>NC_051414.1:23913514-23913878 GCF_015228065.2 Penaeus monodon
TGTTTAATGAAGCAATCTGATTCGGCTTGTATTCAAATGTATTAAAATCTGTCTAAAAATAAAGACAACAACAACAGCAATATGTATATCTCTTTTCAAACGTGCGAGAAGATAAAATGAATATGCAAGAAGGTACCTTTTATAACAACGCAGGTGGTGTTTTCAAGAACAATTAACAAATAATCCCTCTAAGCTTTGTACTAATCAGCATATTTTTTCTACGTAGAAAGTAGACGCAGGGTCCATATTAAATCAAACATTATATACTTCAATTATCATTTTTCAAACACTGGAATTGATAAATTGACAAATACTTAGACATACAGCCAACCAGCCAAATATTCAGACGATTAGACAGGAAATA
>NC_051414.1:23913900-23914053 GCF_015228065.2 Penaeus monodon
CATATAACTATCAATAAAATGGAGAACCACCTGACCGGGAGCGACGGGTCCTTCCACACGCATTCCTCGCGGCAGTTGGACCGTTAAATTCGCCTTATTGTGCACGCAGTCAAAGCAGAATGATGAGAATGCATTTAGGGGGAGCGTCTGGAA
>NC_051414.1:23914095-23914178 GCF_015228065.2 Penaeus monodon
CTTCAACAAAGGCATGGTATTTTGTACGCGATGTTTTTGTGTTGCTATGTTTTGATTACATAATATGGCTATATTATTTAGCT
>NC_051414.1:23914248-23914474 GCF_015228065.2 Penaeus monodon
TTATCTTTTATAGTTATATATTATAATGTCACATGATGATATATAATTTTATATTTATTATATTTATGTATTATAGTATATGAGTATGTATTTTTAATGATATGCTGTACTTTAGTTATATATTTTATATATATAGTTACATATTGATATATGTTATATGCTAGTAAATAAGTGATATATCATATGATACATATGTATAATAATTATATATGCATCATAGTCTATG
>NC_051414.1:23914886-23915026 GCF_015228065.2 Penaeus monodon
CTTTAGTTTATATTTTACGTTGACCTACACAGTAATATTAAGTCATGTAATGCCAGTGTATCTCCATCAAATATCAACATTAATTGTTTTCTGTTTTCTCTTCGGTCATTTTAACTTAACAAGTTTCCATTATCATTAGA
>NC_051414.1:23915299-23915945 GCF_015228065.2 Penaeus monodon
CATCTATCTCCGAAGAATAATTTTATTTTACTTCGTGAAAACAGAAGAAAGGAATTGCCAATCATGCCTTTTAAGATCCGAAGAAGAAGAATATCAAGACCGTTATTTTCATTCGTTCTTTTATCCTCCGAGATATAAAAAAATGGTCTTAGTATTTCTTTAAAATTTATTCATTTATTTTAAACACGATGGACTTGAGCGGCAAGGGAAGAAAACTAGAATTTCAGTAGTGTGAAGAAAACATCGTCATGCGCAGAAAACCATGTCATGTATAGAAAGCCATAAAATGTTGTTGCCATATACGTAAAGCCAATATCTTGACATAGCAGCTTCATCCATGGCAACACTATATCCATAGCTTCTTGCACATGAAATAATATGCACATTTGTGCATGACAACGCTATTGATCTCTACGCATAACAATTTCATGGATTTCCACACATGCAAATAATATTTTCATGGCATTCTGCACAATATAACAATATCTTTTGCGTTTTTTTGCACATTACAGTATTTTGATATCAACACTTTTAAATTCTCCTCCATTGCCCGTCTCATGACTGTAAGAAAACCTATAGTGATAACATTCGTATTTCGCATTTTTTCGAAAAAGTAAAATATATATTTGCTATAAATTATAAGTAT
>NC_051414.1:23916218-23916306 GCF_015228065.2 Penaeus monodon
GATAAACAGATAGATAAAAGTTGTATCCCAGACTTTTGAGACTGTGTACATATGTCACTGCTTACATTCTGATTTATCTTCCCCAGGA
>NC_051414.1:23917070-23920313 GCF_015228065.2 Penaeus monodon
GCCCCGAGGCAGCATTACCGAGTCACCAGTTGTCAGTTGCTTTACTGGTTTGGACGCTGAAAGCGTTATGATGATGTGATTATTTTTATCCGTTTCTTTAATAACATAAAAGTCTCAGACCATGAAAAAGAACCGGTTTTGTTAAGTCATCAGTGTCAAAGAAGAAATGATAGACTGTCATTCTGTACATTTATGATTACGAGAACCACTAAATAGAATCATACAAAAGAAGTTGAAGTATGTTTTTGTTTCTGACAATAGACTGCATGGATTTGCAATCTTGATCGCATTCATACATTAATACAAGTAATATTATATTCTGTGTATGGCAAAAATGATCCCTTTACATAACCAAGCATTGGCCAATATCAAATTATTATTATACTATTGGCTCATATATACAATAAGAGAACCGCAAGAAACATATTTAATAAATATCATTATTGGAAGTCACTTTACGTTTACAGAGTCATGAATTGAGAGTAATATATCGTCTTCTGTCTCTCAGTAACTAATAAGTAACTGTAATTGATACATTCAGTAGTCCTGCTTAATTTTTTTTTTTTTTCAGATGCGAAATATGCGTTAGTAGTTAATTTGTGTTTAGCACAGGGGTTCATGATGACTCCCACGGTATTGTCCAATACCGTCCCATACCCCGTTCACTTGGCTGTTTATGAAGAACGAAATATTTAGCCGTTTCTCTTTATTTCGTTCATGATAATCAAGGGTAGTACTGAAGTCTGGTTTTAAAATATGGAATTAGTGTTAAGGGATAACTCAAGATTCTGCCCCAAGTATAAACATACAATAGATACAATAGATAAATAAAATATCTAGAGATCGAGTCCTATGCCCATATAGAGTATCCCTCGGTTAAGAACTTCCGGCTTAGTGATTGTAATACTAAATACAATGCGTGTAAATGTAAATGTTTGGGTAAACTGTAGCATGGCAGATATATGTACATTCTGTCGTTTCAAGTTCGATGTAATCCGTTTGAATGATTTTAAAGGAGAAACAAAATTTCATAACGTATATCTAACAAGTTTATCATTTTATTTCACATATATGCTCGTGTGGAAATCAAAAAGTGTGGCTGAACTAACAAATAGCTATACTGAAAATTCGACTAATATCTTCCTTCAACAGTCAGTAATGCACACGGCATCATCCTCGCACACACCTGTTTCTCTGTTGAACACCTGGCTATGGGGACACAGAAAACTGGACATGGTGGGAGGGGTACAGAGATAAAACTTATGGCAGTCGTAGGGGTCTGCCACGCGTTCGTTTTGTTGGGTGCAGTGGGGTACACAAGTGTCGCAGTAGTGGTAGCACAGGGTCGAGTCAATCTGGCAGTTCCCGGTCATGAAGTCGAAGTAGGGAGCTGACCCTGGGCACTCGACTGCTAGGGTGTGACCACTGTCCAAGCACACATAGTAGGAGGAACAGTTGCTTGGGTCGGGAGTCACTTCTCCCGGGTGGTTACAGTCGGCTAGGCAAGGGTTGCACAGGTCAGAACAGAAGCCGCTCGGGGCTTCGTCGATGGGGTCGCAGCGCGGGGTCGTGTGCTGGTCGTTGAAGTAATGGTCGTCGGGGCAATCCACTGACTCGACCGATGGCACGAGCTCACCTGTCGAATGATTTGAACTTAATTAGTACTGTACTAAGTCATTTGGATAACACTCGACGGTATTCTAAATAAATGGGTTTCAAATAGTTTATTTAACTGATGTATTACCTGTTCCAGAAGCGTCGACACAGACATAGTACTTCGTACAATCGGTAGGGTCTCTCACACTGGTACCGGGGTCCACACCCGTACAATCCGGGGCGCACAGCGGTGCGCTCGGGGACACCTACCACAAAAAAATATATTTGATAAATATAACAAATATATGCTTTTGTATCCATTCACACATTAATTTCCAGATCAGTTACTTTGTCTAAACAGGGGTAACAATACATCTTCAGAACGCAAAACTCACCGTCAGCGCCACGAAGAGAAGAACGGCTTGCGTGTAAGTGACCATCCTGTACTATGGACCAGCTGATAATGCGTTCCCTCCCGTGACCTGCCATATTTATGTTCACATAGCAACCCCATATCACCTGTTGCGCAATGCAGTACTGCAGAACGCACCATCATACGGTAATGTCCCAGTGTTGATTACAAGATCTGATGAAAAACGATGTTGTTATTTAAAAGTGATATTTATGGGATTTTCTCGCAGAGGCGGAAATGGTGATGTCATATGGGAGTACTTATGGAAGGCAGTTTGACACATATAACTTGTGGTTGAACTAATATCCAGTATTGCACTGAATATTTATGGACTAAATTATTAGTTTTATCGTACTTGTACCATCGGCTTAAATTGAAGTATTGTATATGTAATGTAAAACAAGACAAATATAACACAAGATAACGAAAGATACTATCAGTATTATAGAAAAACATTCTTATTCATAACTACTGTAGCTATGTCAAGCTTACTACGTAAAGTAAATAATAAGCTGCAGCAAAAGTGTGCTCTACATGTCATTAAGAAGAAAAGCGATAATAGAAACTGATTCCAACCATCACTGAAGATATAAGTTCCAGATTATTAATAGTGTTCCCTGGGTGTTCTTAGATTCCATCTCTTCTTATCTTTATTCTCCCTTTCGCCAACTGTTTTCTTCATTTAACGTCTTATCCCATTCGTTCACATGCCCATAATCCATCCTTCTGTGTGTATTACTCGTGTATCTTCTTCCTCCGCTTCATCTACAAAGTCTCAAGTTTTTATTAGCTTTAGTCACTGCTGTCACCATCGACCTGGCCCCGCATTTTTGATCAGTGTGGAAGCGAAGGATATTGTCGAACAGAAAGCCACGTTCCCTACCAATTTCCCTCGCTAACAATCCTTCCATTACCATCTCGTGTTCTTCTGTTCATTCATGTTCTTCCTCAGAGCTCCTCCACCAACTGTGAACAGGCGGCGAATCTGTCCGTTGTTTCACTCATGAACAAGGTGTAATCAAGGAAAGGTTTAGCCTCTTGTTTATTATCCAGCGGTATTCTGGCCTTTCTCTCTTTGATGAATGGAAATGTATAATATCAGCATTTGTGCCAGTTAATCAGTCAAAACAATACTAAAAATTCTTAACAAAAGAAACAATATTCTTAACAAAAAGTTACTTATTTATCTTCTTTCGAAGACTATAATAGTTATGCCTTTGTGCCCTTAGACCAGC
>NC_051414.1:23920822-23922377 GCF_015228065.2 Penaeus monodon
CGAAATCCATTTGAAAATTTTAAGCAAAAGAAGGTTTTAAATTACGTTTCAGTTTCGATTCTCTTCTGTACATAATTTAGTTTTTTTGACTACCATATTATAGCCAAAGGCACGCTTGTGAGCAGTTCTTTCACAACAGCCCAGGAAAAGTGGGTAGCTCAAACCAGAGTGGAAATCTTCTATTTAACCGAAGCGCATTTAATATCGTGTCAAGCGGACTGGCAGCCAACAAGCAAAACTGAGGAACCAATAGCAAATAACTGAGCTAAATTTTACAGAAATATACTTAAATTAAGAAGAAAATACAGCGAAAGCAGGTGGGGAAATGAATGGGCTTTTCCTACATTGAAATCCTGCCGTCCAATTCTCCATTTTAGGTAAAAATAAATGGATTTATTTAGTTAACACATACAGAAATTCCATTTGTACCCCAGGTGAGATTTTCACTGCATGGGAAATATTAATCTTTATTTTCACCTATCTATTGATCTATGTATCTGTTTTTAGTCTCCAGTTCATGCACGTCACAGAACAGGAAACTGCACTTGATAACGGGCCTCTGTTAACGGATGTCCTTGATTATGCAACAGTCAGCTCGGGCCTATAAATAAGGTGTGATTCAATCTAGTCCATCAGTATCACCTCTTCACTAGCAGTATGGCCAATCTTCTTCACTCAGTTCTTCTCTTCGTAGCGCTGGCTGTAAGGTTTTGTGTGTTTTCATACCTATTTTGTCTCTATCAGTTTTCTCTCTCTTTCTGTCTAATTTTCTGTCAAGCATTTCTTTTCTTTATTAGGTTGTATTATATTTTTCATTTTAGCGAGCTTACTTTATGGTCGGGTTCAAATATGCACTAGGCCGTATACCACTACATGAGCGTGATTTCGGGTACGTGAGCTCATTTTCTTTTTAATTTTGTTCATTCATATTGCCTTATGATAGACTTTTTAGATTTCAAAGATGCTTTCAGTCCGATGGATCATTACGTAGTTGAAAAAAATGTTCACGCCCTAACGTTTTACATAATAAAAACGACATTTAAGTATTGTGATTTAACCCTTCACTTACCTTCCAACCGACGTTCAACGCCCGTGCCTTGAATACGGAATATGAGATTAAAAGTTTTCACAAAATATTAGAATTTTCTCGTTCATAAGCTTCCAGCCTCTGTGATCCTGAATTTATTAAAGG
Organism: Penaeus monodon; assembly: GCF_015228065.2. NCBI lineage: Eukaryota > Metazoa > Arthropoda > Malacostraca > Decapoda > Penaeidae > Penaeus > Penaeus monodon. Next base: position 23,922,015 of record NC_051414.1, read on the forward strand.
GATACGATTCCACTTCAAGTAAATGTTAATGTGCCATAGCAACACGAAATGCGACAGATTCCTTAAATCCCTTTGCGACTTTGTTGTTCACGATAAAAGTAATTTGGCTGTTTTAGAAGTTATATTTTTGTCTTTCTTACTGTTTACCTTCATAAGCTAGCCTTTTCTCTGTTTTATTGTTTGGAAGAAAGTAATTTTGTGTTTTTAGAAGGTATCCTTCTGTCTACTTTACTGGTTGCCCTTAAGCAGTTAACACTGGCATCCAGGCTCTTGTTTCGATGCCGAGTTTGCATTGCATCATTCCGCCTCTTCGTAAACGATGAGGCGTTATCTCCATCTGCTTTTTCACAGAGCAAGAGCGTT
>NC_051414.1:23922444-23923425 GCF_015228065.2 Penaeus monodon
CTTTGAAGTTTTAGTATAAACATTATTATTTCATGCTCCCCTTAGTATGCAAAATTAAGATACAATTCCAACAAGTAACAATTGACACCATTAAGTAAAGAAAATATATGAAATCTGGGTGTTGTATATTGCAGGTGCCCCCGAGCGTGCAGATCTGCGCCCCGGACTGCACAGGCGTGGACCCCGGAACCAAAGTACGGGACCCCACCGACTGCACCAGGTATTACGTCTGCATCGACGCCACCGGATCTGGTACGTTTAATTCTCTATGAACTACTTGCTCGGTCTTTACATGCAGTTATGAAGGAATCAGGCACACCCATTACACATCAATGTTAAAAAGAGTTTGTTACTTACAGGCGTATTAGTACCGTCGATCGACCCGGTAGACTGCCCCGACGGACAGTACTTCAACGACCAGCACACCAGCCCCCGCTGCGACCCCATAAGCAGCGCCCCCAACGGCTTCTGCTCTCCACTTTGCAACCCGTGTGAACCTCACTGCACCCACTCGGGAGAGGTCACTCCAGACCCTCTGGACTGTTCCACCTACTACGTATGTCTCGAAGACGGCCATACTTTGTCTGTTGGCTGTCCGGGTCAATGCCTTTCTTCGACTACATGATCGGAGAATGCCAAGACGACTCGACCCTCTGCTTCCACTACTGCGACGTCTGCGAGCCCCACTGTACCCAGCAGAATGAGCGTGTTCCAGATCCGACTGACTGCCACAGGTTCTACCTCTGTACGCCGCCCACCATGTCCAGTTTCCTGTGTCCCCATGACGAGATATTCAACAGGGTGACGGGCGTGTGTGAGGAAGGGGCTACGTGCATAGAGGAATGTGGTGGTGGGGTAACCGACGGAATATAAAACATGCTGCCGATTTCATCTTTCTGTTTGTATGTGTAATAAAAAAGAGTTTTTAAATAAACGAAGTTCTCTTGCACTATTTATTGTTTCATGCTAGCCCCCCCCTAA
>NC_051414.1:23923614-23923701 GCF_015228065.2 Penaeus monodon
ACCAATGACTAGCCAACATTCATTCCATTAAATAATGAATTTTTTTCAGTTGTACATGAAATAAAGCTTTGGATTCGACGTAACTTC
>NC_051414.1:23924859-23927475 GCF_015228065.2 Penaeus monodon
GGGAATAAGTACAAAATACTTCTAAGGAGCTCAAAAATAAAAATATACGATTGTTCTGTGAGCAAATTTTCAAGGTAGGAGGTTAACATGTGAATTTGGCTCCTCGTGGCCATAGTTGCAATAACTGATAACACATCAATTTGGTATACAGGGAGTAGTTACATATACTTGTATAAAGTGAGATATTTCCAAGACTAATTGCTGTTAAAGTCCTAGCTTGATCAAAAATTTACCTTGTCGGATTATGTGCTGATTGTATTCAACAAAAATGACACACCTGCAATTTGCTACTAAATATAAGGTCAGCTAAAAAAAACTCATTGCTCTATCAGACTTGATCACTTCTCAAGTCAAGTGGACTGATCTAAATTAGAGCGGCCGTCTCGCACCAACCCAAAGGAAACAGTTCGGGAATAAAACGTCCCTTTTATTGCTCCCCATGCATTCATAAATGGCGGTGTCCTAGAAACTATTTGCGTGACGCAGTTTCTTGAATTAATAACATTTTGACACTACCCCTTCAATGTTTTATGATGTTACCACAGGTCAAAAAACGTAGTGACCATGTCGAAGACCACTTCGCGCCTTTTGTTGAACAAGGGAAGAGCGTCATTTTGACCACCAGTGATGTTGATACCCGGATGGAGGCAGAGGGAATCGGCGCGAGACGGCCGCTTTAAGATAACTGAATAATTCCATACTCTATCAGTTTTCACAATCACAAATGAACAAAGGACAACCATAAAAGTTCCCTCGACAGACTAAATTATAACAGCAGCAGTTCAAGATTCTGTTACGGTAAATATTAAATGTGATGCGATCTGGGGAAACCAGTTACATGTCACCAAAGCATGAAAGGGTGAATGATGTGAAAATGACAGCACAATGGGCGACGTTCTTTGTTCGAAGTTATACAGCTTTATCCTACATGTGACCTAACAAAAGATGATGAAATCAACATCGGATCAAAGGCCTTGTCACAGATGTGTTTTTGAATTAAACAATTTTTTTTTTTCAGTAACTTATGTTCCAGGGCAAAAGTGTTTGAGATAGTGCATGATGAGGGTCATTCAATTATGCTGTAAAACATGATATTATAACCTTCAATAGTGACCGTCAAATTCACAATGTACCAGATGATGGGGCATATAGTCAAGAATTGTATGCCCATTGTGATATTGAAACTAAATCTGTTTCTGACTTGCATTGTACTCGGGCGGCCTTTAACACTTTGTGCCAGTGCGCATCCTGGCTCATTTTGCCAGCACGGGTCACATATGAATAAATGGACGCTTACTGCATATCAACTGATAAAGGGCCAGCTGGTCAAATGGAGCCTTCTTATTTCGGCCCTGAAGGGAGTATTTCCGAGCAAGTTCTGTTGCCTTAAGATTCGTTCTAGGAGGTCTTCACCAGTTTCGCCCCCAATGAAGGCAAGGTAATATTGCTGGAAAAAAAAAACAAAGCAAAATGCACTACTGGAGGAGGCAGACTTCCCTAGTATTGTTCACTCCAGAGCTGTAGTTTCTTTTTATGGGAGAGGAGAAACGATGACCCCAATGAATTGGTGATTTGCTATCAAAGCAGACCCAAAACAAGAATACCTGCAAATCTGAGGAGCCTTTCGACTGAAGGATGGATTGCATTCATTGGGTTCACATTTGATTAATTGCTTATGAGACAAAAAAAAAAAAATCACACGTGTGTGTAAATTAAACTGGTAAAGACCTTACAGGATCACGAGTTGAAATCAATAAACATACTATCTTCTTAAAGTATACTTCATCCTACATTAACTTTTTTTTTTCTCTCTCAGAAGAGCTTCCTTGCTTTTCAGAGGAAAGGTAGAATCATCAAACGGCTCATCATCATAATCTGGAGCCTTTAGTTTCTCCATGATTTTTTTTGCATCACCTTGATAGATGTTAGCGGTGATCAAAATTGCAGTCGTGCAATGCATGGTGCATTCGCATAGTCAACAGTGTGTGTAGCCTATTTGTGATGTTAGTAGGAGGCATCCATCGGTAAACTTTGGGCCAGCCTGGGAAGATGAATGGTGCGTTGGAATCTGCCTGGAGCCCAGAGCCTATACCTGTAGGCCTACCTGTGCTGAGCCTTTTTTTGTTTGTTTGTTCAAAGTTCAGCCTCCATCGCCACCACCTCCCTCATCTGCTCTGCTTGCTCTCGCTGGGATTGGGAAGAGACGCCCGGTATAATTCAGTGTGTTGTGCAGTCAGCACATCGCCCGACAAGGTAAATTTTTTATCAAATTAGAACTTTAACAGCAATTAGTCTTGCACCTATCTTTATACAACCATGTATATTTAAGTAACTTCTCCCTGTATACCAAATTGATGTGTTATCAGTTACTGCACCCCAACTATGGCCACGAGGGGCCAAATTTGCATGTTGATCTGTCTGACCTTGTTAATTTGCTCACAGAACAATCGGATATTTTTATTTTCTTGAGCTCCTCGGAAATATTTTGTACTTTGGTTTAAAGATGTTAATGTAGTTTTACAATAAACACAGTTGATTTCTTACGATTTTTTTATACTTTACAAAGGAATAAGAAGTTTGGTGAGAAATGCTACTTAAAAGGATGTAAGGAAGCTA
>NC_051414.1:23928416-23928759 GCF_015228065.2 Penaeus monodon
TGCAAATCCCCCTATATACCCTCAGTGTACGTCACCAAGGCGTACTTACTCGGGCTCTTTCCTGCCGGGGGAATTTCATACAGGGGGGGGGGGGACTTTCCTGCTACAACGGAAATGATTTACAAGGGCAACAGTACACCAAGGAAACCACTGTGTTTGTTTACCTGTAACATCTCAAGACAGAACTAGGGTGGCTTGACTAATGTCAAGAATGCTTGTTATCTTATCGAGCCCAAGTTCAGAATTTGACACGTCCAAAATAGGATGATCAAGTCAGACTCTAGGCTTGGAACGACAATTACACGACTTTACTTCAGCTGCCATTAATGATTATGGTAATCAG
>NC_051414.1:23929047-23929461 GCF_015228065.2 Penaeus monodon
CGACAGACTAGTTTGCTTGTTTCTCGTCAAAATGCACCTTAGAAGTCAAGGATCTCGGTTTTGGTCTAGGAGACCTTTAAAGCTTGGCTCTCCAGAGTCACAGGCACGATAGCAATATCACTATCAATTTTAAGGTTTCTAACCTAAAAGATGAGCCGAGAAATAATTATTTTATATATAGTCATTCTTATTTATCTTTTCCAGTAATTATTCAACAAATAGAGTTAACGTGGTGATTAGAGTTATTGAAATCCGCCCTTTTAATTTGGCGCCGCCACATGGCAAATTTGAATTTCGAAAAAGCACGTGCAGCTTGGATAATACCATATGAAGTACTCCCTCTGAGCTTCTCCCTAGGTGTCTCTTAAGCAACCCACGACAAGTTTTCTCTTTCATTCACCCTTTTTTTCCTAT
>NC_051414.1:23929506-23931758 GCF_015228065.2 Penaeus monodon
TCTGTATTGCCTTTTCTCTCCTTCCATTTTCACATCCTCTGCCTCTTATACGTTCATTCACCTATCTTCATTCTGGTCAGACATAACCGTATTATCGGTCAGCTGGTGTGACGTCATACAGATTTCCCGCGCTTTTCCAAAATTGGTTCTGTGCATTTCACATATAATTTCCATAAAAAATACATGTCATCAGTTTCATTTGTCGATGAGATTTATTATATGAAACCATGGAATAAGTAGCAATAATATTATCCAGTGTTGCCCCGCATTGGTTTTGGATGACAATCCCAACCAGGATCTGCTTCTAAAAATATCAATAATACTATATGTGTCGGCAAGAAGAACGAGAACAATTTAAGAACAACGCTGATGATTAAAGAATTCAGTTATATGATCAATTATGGAATTAATAATAGCAGTTATAGGCATACAACCTACGTAGTATGCCTATTTAACAACAGGCAACTAAGCAGTACAGTGCTATGTTTGTGTTTACTTTTTGCTAAACTTGTTGGTAAAACAAGGGAAAAATCACTTATATTGTTTATTTATGAAACTGCGTTGTCGGATAGAATTGAGTGTTTTCGGAAGTAATTGTCAGAAATGAATTTGTAATTTGAAGGGGATATACTGCACTTTCGGTTGATAAACGAAAGTTACACCATGTACAGAATGAATGAGCAAAGACGGTAAATTCACGTTATCCAATATTATAAAAACGTCCTTTATTATTTTTTAACACTTGTATATTTATCTGCTAAGACAGGAAAGATTTAATGTTCATTTTGAAGGGAAATTATTGTACTTTATGTTGACAATATAAAAATATAAGAATATGAGAAAATGGAGGTAAATGAACTTGTCAAGAAAAGGCTATTAGAACTGCAATTCATTTTTTTTCTTTTATGAAAGAGGAATAAAATGTCGACGTATAACTTTTTGTTTTTTTTACTCGGTAAAATGCAGAAAAAATGTACAAGAAGTATGGTAAAGACTCCTGATCTTCATTAGCATACATGAAACTTTCGGACATCGAGCCTTGTCTGGGAATGAAACCTTTAGGACAAACGACACATACCTGGCTTTAACTTTTTTACTATTATTTCTTGGTCTGCGTTTTTTTTCTAGAACTTATTGCTTTCGTTTTGGAAATATTTTGTCTCATCTTAAGGTGTGTAGCATGTGCATATGTAATTTCCTATATGTGTAGAATACATGTAGTACTTGGTGTATAGCGACGGTGTTGGATTGAATCTCATATTTTCCCGCATTTTTCCAGTTTCCATGAGTAGATGCTTGATTCCTTTATTTAAAAAAAGCGAGATTATATAATCAAATTTATAAACTCTTTGATGCGGGAAACAATTTTTTTTTTCTGCGTTTATATTGCTTACTCTACACTGTAACTAATCTTCCTTTTACTCAATGTTAACTCAACATGTTTTAAAACTGCTGACGATGAATTATGTAATCTATGATGCAGGGCAGTCGACCACGCAGGTCGCCCCGTCCTCACACTCCAGCGTCGTTCTGCTGAAGACCTGGTTGTGCGGGCAAAGGAAGTTCGACACGGTGGGCGGCGTGCAAAGGTAGAACCTGTGGCAATCTGTGGGGTCCGGCACGCGCTCGTTGTGCTGGGTGCAGTGAGGCACACAAGTGTCGCAGTAGGTGTAGCAGAGAGTGTCGTCGCCCTGGCAATTATTTGTCATGTAGTCGAAGTAGAAGTTGGGGGAAGAGCATTCTTCTTCGAGGTAGTGGCCGTTCTGAAGACAGACATAGTATTTGTAGCACTTGGTCGGGTGCGGCGAGAGAGCTCCCGGACTGTCGCAGTGTGGCTTGCACGGGTTGCATAGATCAGAGCAGAAGTCGCTGGGAGCATCGGCTATGGGGTCGCAGCGAGGCATGGTGTGGTACTCATTGAAGTACTGGCCATCAGGACAGTCCAATGGCTCGGAGGGCAATAAGACGCCTGTAAATCACAACAAACGTCCGCGATTACAGGAAACATGCTGACGTTCAAATATGTTTAATCTTACTAAAATGAACAATGCAGCCCTTAATCTCACCGTTGCCAGAAACGTCGACGCAGACGTAGTACCTGGTGCAGTCGGTGGGGTCTCGCACCTTGGTTCCGGGGTCCACGCCCGTGCAGTCCGGGGCGCAGAGCTGCACGCTCGGAGACACCTGGGGCGCAGAAATATATAACAAAAAAATTATTTCTGCAACAACTTCCTTGCAAAATTAACCCTGGC
>NC_051414.1:23931840-23932778 GCF_015228065.2 Penaeus monodon
CATGCGAGTTCATTTCATGTGAGGCTCTTACCGCGAGTGCGAGGAGAAGGAAGAGGGAGCTCCCGCGCATCAACATGATCGTATTGTTGCTATTTTCAAGCTGGCGAAAATTTCCATTGTTCGGAGTATATATATGTGAGATTCAGGACTCCTGTCACGGGAAAAAAAATCGCCAGATAATTAACTCATATATATTTTTTGTTTTGTTTTGTTTTGGATATAGCATAAAATTCAGAAGAGGAAAAAAAGCGATAAGCAGACATGCCACTGAATCCAAGGGTTGGGAAAATAGGCCACATGACTCTTATGGGGAAATTGGCGTCACGAAATGCTGATGAAAAGCATTTCCTCCGAGAGACCGATAACCATAATAGATGTCACTATTAGATGAAAAAAACTGCTTTTCACTCCAGTCTCTTAAATCCGTCCATATCAGCCATGTAAAGACGGTAAAGCAGCACCATCTTTATAGTGATGGTTGATATAAAATAATTTTTGACGTCTAACATCGCCAACTCCACCCACAAACAACCAACCTACTTATTTCCATTCCTATTGTTATTATCAGTTATACTACGGTGGTGATTAATAGGAAAATATTTAACATTTCTGACTCCATCGAATGAACGTAAAATCGATTTTCAAAAGGACTAATTGAACTCTTACTGCTATCATCATTTACATTTTCCTTAAAAATATATAACACAAAGATGGTTGATGTTTTTTGTCTTTTCTTTTTTATTTCCCAGAATCAGTGTGAGATTCACCAGGTGTAACGCTTCCCACCGTTCCTCTGCCTGTCAACATCGGTGAGACGAATTCACGTGTAGCAACGACGGAACCAACGTTAATGTGGTTTGAGGTATTGGTTCGGTTATACTGTTAAACTGAAATTTGAAGAATAATATAATACATATGAGTCAACATTCAGACCTATG
>NC_051414.1:23932972-23933139 GCF_015228065.2 Penaeus monodon
CTGTCACCCACATGGAGTGGCTAGCTGAGAAAATTGTGTTTACTTGCATTTACTAGTCCCTAATTGTGCCTCGCAAGCGCAATTTTACAGCACATGACATTTGATAAATACGCTGGTCATAATACAATGTTAGACGCTAATAGAAGGTGTTTTATACACTAAACATA
>NC_051414.1:23933368-23933571 GCF_015228065.2 Penaeus monodon
CATTACCTAATCTAACATTATTGTTTGACTAATTCCTTTAGAAAAAGAATCAAATCTGGAGTCGGCATTATGGTAAATTGATGCAGTACTTGTCTGACAGGTGGCCTTTGTAGATCAGTGATAGTTTATCTTTCTGCGTCATGCCCACCTTGAGTAGCCCTAACTCACTATCATTAATATAAAGCAAATTTGGTGTTGAAAAT
>NC_051414.1:23933778-23934100 GCF_015228065.2 Penaeus monodon
AAAGTTTCCAAATTTAATAATAAGTAATATGAAAGTAATACTACTATTTTAGATTTATAATATCAGGTTGAAAGAAAGTAGGGATGTTATCACTTTTATTTCATAACAACAAGTGGACATGAAATAATTATATGGTTCTGTCTTTCTTGCATAAGACCATTAATAAACTCAAATGTATCATACCAAGCACGAGGGCAAATAAATATTGCATTAGGCATTCCAGCATATTTGTTATTCATTACACGTCTTCCTCCACAAATGGGTTTGTCTTTCCTCGATTTGTTTGGCTCGTGTCCCTAATATTGCTAGGGCATCGTGAGTT
>NC_051414.1:23934601-23935233 GCF_015228065.2 Penaeus monodon
CCTTAGATATCGAAGCCAGCAGAAAGGCCAGAGGTTGCCTCGGGTGAATCGGCAAGTCAACTAAACTGTTAGTACTCTAAAAAAAAATCTATCTATCTATATAATATTTGAGGTATATTGCGAGCATATCCTATCCCTTGAATTCTTTTCATTTTTAAAAAAGATTTTCAAGAACCATATTTTAATAAAAGTGGATGATGCTACATTAATGGCGTTTTCTGTTGTCATTCATCATCACTGATTATTTCTCATTTCTTAGAAGTATGTGTAAACAGTTTATTTTTTTCAGAATAGCACTTTTCAATGTCAATTTTTAGATATTCAGTCCATCAAAAGAAGTCATATCTATGGTCGTTATTCTTTATGATTATATAAAGTGACCAAAATCCTGCTTTACAGAATAACTAATGCCTGGAAATCACCTTTTAAAAAAAATCTATGGTCGTGATTCTCTACGATTATAAAAAAACGAGCAAACCCCTGCTTAACCACGGACTCTATTAAACACAAAACACGAGGTTTAAGATGACACGGCCCTACCAGACATATATATCACCGGGTAACGAGCCATAGGCCTATGTGGGCAATTCCTACCCCTTCCCCCATAAAGTGAACAAAGGCCTCCGTCCCTC
>NC_051414.1:23935318-23935685 GCF_015228065.2 Penaeus monodon
TTTTGTCAGGAAGAAGAAGGAGGAGAGAAATAATAAATATAAGAAAGAGAAGGAAGGGGAAGAGGAGGATTTTTTTAAAATGAGGAGAATAAAAGAAGGAAAAGGAAGAAAGAGAATAACAAGAACAAGTAAAGCTGGAAGAAGAAAAATAAGGAACAGAAAAAAAGGAAAGTTGGGAATAATAGCAAGAAAAGGAAGCAGAAAAAAAATAAAAAGGTGAAAAAAGAGGAGAAAAGAAAGAAAGCAGGGCTACGATTGTGGTCAAGCAGACAGGGACGAGATTAGCGACAATCCCTACGAGCGGCGGGAGGCATACTGATTCTCACTTTCACTGAAGGGGGTTTGCTTGGAGCCTGCCTGACTCGGG
>NC_051414.1:23935966-23936438 GCF_015228065.2 Penaeus monodon
ATATAACAGTTAAAGTAAAGGCTGGCGGTAGGGAGGAGTTTTGATAATTCCAGTCTGGCACTCCCTTACATAAGACGATATATGTACATATACATTTTAAAAAATAGTAAAAATTGTCTGTTTTTTTCCGAAATATTATGTTGACATCTTTTGTATACAAAATATGTTTATGTTTGTCTTCATAACTAAATGCTGTTCCCGACAAATCATAGGCCTAAAAGAGGTCAGGGGAGCAACTCTGCTTCAATGGGCAAGAATCCTCATTGGCGTCCCTCTAATCTCGGTTACGGGTGGCCGTTGGTGACCCGTAACAAAGGCAGCTCTTTTTCCTGTTCTGATCCCTTTTTTTCCTTTAAGCTTTATTTACAGTCGATCTCGTTTGTTTTATTCAGTTTCTTTCAAAAATTCATCCGGATACAAATAGAAACATAAGCAGATTAATAACGGTGAGAGTGGTGTTGCTAAAATAATT
>NC_051414.1:23936550-23936938 GCF_015228065.2 Penaeus monodon
AACTTTGGAAACAAAAGAAACTTAAAATTATGCTAAGAAAGAGAGTGATATCAGTGATAATCAAAACCGTGAAGAAAAAGATACTAAAGATAGATAAATAGCTCTAATAATAATAAAAATTTAAGTACATAAATAATGACGAAATAAACAGCGTGTTGGGTCAACAAGACGACCGGCCACAGGAGAAATTCACGACGAGAGTTACCCAGGCATTAAACCATGGCAAGGGCGGATCTGGGTGCACCGACCGGCAGCAAAAAAACACTACGACGACGGCATTCCCATTCTGCTCCCGAAAACCCACGCGGGACTAACAAAATACAGGTCCTTGGGCCAAATAGCTTGTTTGCTGGGGTGGGTACGTTAGCCAAGGCGGGGGAAGTAGGTG
>NC_051414.1:23936980-23937078 GCF_015228065.2 Penaeus monodon
CCGGCTGGGCATCAGGGTTACTTGCGGTGGAATAATTGGTCTAGATTAGGCATGTTTCGTTTTATTCTTGTGTACACGTTACTGAGTCTGTTTGTATT
>NC_051414.1:23938004-23938174 GCF_015228065.2 Penaeus monodon
ATGTTTTTGAGCAACGGTAAACATAAAGTATATTATGCATGACGTTCCCAGAATCTCATTGCCAATTTTCATTTTGTTTGACCACGTCATCAGCATCAAATAAATGTTTTTATCTGCTTTCTTTGCCTGCAAGCAATAACCGTTTCAATATCTAGTTCTTGCTTTCATTT
>NC_051414.1:23938727-23939030 GCF_015228065.2 Penaeus monodon
CATCGAGTACTGCAGTTTCAGCCGACGTCATGGCTTCAGCCTGTAATACGAACGCGGGGAAGGGGAGTCCATGGCTGAGTGAGCAAGCAGGTCTTTCGAAATCGCAAAACGGCGCGAGGTTTCACTTGCAGCAGCGAAACTCAAAATGCTGTGTGATATTCATGGTTCAGCGCACTCGCGGGAAAATGTCAGAGGGTGAAGAAATGAGCGGCGGGAAGAACAGGCGAGGAGTGCGAACTCGCTGGGCTGGCGAGCGCGCCGACTCTTGCAGCCTGCTGGGAGTTCGTTAGGGCGCGACGTATG
>NC_051414.1:23940111-23942003 GCF_015228065.2 Penaeus monodon
AAATAGCCACAAACTATTTAGATTTAAAGGACACATATATTGACTTTTATTTATTAAAACAAACACCTATGAAGAAAACCACCTAAAACGAGCCAAAGAGCGTCGTAATTTCTGGAAAGAAACGAAAACGGTCCCTCTCGGGTAACGGGATCCGGCGCCGCGGAAGGGTTGGCAGGCCTGGGCGGGGCGCGGGCGAGGGCCAGCCTGGATGACGATGTAAACAAACTCGGTTGGTGGAGACTCGAGGCTTCCCCCCTGCATGATTCAGCACCTTCTCTAAGCTCCCCTGGACGCCATATTTCTCGCGTAGTTCCTTAACCGCACGCACGCACCCGAGACTAGCATGGAGAGCAGACCAACCAAGACTTTGGTGAGTACGTCTTGGCGTGTCTTGATCGGGAAATAAGTTTTGCGGTGTGGCGAAGCTCGGGGTTTGTTCTTCGTGCAAGTTGGAGAGGTGGTTTTTGGAAGTTTAAAAAAAAAACGAGGTATGATCGAAGGTGTTTTCCGTGAGGGCTTGGGGTGGTATCCCCTGGCCATATGGTATGAGGAATCAGGGACGAATATATGACCAGGGCACTTATCTATCCTCGCTCGCCAGCCGTATCAAATCTACTGTTAGGTAGATTTGGAGTTTGTGGTACAGGCTTGCAGTTACAAACTGACAACTTTGTGTAATAGTGAAGTTTTTGGTAATAAGAATAGCAGTGTGTTGTGGAAAGTTTCAAGGTGATCTGGGTTGTACTCTAGTAGGAGGCCAGAGAAGTGTTTTCTTATGTTCTGTACTTTTCTTTGGCACTGTCTATAAAATGTAAAAATGTTTGGGTAAATTTGCATAAGTAACCAACCCAAGATTGAAATGAAACCTGTTGAATTACTGTTTCCACATTGGTAGATCTTAAAATGTTCAACAGAAGACCCTTACAAATCAGAATTCAAAATTGATTGAATCATAAAAAAATCATAATAATGACTTTATGGAGGGAATGTGACCTCCTCGTGTCCTGAACATAATCAGAGATGCAGGCCTCTAGTCTTGGTCTCCTTGGCCCATCTTTTTTCTTATGCTCCCTCTTGTATGCATTATATTATATTGCAATGGTAAATAAACACCTGCACAAATTTTTGAGATGTTATTAGCATCATGGTAAATAACTATGGCATGTTAAAGACTGACATTGCAGTGTTACTTACATTACCCATGGTAAGGTTGTTTTAGATTAGCCTTTACATGGAAGCAACAGAAATCATTATTAAAGTTTGTTATAAAATGTAAAAAATCTGGAAGCTAATTTTGTAAAGCAAAATAATAGTGTCCTATGAGCAACTAAATATGATAAAAAGATGTGTTGAACATACTGGTGGGAGCATCTCTTCATACATTTGTAACACTCTCTTACCCATGAATATACACCTGCAGCTTTTTTCGATTTTCATATATGACATTTTTGTTTAAAAACTTCGCATTTTGTGAGCCTTGTTTAAAGCATAGTTAATGTAATAAATCATGAAAAGAAAAATCAAAGTTAGCACAGCATATTTGGAAGAGCACCCCAAATTTGGAGTGAAAATTTCACGGAGAATGCACTTGACGTGAAAGTTTGAGGGTATGCTTAACCTGTTTTTTTCCCCCCTAAGATATTCTCAAAATATTCTCATGACTTGGCAAAGAAGATATGAATAAAAAAGGCTGTTGCATAATTAGTTATTCAAATCTCAGTGAAAGCAAAATTGTGAACAATAAATATCAGTGACATTTCTAATGTGAATTTGTAAGTGAAGGCTGAAGTCTTTTTGAAAATATTAAATATGTTGTTTGAATATACTGAATTTTATTTTATTTTTGGTTACTTGTGCAATAAAAAAGGCATCTTTGTAAATTGAACCTAATA
>NC_051414.1:23942120-23942281 GCF_015228065.2 Penaeus monodon
ATATATTTGTGTGTGTGTAATTGTGTGTGCCATACATTTCTGCAAATTAGCAAAGAATTTTACTGACCACTGGATGAAATCACTTTGAATAATGATATTCAAGAATTATGTAATATATTATGATACAGTTATGAAATACTAAAAATTGTGATTGATACATA
>NC_051414.1:23942417-23942565 GCF_015228065.2 Penaeus monodon
AAAGCTTAAGTCCACTTGATGCACCTGAGTTTCGTGCTGTGCATCCCGAGTTGAAGACAATGTTCCCTGGGGAGCGTTAGAGGGCAGACACTCCCATCCATGCATGCCTTGTCACAGGTTGAATAAATTTTGTGACATGGAGTTTAAG
>NC_051414.1:23942834-23943525 GCF_015228065.2 Penaeus monodon
AAAATATGTACTCAGACTTTATTTTATTTGTATATATTACATTTTTTCCAGGATGTTAATGTAATGTACACACTATTTAGTGTCATATAGTTTATAAACCAGGAAAGTTACAGTATAAATTATCATCCCTGATATTTTTTTTTATAGATCATACTGTATGTCCGAGAGAGAAAAACAAAACAAAACCACAGCTATCAGGTATTTCTATACACAAAAGCATGATTATTTTGGCATACTGTAAATGTTCATGACTGAGTATGTGTTTTAAATCTTTAACCATAAAAAAAAGAAAAAAAATGCAGAGAAACAGTTTTCAGTGTCTTTGGCCAGTGAAAGTCAAGGCTGCAAACAATGTAAATAGAGTTGTATGATAAACAATTTCCCACTTAGTAGGATAGGGATAGAGTTGGCCAGCCTTAATTGGTTAAGGTGTCTGGACTGGAATGTTTAAAGCAAAAATATTTGAGTGGATTGCAAGGATTTCACCTTGGTGTGAACCACTTTTAGAAGCCCCAGAATCAATTTGGGGAAGCTAATTGTGAAAATAGACTAAAACTCCCAACTAGATATAGAAATTCTGCTGAACATCTGAGCTGGGTAAAGTGAAGATATCACTTAATACAGGCCCTCCATGGTAGTCTGATATATTGGTTGGCTGGCAGTCTTTCATGGATTTACTATTGATTGATAC
>NC_051414.1:23943683-23944772 GCF_015228065.2 Penaeus monodon
ATAAAGTAAAAATGTTTTAGGTAAATTTGCATACGTAACCAACCCAAGATTGCAATGAAACCTGTTTGAATTAACTGTTTCCACATTGGTAGAATCTTAAAATGTTCAACAGAAGACCCTTACAAATCGAATTCCAAAATTGATTAATCATAAGAAAATCCTAAATAATAATGACTTTAAGGATGGATGTGACCTCCTCGTGTCCTGAACATATCGAGATGCAGGCTCTAGTCTTGGTCTCCTTGCCCTCTTTTTTCTTATGCTCCCTCTTTATGCATTATATTATATTGATGGTACATAAACACCTGCAAGCAAATTTCTGAGATGTTATTAAGCATCATGTAATAAACTATGCATTTAGACTGACATTGCAGTGTTAACTTACATTACCATGGTAAGGTTGTTTTAAGATTAGCCTTTAACATGGAAGCAAACAGAAATCTTATTAAAGTTTGTTATAAAATGTAAAAAATCTGGAAGCTAATTTTTGTAAAGCAAATAATAGTGCCTTGAGCAACTAAATATGATAAAAGGAATTGTTGACACAGACTGGTGGGGAGCATCTCTTCATACATTTGTAACACCTCTTACCCATGAATCTACACCTGCAGCTTGGTTTCGATTTTCATATATGAACATTTTCGTTTAAAAACTTCGCATTTGTGAGCCTTGTTTAAAGCATAGTTAATGTAATAAATCAATGAAAAGAAAATCAAAGTTAGCACAGCATATTGGAATAGCACCCCAAATTTTGAGTGAAAATTTGTCACGAGAAGCACTTGACGTGAAAGTTTTGAGGGTATGCTTACCTGTTTTTTTTCCCCCCTAAGATATTCTTCAAATATCTCGATGACTTGGCAAAGAAGATATGAATAAAAAGGCTGGTACAATATTATTTTTCAAATCTCAGTGGAAGCAAAATTGTGAACAATAAAAAAAAATTTATCATGACATTTCTAAGTGAATTTGTAAGTGAAGCTGAAGTCTTTTTGAAATATTAAATATGTTGTTTGAATATACTGAATTTTATTTTACTTTTGGTTACTTGTGCATAAAAAAGGCATCTTAGTAAATTGAACCTAATATATA
>NC_051414.1:23944921-23945051 GCF_015228065.2 Penaeus monodon
CCATACATTTCTGCAATTAGCAAGAATTTTACTGACCACTGGATGAAATCACTTTGAATAATGCATATTCAAGAATTATGTAATATCTTATTTACAGTTATGAAATACTAAAAATTGTGATTGATACATA
>NC_051414.1:23945193-23945337 GCF_015228065.2 Penaeus monodon
CTTAAATCCACTTGATGCACCTGATTTTCGTGCTGTGCATCCCGAGTTGAAGACAATGTTTCCCTGGGGAGCGTTAGAGGGCAGACGATCCCATCATGCATTGCCTTGTCACAGGTTGAATAATTTTTTGTGCTGGAGTTTAAG
>NC_051414.1:23945560-23946300 GCF_015228065.2 Penaeus monodon
AACCCATAAGTTCTCATGGCAGTGTGTCCGTACTAAAGAATTACCAAAAATATGTACTCAGACCTTTTATTTTATTTGTATATATTAACATTTTTTCAGGATGTTAATGTAATGTCACACTATTTAGTGTCATATAGTTTATAAACCAGGAAGTTAAGTTACCTTAATCATCCCTGATATTTTTTTATAGATCATACTGTTGTCCTAGAGCGAAAAAACAAAAAACAAAACCACAGCTATCAGTATTTCTATACACAAAAGCATGATTATTTTGGCATACTGTAAATGTTCATGACTGAGGATGTGTTTTAATCTTTAAACCATAAAAAAAGAAAAAAAATGCAGGAACATTTTCATTGGCCTTCAAAGGCCATGAAAGTCAGGCTGCAAACAATGTACATAGAGTTGTATGATAACCCATTTCCCACTTAGTAGGATGGGATAGAGTTGGCCAGCCTTAATTTGGTGTAGGTGTCTGGACTGGAATGTTTAAAAAGCAAAAATATTTGAGTGGATTGCAAGGAATTTCACCTTGGTGTGAACCACTTTTAGAATCCCCATAATCAATTTGGGGAAGCTAATTTGTGAAAATATACTAAAACCTCCCAACCTAGATATAGAAATTCTGCTGACATCTGAGCTGGGTAAAGTGAAGATATCACTTAATACAGGCCCTCCATGGTAGTACTGCTATATTGGGGTTGGCTGGAAGTCTTTCATGGATTACTATTGATTGATAC
>NC_051414.1:23947093-23947199 GCF_015228065.2 Penaeus monodon
TTTTATTGGGTATCATAAATTCCAATTTATTATAGTATATTCGTTAAACTTTTTAGTAATTATTATATTTTATTGGAAGCAGTTTACTCTCCAATAACAATGTAAA
>NC_051414.1:23950879-23951087 GCF_015228065.2 Penaeus monodon
AAGAAAGGAAGAAAATGGTTGTTGGGATGTATGAGGACTGAACCCTAAATTAGCTTGAAGGCCTGATGTGTGGCCAAGGAAAGGAAATTGGATGGCACCAGATGGCTACATCAAGTAAAGTAGATATTGTACTATGTATCTTGTATACTGTTAATTGCCAAAATGCACCAGTATTTATCAGTGTTAGTCTTATATCCCTTGGCCAGCT
>NC_051414.1:23954593-23954733 GCF_015228065.2 Penaeus monodon
TTATGTTTAATTATTAATTACTATACTGTGTTTAAATTTTTATTGAACTACTATCATAAGAGGTTTGCCTGTTTTAATGTTGGTACCAAGCTGAAATTATTTTTTCACACATACATATACTTACACCATAGGTATATAAA
>NC_051414.1:23955021-23955832 GCF_015228065.2 Penaeus monodon
TATTTAAAATGAAATTACAATACACAGAAGACAACAAAAAATAGTTAAATATATATATCTTTTATTACTATAACCGTGTTTAAAGTTTTTATTGAACATCATACGAGGTTTGCATGATTTATGTGATTACCATTCTAAACTATATTTTCAAAATTTATTGTTTTATAAAGTTACGCCAAATGGAGTAGCATGATGTAGAGGTTATTCTTAGACAACAAAAATATGCATTGTGTCTATCATGGTTCCAAGTCCAAGAATTTTGATGAACCAGAAATGAACGTCTAAAGGCGGTGCCGTGCCTGATATTGAACAGAAGAAAATCTGAGCTCCATAGATATGACCTTATAGATTTTTTGCATTACAGATTCAGCATTGATCTGTTAATACAAACCCACTCAAGTTTTGTACTTCCAGCCTGCCGCCCAGAACACCACAGTAAATGGTAGTGAATTAGCTGCCCACGCTGATCATTCTTTTTAATTCTACATTTCTAAACTCCTGTCCTGCAGAGAACCATAATTGATTCTTGAAGATGGGGTTCAGTATCGGTTATCATTCAATTCAAGTATTCATATATATTAATGTCTGATATATGGAAATACTGAAATTCTTTTAGAATGGGTATTTAATGTTCTCATCTTTTCCAGACCCCTGCAGCAGCTGATTTTCAAATAACCCCTTAAAATCTGTATACTTATTCCTGAAGTCACAATAACTGTAGAAACGCATTAAAAACACTCATGGGCCTTGAGGCTGAGGTCCCGCCAGACCTTCAGGGTTATTTATAGGATCAACAGAGATTCTGCAGAGG